>NC_056743.1:684992150-685316150 GCF_019279795.1 Protopterus annectens
ATGAACACTTCATAATCATGGTTTAGTATTGAAATGGGCCTGCATGAAGCTGGATCTTTACTTTCTTTAGGTATTACAGCTACCACCGTTTTCTTCCAGGATGTTGGTACTTCACCTAAAATACTGTTAAACAAAACCTTCCAGATCTTTATCAATTTTTTCCTCCTAGCTTCCAAACTTTCACAGGAATACCACCTATCCCTTGGGACTTTTACTCAACAACTTTTATCTCATCTCCTCCCATCCCAACCATTGGTAATAGAGCCTCATCTACCTTTATCCTTGGAATCTTTAATTCTTCCATAAACCTTTCCATGTGTATCTTTTCTTGATTTTCATATTTATCTCCTTTATAGAGACGCTCATAGAATTTCTGAAATATTTGTAATATCTCTACAGCATCTGTTGTTACCGTCCTTGATATAGGCTCCCTATGTTTGGCGACAGCCCTTTCTACTTTCTGTTGCCTGAGTTGTGCTAAAAGTTTTTGTGCTCTAGTGGTAGCAAAAACAGTTGCTTTATAGCAACCTTTCTAAACTCATGCATATTATTGAGGTAATCCCTTATTTTCTGTCTAGCATTCGGCAGTTGATCCTCTTGTTCTGTGAGATCCCCCCTATCCTGCAATACTTTAACATTTGTCAGTCCCTCTACATAATTCGTTACTTCTTAACCATAGCTCCCCTTCTTTTATTTCCACCCTATTTTTAAGCTCCACCTTAATTTTATCCCACTCCCTAGCTATATTTTCAGAAGAAATTTCTGTCCTCTCTAACAGCTCCTGAATAGTATCCACTACCCATTTCTTAAATTCCTCTCTTTTCAACAGATGGGAAAGCACCAATGTCTCATTTTTATTTCATTACCATGTGCTTTTATTTTGGCTATTATTGGCGCATGATATGAAATAGTTATTGGGTGAGTATCAAAATCTTCAATTAAATGCACATGTTCCTGTGAACTGTAAATTCTGTCTAGCCTTGCCCAGTTTTTTATATCATAGGAATAATATGTAAATTCACTCTGAACTCCTATTACTGAATTCACATCTTCCATGTTAAATATTTTCATAAATTTCTATAATAATCTACCCTCTTTTGTTATATTTTTCTTTCTGGGCCCCCAGACACATCTTCACTGCTGCAAATTAAATTCCTGTAAGTAATATTCCTTGCTGAAAACTGTTTCTGCCAGAATTTTCTCAAGCTCCATTATAGCAGTTTTAGGTGGAATGTAAATACATGCCAGTGTATTCCTTCTCCCTTGCCAGTAGCCCCTTAGCACTACAAAACTACCATTATTATTATTTTTTTTTATCTTTTTCTATCATTGTTAGGGCTCCTTTTGCAATCAATATAAGTACTCCTCTTTTCATTTGGCCCAGGTATTCCGCTGAATAACCGTCCTGAAAACCTTTCTTTATCAAATTCACATGTTCAGTTCTTTCTAAGTGTGTCACCTGTAACATAGCTATATGCACTGTACATTTTTTAATGTAGTTCATTACTCTTTCTTTTTTGTATTTATCTGTGAGGCCATTTACAAACATTACAGAAAGCATTGTTGTATTTTATTGTATCTGACAGGAATGAGAACAGTCAACTGCTGTCCCACAGCATACTCTCTGGCTCGAGTATTCCTGTCATACCAGACCTTTTTCTACTCTTGGGCTCCTGCCTGGTTCTTCTGGACCAAGCCCATGAGCTCCCTAAGCCTTTTCCTGAGGTTTAGGACATATGCCATAACAGACTCCTTCAATTCACACTCACCCTCCTAGTCATCATGAATCAAATCTAGATGTCCCGTCAATTCACACTCACCCTCCCAGTCATCATGAATCAAATCTAGATGTCCCCTTACCCTATACCCATACAGAACCTCAAAGGGTGAAAAATCTTGTGGATTCCTGGGGTACCTCTCTGTAAGCAAACAGTATCTGGGGTAAATATGTGTTCCACTCCCTCTTAAACTTTTCTGCAAATGCCCGCAGCATGGTTTTTAGTGTAGAGTTTAACCTGTGCACAAGACCAATTAGTCTTCACCCCACAGTGCTCCCACAGACAAGCCATCAGGTCTGACATAAAATTAGCACTTTTGTCAGTCAGTATTTCTCTTGGGAAACCTACCCTACCTAAAATCTCTAGCAAACCATTTGCTGCCACCCTGTCTGCCTAGATGGACGACAGAGCCACTGCCTCAGGGTATCTAGTAACATACTCTGCTACCACTAGGATATACTACTTCCCTGTGGAGCTTGAGGTACTCAGAGGCCCCACAATATCCATAGCTGTCCTCTGAAATGGCTTCTCAGTCACAGGCAGAGGCATCAAAGGAACTTTGACCTTGTCTCCTGCCTTCCTGGAAATCCAAGGCCAGCAAAAGTTCTGCATAATATATCTCTTGGTATGCTTTATGGCCATATGACCTGCAAAGGGAATGTCATGGGCTATGGCTAGCAGTACCAGACGAAAGGCTCTTGGCACTACCAACTGCTGTATTACCTCACCTTCTAGCCCTTCATCAGGGGTCTACTCTCTGTACAGTAACTCTTTGTTCCAGTGTACAGAATCCCCTTTTCCTTGAGAATCAGGTGCCTCCCAAGCTGCCTCCCTCAAGCTTCGTAATATATGGTCTAAGAGCTAAGCCTGTCTTAACTCTCTCTGTAATCCTTCCCAGCTCCCCTTCCACAGGACGTCTGGTCTCTTCTGACAGCGGTGCCTCACTGACAACCTGGGTACTACTATTCACCTCTGCCTTTGCAGTCACTCTGTCTAAGGGAACATCAGTACCCACCAGCAGCTGTAGCTCACCTTCAGTCTCACTGCTACAGGGTAGCTCTCTTGCTGAAGTAGCCACATCACCAATCCTGGCTTCAAGTGTGCAGTCTGTCTGGGTCCCCCCAGCCTGCCAGACCCACATTCCTGTCTCCAGGCTTGACTGCGCATCACTGCATGCAAGCAAGGTACTACATTATCACAATCAGTCCCTACCATGACATTTGCAGGGATATCCTCAAACACACCTACTTGTTTGCTACCCTCCCAGTCAAGGTAAACCCTGGCCAGAGGCATTTGGAATGGGGTTCCTCCTAAAGCTCTGACTGGAGTAGACTGCCAAAGCAAGTACTGCTCTTCTTTAACCACTGCAGGCTTCACAATGGTTATATCAGAGGCTGTCTCTCTCTTGGCATTGGCCTGTTTTCCATCTACCAAGATCGGATGTAAACTCTGCTGGTAATTTGGTATCCCTGTTGTCTCCAGACAAATTACCACTGGCATTCTCTTATTCCCACTTGCTGGCCCCCTCCTTTTGTTCCCTACCTTGCCTCCGTGGACATCTATATGCTACATGGCCCCAGTGGTTACATTTAAAACATCTAACCCTTGATCCTGGCCATGTACGTGAAGTAGTGGCTTCCCCTGTTGCTGGTGGACTCTGTTGTTGGGCCGGTTTAGGCTGCCCACCATGGGTTTCCTTATATCCATGTGCAGCACTGGGTATCCCTTTCCTGTGCAGTGATGGCCTGCTTGATAAGTATAGGTCTCCCTTTTTCCCCATCTCATCTGCAGAGTTGCATTCCCTGTCTGCCAGCCAGATTCTCATGTCCTCAGACAAAGTGCTAAGGGCTTGTTCCCTCACCAGAAGGTCTGCCAGCCCTTGAAAAGTGCTGACCTGAGACCCACTCACCCACCTATGAAAATAAGTGCTTAACTCAGCAGTATAATCACATCCACACTTTCATCTGCCTTGCGTGTATGGTCACTAAACTTTTTTTTCTGTAAGCTTCAGGTATTAACTTAAAACATTGTAATAAACAGTGCTTAACTTGATCATAATCTAAACAATCAGTATCAGAAAATTTAGAAACAACAGTTACAGCTTTACCATGGAGTTAAGGGGGTGATGAACTGTACCCAAAGCCCCCAGTCAACATTATACTGTTTACATACTCTTTCACAAAATTATCAAATTCTTGGTACTGAGGGAGAAGTTTACTGACTTTTATTGCTTATGTGGTATGGTTACTCCCTTCCCCATTACCTTCATGACCTTGGGGAAGAGTCAGCATTTCCTTTTCATGTTGCCTCTGCCTCTCCCTTTCTCTGGCTTCCAAATGGTGCAGTCTCTCTGCTCATTCTACTTTGACCTTCAAATGGTGCAGTCTCTCTGCTAATTCTAGTTCCAAACGTTTGGTCTCAGTTCAAGTCTCTTTAACTCCAGATGGATTTTTTTAAGTCCTCTGATTAAAAGTTGAACTGTCCTATTTCTGGGAGGAATACATCCCCAGTGCCAGTTTGGTTGTCTTTCTGGTTGCTGGTCTGTGATGCAGCTGTGATTAAGGCTGCAATCATTTCCTCTTTGGTCAATTTGGCATGCTCCAGACCTTTGGTTTGGCATGTCAGCCAAATGGTTCCTTGTCAGCTTGCCATAATCCTCTGCTGACATCCTTAACTCCTCTCCCTGATTAACTAAGCCAACAAAACATAAATAAATAAAACTATTGTGATATGAAACTCTGAATGTGTACTGTGTGGCTGTTGAGACTACATCTTTCTTTAGTGATACTGCTTACAGTTTACAGGAATTCAATATCCACACCACTGCTCAACAGTATGTGAGCATGTGATGATCCCTCCACTGCCAACCAATTAAAATATGATGCCCACCTCTGCTACCAATAAGTGATGGACACCAATATGTGTCATCCTCATACTGGGCGAGTAATCAAGAAGCCTGAATCCTCACCACTGACCATGGAGAGGGACATGCACTTGGAATACAAATGGATACACTCAGTATTTCCAGATGCAGACCTCTCTGCATCAAGTAGAATTTTCCTTTAGAGCACACAGGGAGTAAACTCAGCCTGGGGTCTAGATGTCTTTGTATCAGTCTCCCTCCAGATCCCCAATAAGACTCCCCACTGGTACAGCTGTAGGTTTTGGTCCTCAGTCAAGTGTCCAAGCCAAGTCCTCCAGCAACCTCTCTGTAAACCCAGTGCTTCGTGTCTTTGACCCAAGTAGCTGACACACACACACACACACACACACACACACACACACACACACGCACACACACACTGAGAGATTTAATTTTCATACACACACACACACCTGGGAAAGGCTGTCACAGGTTTACCTGCTGTGTCCCCTTCTGCCCAGAATATAAGGTAGTTACCACTGCCACCAGACACTTCACAGTCAGCTACTCTAAGGCCCTAAAAGTGTATCCAATTATACTGTGCAATATTAATATTAATACAGATGGTAGTAGTTCACCAAGATGGCTAGGCCTTCTGGAGTGGCACACACAGTGTCGCCAAATAAATATAAGTATTCTCAAAGGTTATATATTCTGTACAAGAACCAGCCACGATAGAAGTATTAAATATATTTAATAATAAATAATACAAGTACATAAAAATACTGAGTATATATTCACAGTAAACCACAGAGTTCAAATCACAGAAAATATTAAAAACAACATTGATGGACAGACTCATACAAATAAAGAAAATCATGTCTAAACTAAGCTTCATTATATTCCTGACTGTATCTAAGAGAATTTACTGTTCCCTAATAACTTACTTGGGCAAGGCAAGATGAAATACATGAGCAGTCTTTCTATTTTGGCTTCCAAACAGAATACTCTCTATTATGAGATTGCTTCCTGTAAAATATAATATCCAAGATGACTTGCAGAATGACCTCATCTGGTCACATGACTCTAGGTTTCCACAATATCCCCTTTTGAAGTTTGGGGCAGGACTTTAGCAGACTGCTACAATACACATTTATAGCTTTTATGACAATCCCTAGGAGCCAGAAACATTTATGTCACCCCCCCCCCTTCTTTACAAAAGTTAACGGATAATGTCTGCTCCCAGACCTACTGTCTCTGGGCCTACTGAGCACTGTGGTGTGTCGTTCAATACAGCTCATTTACATTTCCCTTATTTTAAGAAAAATAAACATATGCCAACCTTTCCCATGTGTGTGTGGTGTGCGTGTGCATGCGTGTGTGTGTGGCAGCTACTTGGGGCAGGGACACGAAGCACTGGTTTACAGAGAGGGTACTGAAGGACTTGGCTTGGACAGTTGGCTGAGGACCTAATCCTACAGCTGTGCCAGTAGGGGAGTCTTATTGTGGATCTGGAGGGAGACAGACATAGAGGGATCCAGACCCCGAGCTGTGTGCGTTACCTGTGTGGTCTTAAGGGAGATTGTACTTGATGCAGAAAGGTCTGCATCTGGAAATATGAGTGTATCAATTCGTATTCCAAGTGCATGTTCCTCTTCAGTCTCAGTTTCGAAAATTCCAGCTCCTTGATTACTGGCCCAACATGTGGATGACAAATATTGGTGACCATCTCTTACTGGTAGCAGTGGTGGACATCACACCCCTAAAACCTGTTAATGTAATACTAACACACACAACTATGTACACCTTCAAATGTTGAAAGTTTTACCCTGCTAATGGGAACACAAGTCTGAAACTGACAGTCACAGTCACAGTCACACTCACAGACTTGAGTTAACCTAAAAGAAAGGTTAGACATGTTAAGATGCATGATGTAGCCTGTGCTTTCTACTAATTGCTGATTGGTTTTGTCTCATCTTTTATAGCTTTTCCAGCTGAGAAAACCCCTGAATGCTTTCAGGGAACATTAACTACCTTGTGAAAGCCACTGAATGCTTTCAGAGAACATTATTTCCTAGCCAGTTTCTCTTTTCTTTTTCCTCAGCCAGTCACTCTCAGCCAGACTATAGCCAGTTTCTTTTTATCAGATTGTCTCCATGGAGACATGAGAACCAAGCAGCAATTTCCTGTTTATCAGATTGTTTCAGTGGGAAATTGAAGACCAGCTGCAGAGTTGTTATTGAGCATAATATTCAGTGTTCTTTTTCATTTACTTGCTCTCTATTAAAACATGTTATTAAATCCTGAGGTCTTTAATCCAGTCATTCACCCATGCAAGAATGAGAGAAGGCACATTCATTTTTTATCATGCTTTTTAACCAGGCTTTGTTTAACATTGCAGTGCCCATGTTTCTTAAAACTGAACAATAAGAAAGAAGAAAAAAAGGGAGAAAGAAAAGAGAAAAAAGAACAGCAGCACCTGTTTGCAGTCCCTGTTACACTTAAAAATAATTGAAAGAAATTTACTTTGTAGCATGTAAAGAAAACTACATGCCACAAAATTTGCACTATTTAAGAAAATAAATATTTACTTAAAGTTAACTTTCTCCCTCTTCTCCCCTTCCCCAAAGCACTTTTCTAAACATTAATGACATGAAGTAGGGCATATGCTTTAGAGTCCCCCACAAGTCCAACAAATTCTGAAAAAGTCCAATATTTCCAGATGTTCTTGTTTTGTCATATTTCACAAATATAATTATTGCATTGCAGTCCTATATTAAATTACTGGTTTTATTACTGTTCATTTCCAAAATCCTGTCTCTGCTTCATTTCCAACCTACTTTCGATTCTAGTCAACTCTCATGCTCCCTTCCTTCTCTCCAACATTTTTCGTTGAAAATTTTGAAAAGGTATCACAGGTACAGTCCTCCTATGGTCTTTTATTACCAGAAGAACAAGAATCAGAATCTCCTGTTTCACAGCTTACATTTTGTTGGATAAACTTTTGTATTTCCTCCTTAGCATGTACTTCATCAAAAAATGATTTTGTCCCTCCAGGGAAGAATAACTTGAAGACAGCTAGGTACAGCATTTTGAATATCAGACATTCATCTCGGCACTCCCTGAATAGTGTAACAAATTTGCTCCTCTTCTGTCTGGTGTAGAATGAGTAATCATTCTCCACAAACACTCTGCTGTTTCCCACTTTTAGCACTTTGTCCTTCTGCCAGTTTAGTCAAAATCAACTCCTTCTGCTGGTAGGATTACATCTTTACTATTAAAGGTCTAGGTTGCTATCTTATAGCTAGGTTTGGAGCATACACACAATGTGCCCTAACTATTCTAACTAACAACTCCTGCTGTGGAATACCAGTCCATTTGCTTATTTGCGCTTTCATAAAGCTAATGTAGTCTGTTTCTTCCAACGTCTCTGATATAGCTGAAAATCCCAGGTTTTCCCTACGTGCGTTGTCCTCTAATTCTGTTATTTTTTTGAAACAACTCTTCCTGAGCAGTCTCATATTCAGCCAGCCTTTTCTTCATTTCAACCTCTCATTTTTGTAGCTTGATCATCTCATTTGAATATCTGTTTAAAGCTTCTTCCATTTTTCCTGCCTTTTGTTGTTTGTGTTGATATACTCCATCAGTGTTTTGTTTATTTTAACCAGGTCTGTATGCAGTTGTCTTATATCTTCCTTTAGAGTATTAGAAGTCATGTCTGAAGGTTGCATTGCTTTTTGCTGAACAGCTGCAGAGCTTTCCCCAGTCAGTGTTTCTTCCTCACTTTTTGTAGCTGATTTTTTCCCCAGGTCTTCTGTGTTTCTGTATTTCTGTCATCCAGGCAGTGCACTCACTAGCCAGTTACTAAAATTTACCCATAAACACAAGTCTACTGGCCTTCTCTGCTAAGTTTCTGTTTTCACATTGGGAAAGCTAGAAATAAGCTGTTACTCAGTGTACAGCCATCTTGGAAGTCCCCCGACTCTGTCCCAATTGTTGAGGAATAAATGAAAATTGACATCATCAAATAATGAAGTTATTTACTCACCATGATGATCCATCTATGCTGTCCATTTTCATTCTTCCTTAACTCCCCTCCCTCCAACCCCCTACCAGTTGCTTTGTGACTTCTGGAAGAATGAGAAGATAATAAGGGAACCAGTGTTCCTGCCTTTGAGCTCCAGATGTCTTGAGATATCTCAAGGATCTCGAGAGTTTCCAGTATCCATGAGCTGTAAAGAGTGGCCGAGTTGGACCCGAGGGTTGGGTTTGAACCAAATTGTTGAGGAGGAATGAAAGTGGACAACACCGATGGAATGTTATGGCGAGTACATAACTTCTTTTTCCACGGAGAAAACACTGGATGATGAATGCCTTTAAACTCCTGGGATGTGGAGACCTGTTTTATGTATTTCTACTCATTCCCTTGTTCTCCTGTTACTGAGGGTGTTCCAGAAGATCAGAGAAAGTGGGTCCAAATCTTAGTGGTGACCCCTGTCTGGGCCAGACAGCCTTAGTACCATGCTAGAACTTCCCACTCTAAAAATATTTGAAAATAGATTCAGTATGCTTTCCTTCTAGTCTGTTCTTCCATTATTGTTCCTGGGAAGCCTATTGGTCTCCTAGAACCATGGACACCTATCTGCTCACTGTGATTCTCAAAGATCATAGACTAGATTGGAGTTCAGTGTGAGAGGGGATTACTTTGGATTTACTACTGTTCCTTTCATTAGGTATTTTTGAGGACACAGGAGGTGCATATCCAGTTATAAGTAGATGACTGCTTGATCCACTCCATATCAGCAGAAGAGATACATGGATATTTGAGAATGACTTTCAGTTGCCTGAGCAACCTGAGAAGAACTGTGAAAGTACAGGAGACTGAATGTAGTGTGCAGGAGCAGAGGTAAGAAAAACATTTGGTAATGACAGCTGAAGAAGAAACGAAGAAGGAAAACTGTGAAGTAAAAGGAAGAACTGTGAAAGCACAGAAGGGGACTGAAAGTAGTGTGCTGGAGCAGTGGTAGGAAAAACATTTGGTAATGACAGCTGAAGAAGAAACGATTCTCAGTCAACCTAGAGAGAAATATCAAGCAAATGCACTCAAAGATTTTCAAGATAAATGCTATCCAATTGGAATATAATGAGAAAAATAACAAAAGGCTGCATGAATAGATGTTTTAACTAGATATTTAGAGGAAATAGTGGATAGCATACTGCTGAAAAAGAGGTAAAAGAAAACAATGGTGGAATAGCAGTTAAAATATGAAAAAATGGCAGAGAGACTTGTTGAATTTGAGCATAGGTTATGCACAGACAACTTCAGCTTTAGAGTAGTAGCAGAACAAGCTGAAATGAAGGATTGTAGAGACATTATGAGAGCATGCTCTGGACTTTTCTGTTGCGCATTTTAAAATAGAAAGGGCACATAGATTATATATCCCTAAACTGAGACTGAGAAAGCAGCCAAGATGCATATTAATTAAACTGCAGACATATCAACTAAAGGATGAAATTCTATTTTGTGGAGGAAGATAATCTTAAAGACAGGAAACACAAACATGAACTAACATAAATGTTTTTCTTCCTTCCATAAAACTCTGCAGACAACTTAAATGTCATGTCAATTTATTGTATCCTGCATTATTTCAAGTCTTCTGTCCACTTGAATTAAAAACCTACACAGACCCTCAACAAGCACAAAATTAACTAAAGCAAATAAATATTGATTTGGAGGCAGGAGTAGATGACAAGGGGCAAGCAAACAGTCAACAGGTATAGAAAAGAAAACTGTGGACACTTCAAGGGAAGAATCCACTTGCAACCCCCTTTCATGTTTTCTAAAAGAAAATAATAGCTGAAAAGGAGTCCACGTAGTTTCCATAAAACATGAACTGGGAATACTGATTGAGTACTTAAAAAATGTTTATACGGAAAAAGATGTGATGTAACCAAAATGTGAATTACATTCTGAATGATATCTTTAAACCATGGAAATCAGTAAATGACAAAAAAGACACTATTTGATAAATATAACAGTATATGTATTATTGTTTAATAATTGTTTAAAAATGAAGATTTATATTTAAGTGAAGAGGAGAGTTATAATTTATGCTGACTGATGGAAGTCGCTGTTTTTGACGTACAAGACTGTGTTATGTTGTTTTTAATAAATGTACTATGACATGACAATGAGGGAAAGTAAATGAATGATAAGGAAACAATATATTGTGTGATGCAAACCAGTAGGTGGCATTGTGTAACATTGGATCCGATGTCTATTTTCATCCGATTTAACATTTGGGTTGGTGGATCTAATTGGATATGACCTTGGCGCCTTCTTCTAGAGCTTAGGATCCGAGGTTCTGACTTCTTCCTCACCCATAATTCCCTCCTTCTACCTAATTTACCTCAGATCTCCCATGCTAAACAGATATGTTTTCTGACAGCTCACAAGTCATTCACAATAAGTGAAAGAGATTTAATATTTTTCCTTCTCTTGACTCCTCCCTTTAGTTCTTGTAGCATAAGATTGTATTTTATAGTTGTTAGGATTACATTTCAGTAGTTCTTTTACAGTTTATTATCTTTATATTATAGTTGTCTTTAGAGGTGTTGCTAGGTAGTTCCTTGGTTGTAATATTAAAAAAAGACAGTATAGTATTTGAATATGTTAATAGTATTAGGATTTTAGGATGTTTTCTTAGAAGTGGTTTTTGAATTGTGTAAATATGGAGAATTATTGATAGTCTTCTGATGTCAGATAGACCTTCAGGTTTTAAAAAAGTGTTCAACCTGTGGACACAAGATCACTCCCCAAGATCTTAATTTCTTCTGCGTGTACTGTAGGTGTTGCTCATCGCCAGGCAAATTGTGACATATGTGCTGCCTTTGGTTCCAGAGCTGTACAAGGTATGAGGGGAAAAGGTTATCATACAAAACTTGCTTCCCCCACAGACAGGATCTTCTACTCCAATTATGTCTTCTGAACCAATATCTGTTTCTCACAGTACAGAGAAAAAAAAGGATAGGGCTAAAAAGAAATGCCTTCAGAAAGAAGATCTCAAGGAAAAGAAGTTAGAAGGGAAAAGGCTCAAGAAGTAGAGGAAAATGCCTCCAGACCCAGCTAGTCTGTCAGTTCCGATTCCTAAAACACTGAGGAAGTCAAGTCCACTTGTCCAAGGAAGTCAAGCCCACCTGTCACTCAGGTCCAGCCTCCTTTCCCTCTAGCTACCTTTTCTCCCGAGACAGAGTACTCAGCTCCATTCTCCAGTCTTGCAAGACAAACGTCCTTCTAGGCTGTCTTCTGTAGAATCTTTGACAGGGTTGGTCTGATCCACCAGAACTCTAATAGAAATGGATATTGACCAAATGATGAGGAGATTCATGAGGACACAGATGCCACTGGGAGGCCTCCCGGTTCCATCCCTGAGAGGAGGTCTGGGTACAGGACTATCGACCCTGTCACATTTTTCTCACATACTGGTTCAGTATTCAGAACCAGTTCCCATAGGTTCAAACCTTTCCAGCACACCTCAGTCAGATGAGACAGTCCAACGAACTTCTACATCAACAGCGTTCCTCACTCACTCGACTCCTGTGCTATCAAATCAAGACAACTCCTGCAGCCGAAGTGTCTGTGTCATGGTATAAGTGGTGGAGTAGACTCCAAGATTCTCAGAGCCAGTTTTCCCCCTCAGTGCCTTGGCACTTGATAGCTCAGGTCTGAGGTCCCCCTCAGAGCTGACCTCGATTGGAGCTGGGAGGCTCCCTTAACCAGTTGACAGAGAGAGTGCATCCTCAGCAACACTTGCAGCATCAGCTTTCGAGACTGTGGAAAGGATTTTGGCTGGGCCAAGATGGCACTGAGCTCAGGTCCTTGCGAACACCCAGTAGAACCTGTTCTTTATGCCTTTCGTTCAGATCAACAGGGACAGTCAGAACTCTTAGGCTTCGAGATTACTCAGCACTTGAATTCCTAGTTTGATTCTGTCCTGTCTCCACCAGAATCCGAGCCGCATGTTCCAGGGAAACCGACATGCAAATGGAAGCATATAGACTCCCTCCTGGGTCAGTCACTGAGGATGCAGATTTGGATGAGGGTAAGGGATCCCCCTGGAAAATGTCATATTTGGAGACATCCTAGAATTGATGAAGCAGAAAGGGGAATTGGTGCGCTGAAACTTCTTCTCTGAATGAATCTGGGTTTCTTGAAGCTGTGATTCTGGCTCATCTACGTTCTGAGTGTTTTACCCTCCAGATGCCCTCATAGCTCTCATGGCACAGAGGGCATGGAAGGACTGTGATGTTATAGATCTAATTCCCAAGAATCCCAACAAAATTTTGATAGCCCGAAAAGATAGGAAGCATTAGACAAAACAACCCCCAGTAGATGCCATGGTATTAACAGCAGCCACAAAGAAAGAACTGTCTGAGGAGAGTTCTTCTGTCCATCCCCTGGCAGAGAGTCAAGTGTATTAGACAGATTAGAGAAATGGGCATATGCTTCAGCAACTATTGCACGCAGAGTGCTGAACTACCTAGAACACCTGACACTTTTTCAAAGGGACTTGATCAAGAAGATTTCCATGTCCATCTCTGGTAACTTGCTTCGAACATCCAAAAAAAACAGTGAACACCCAAATGTGTACCCTGAAGTCTACCTCTAACGGTAGCCATGCACTTATTTCCAGTGCAGGAGATGATACAGCAAGAGCAGCTAATACAGACACTACCATGTGTTGCTATACCTGGATATGGCTATGCGATTTTGCAGAAAGCTTCAAGGTATTCTTTATTAATGTCCCCTTTGCTGGATGTCCTTCAAGGATGCATCTGCAGTCATAACAAATGGGTTGTCCTGTCGTCAGGCAGCCCTTCGGTCGGCCGGATTCCAAAGTCTGGGTCCGGCTTCGGCTGATGTCGCACTTCACCCGACGTCATCTCTGCTGGTCTTCGGGTATAAAGGCATCAGCCGACGCCATTTTCCCCAGTCTTTCTTGCCGCGTGGCGCCCGAAGCAGAAGCTGTTCGCAAGTGCCGGTCGGTCAGATCCAGAGATTACTACCGAATACTACTTCGAAGACTTCTAAAAAGCTAAGTACCCCGTTGGGGACTCTTTCTTGCCTCAGCCGATGTCAGAAAAAGTAAATAACTGTTTAACTTGTGGGAAACAAATACCTCATAAAGATTTCCACTCTTACTGCCTACCTTGTTTAGGCCCAGACCACGACGTAGCAGCCTGTTTAGCCTGTGCTTCCTTCAACCGACGAACGCTTAGGCGTCGGTCGGAGTTTGCTGAACAGTTTTTCGGCTCAGATTTTGCGTACATTATGCCGTCGGATCCTCCGACTACCCAAATTGTTAAAAAACGCAAAGAAAAAGACCGACACTCGCGGTCCGCGGTTTCGGCCAAAACCACGGTTAAGCTAACCGCGAGTGTCTCGGTTTCGGCCGAAACCGAGAAAACGGGTCAGTCTTCAGCCGAATCCATTACTACTACTGAGGCTCCTGCTACCTTAGTTGAATCGGCCTCTGAAGTTTTGCCTACTACTGTGGTTCCTAGTGAATTATCAGACACCATCCCTTTGGATGTCTCTACCCCAGCACGTGGTGCTGCTAGGCCCCCTGCAGCCATGTCTATAAAGGCCTTTGCCAGGGCAAAGGCAGACAAAACTGTTAAATCAGTGCCTGTCAAGGCCCCCTCACACAGGCCCACTTCTAGTTCTCAAATGCTTACTCTGGCAGAGGATTTAATCTCCTTAATTAGGGGATCCCAATCTCACCCAGACAGGGCCTCTCAGCCTCCAGAAAAGAGACCTGGAGCAGAGCCCCCCGAGCCAGTGTCCTCTGATGATTCTTCGGATGACTCAGACATTACAGATCAGCCAGAGGCTCCTTTTTCTACTTATGAAGATTCCGATGCTGAAGATTCCATTCCATCTGCCTCTCCACCAGAGGAATTTTCCTTTGGGGAAACCTTACATGCCATGAGAGAACAATTCCAATGGCAGGAACAAGATTTCTCAGATTCAAGAAAAAGGCTTAGGACCTTTCTGCACTTACCACAACATAGGCCCTTAGCTATACCTCCAGTTCTGCCTGTTGTGGATGATGCATTTAATGATGTTTGCACTGCTCCTGATACTTTACCTCCAGCCCCTGCCAAACCAGATAGATTTTACAGGGTGCCAAACACTCATCACCACCTATACAAGGCCCCACTTGCAGATCCTGAGACTATATCCCAGGGGCCTAAGGCAGCAGCTTCGACCTCAGCAAAAAACCCTCTCCCTTCTGAAAGGGAATCCAGGTCCCTAGAGAGATGGGGTAAAAAAGTTTACACCTCTGCTACTCTCTCAGCTAGAGCTTTAAACTGTCAGTTTCACATGATACAATACCAAGAGTTTATGCTTGATCAGTTAACTAAGAAGCTGTCCTCTGATGACTCCTTAGATAAGGAATATGTTTTAGAAATGGTGAATAACATTCAGCAGGTTAGTAGCCATTCTTTAAAATGTGGCTATGATGCACTGGAGGCTTCATTTAGATCAGCCATGACTGGCACAGTGATAAGAAGGCATGCATGGTTGAAAGAACAGGTCTTGCCGGATCATGTTAAAGCAAAGCTGTTAGATGCTCCTATGGATAAGGCCAGTCTATTTGGTACCCCTGCTCAGCAAGTAATGAAGAAAATGGAAGAGAAGGCAAAATCTGTACAAACAGTTAAGGATTTCTTACAGGTTCAGCCCCCAAGGTTTAGCAGGAACTGGCCTGCCAAAAATTGGTCCCTTCCAGACTCCTCAAAATCTCAAAGAGGCAGGAATAGACGCTCTAGAGGCAGAAACCAATCCAGAGGAGGTGCCTATAGAGGACGCCAGTGGCAAGGCAATAACCAGCGAGGCACAGACACAACCACTGCCACTGCAACAGGACAATCACAGTGACTTGGCTCTGACACCGCCTACCAGGGAGCAAATAGCAGCACCTTTAGGCGTTAAGTTAGCCTTATTTTCAAAAAATTGGCACTATATCACAAAAGACAAGTGGATTTTGCAAACCATAGACCAAGGCTACAGGTTCCACTTCCACACCTTACCAGTAAAAAGAGGAATGCCAAACCTACCTCCAAATCAAAAAACAGAAGCTCTAAAGCAGATAGCTCAGTTAACAAAGATGAGAGCTGTGGAAAGAGTACCAATAACACAACAGGGCAAAGGATTCTACTCCAGACTCTTCCTAGTACCAAGAAAAGAGAAAAGTTGGAGACCTATTCTCGACCTGTCCATCTTAAACACATACATCATTGTCCCAAAATTCAAAATGCTGACCCTACAGCAACTTCTTCCCATGCTGGGCAAGGAGTGTTGGCTGGTAACTCTAGATCTCAAGGAGGCATACCTGCACGTCCCCATACGACCAAATTGCAGAAGATACCTCAGATTTCTTGCAGGATCAGAGCATTATCAATTCTCAGCATTGCCCTTTGGCTTATCTACTGCGCCCAGAGTATTCACAAAATGCCTGTCATCAGTAATGGCTCATTGCAGGCTACAGGGAATCCAAATTTATCCATACCTGGACGACTGCCTGTTGCAAGCGGACAACAAAAGCAAGCTGACAACAGATTTACAAAGAGTCATTTGCTTACTACAAGCCCTGGGATACACAGTCAATTTAAAAAAGTCAAGACTGATACCATCCCAGACAAGAACATTCTTGGGTGCGGAATTGGACACAGTAAAACAAATGGCATTCCTAACTGCAGAAAAACAAGAACAACTCCCTCTTTACTTCTTGGCATTAACAAAGCAGAACAAACTAACAGCAAGAAAAGTACTGCAGGCCTTGGGCTTCATGGCATCATGCATAATCCTGGTCCCCCATGCCAGACTGCATATGAGAAAGCTACAGTGGTACCTAAAGAATTTATGGTCTCAACACAGGCACAGCTTAGAAACCGAAATCCCACTAATCCCATGCCTGAAACAAGAGTTCCTATGGTGGGCTCAAGCATGCCAGTCAAACCCAGGCTTGCCCTTCCACAACTTTCAAGCAAACCAAACCATCACAACGGACGCCTCAGACCTAGGCTGGGGGGCGCACATGTTGGACAAGTGCATACAAGGATTGTGGACTCCAGACCAGCTGCACCTGCACATAAACCAAAAAGAAATGCTAGCAGTAAAACTAGCAATCCAGAAATTCAGACCATTCCTCAAAGAAGGCCATTTAATGATAAGGACAGACAACACCACAGTCATGTGGTACATCAACAAACAGGGAGGCACTCATTCATAACCCCTATGCAGAATGACTCTGGACCTTTGGAATATGGCTCTGAGCTACAACATCCAGTTACAGGCAATATTTGTGCCGGGAAAAGAAAACACCCTAGCAGACATGTTAAGCAGAACCACCTCGGATGCTCACGAATGGATGCTACACCCGGACATCTTCAAGGCCATCACAAAGAAATGGGGAATGCCACAAATAGACCTATTCGCATCCCCACTCAATCACCAGCTCAAAAATTCTGCACAAGGACATGCCACCCACTTGCATGGAAGGTGGACTCTCTATCCTTCAGTTGGAAAGGCCTGACAGCATATGCATTTCCACCTCTTCCTTTGATGCACAAGGTACTACTGAAAATCAAAGAGGAACGTCCAAGGATAATTCTGATAGCTCGAATTGGCCAAGACAACACTGGTATCCTTTGCTGAGGAGCATGTCTCAGGGGAGAATGTGGTCAATACCCTGATGCCTTTGATGTTAACTCAGAACAACTACAACATCATGCACCCAAACCTAAAAACCTTGCAACTGACTGCCTGGAACATCACATAACAGCAACTAACCCAGACTTATCCCAAAGGGTTAAAGACATTATCCTTGAAGCCCGCAGACCTTCAACAAGAAGGAACTATGCAGGAAAATGGAAAAGGTTTGTCATTTGGAGTACTGAAAGAGGAAAAGATGTGTCGAACATAGATATTGCTAACATCCTGGAGTACTTGGCAGAGCTTCTACATACGGGCCTGTCCTATTCCTCCATCAAGATACATGCATCAGCTATTTCCGCAGAATACAGCTTCGATCCACCTGTCTTTTCGCATCCTCTACTCAGGCAATTCCTCAGAGGGATCAAGAATGTAAAACCACCTAGGAAACCACCATTACCAGCATGGGACTTGAACTTTGTACTAGAAAAATTGACACTCCCTCCATTTGAACCAGCAGCAACAGCAGATCTTCAACACCTATCATGGAAAACTGCTTTCCTACTGGCAATTACTTCAGCAAGGAGGGTTTCGGAACTACAGGCCTTAATGGCAGTACAACCCTTCCTAATCTTCCATCAAGATAGAGTGTCCATGAGAACTAATCCTACATTTATGCCTAAGGTGGTATCCAGAGTGTCTTTAAACCAGGCAATCCACCTACCTACCTTCTTTCCCAATCCACAGAACAGGGGAAAGGCTGCTGCATACCTTGGATGTACATAGACAGTTACGCTACTACCTGGACAGAACCAAAAGTAACAGAAAAACTGACCAGCTTTTAGTAGCCTATGCAACAGGAAGGGAAGGAAAAGCAATTTCCAAACAGACAATCTCCAAATGGATAGGAAATTGCATAAGATTCTGTTACTCCTACCATGGGAAACCAGTTCCACAGAACATAAGACCTCATTCTACAAGGGCTACAGCCACTACCACAGCTTTCTTACAAGGAGTGGCAACCAAGGACATTATTGAGGCGGCTACTTGGACCTCCGTGCATACATTTGCCAAGCATTATAATTTACCTCTATACTCTAGATCCCGAGCAGGGTTTGCCACTGCTGTATTGCAAGGGATCCTAACTACACCATAATTTTTCTTCCTCCTCCCCTAGTTTGGCTATGGTATTCTACCCATTTGTTATGACTGCAGATGCATCCTTGAAGGACATAGTACAGTTTTGTACCTACCATAAATGTAGATGTCCGAACAGGATAGCATCTGCAGTCAGGATTACCCACCCTCCTTCCCTCTGTGGTACTCCTAGGGTATTTACCCTCCTAATAGCTAGCTGGGGGGGGGTCTCTTATGGTGTATTTGTTTGTATATATGTACATACATGCTTACTTTTTGTGTTTGCCTTCTACTATTTTGGAAACATTGGCATTTATCCAAAATTTAGCTTCCTAGAGGGCAACTGGCATCTGGGGCAAGAAACACTGAGGAAAATGGCGTCGGCTGATGCCTTTATACCCGAAGACCAGCAGAGATGACGTCGGGTGAAGTGCGACATCAGCCGAAGCCGGACCCAGACTTTGGAATCCGGCCGACCGAAGGGCTGCCTGACGACAGGACAACTCATTTGTTATGACTGCAGATGCTATCCTGTTCGGACATCTACATTTATGGTAGGTACAAAACTGTACTTGTTCGTACCCAAAGTTAATGAAATGCATACCAGGAGTGAACAAGATGGTAAGACCCTGTCTGCCACAGGAATTTATTTCTTCACCTCACAATGATCCTATTCCAGGAATCAAAGAGGTGGTAAGAATGTGATTCAGGAAATCCCAGGGTTTTACTACAACACACTTGGAGAAAGACACACACCCCCAAGCAGAGTAGGGGGGGGCATAAATTGACATCACCCTAGAGGCAGAGATGGATTGCGGAATCAGACTTTTCATGGTGCCTTTATAGAGAAACCCTACCAGTGCTCTTGAAGGTTTACCCAGCTGCCACACTCTGTAGGCAGTTGGGGGATGATAACCCTTGCACCCACAAGCCTGGAAAAACATTATTTCAGATTCCTGGGTATCAAGCATAATCACCAGAGGCTATACCATTGCCTTTTTATATTCTGCAAAAAAGACGGTAAAGATTCCTGCTATTCCACCCAATCAGTTGGAATCTGCAACAATAGACATTTCAAAGTTGCTAGGAGAAAAAAAGAGTCATCCAACAGGTCGCCCCAGACAAGTTAGAATCTGGTGGCTATTCCAGGTTCTTTTTAGTTCCAAAAAAGACAGGGGACCTCAGGCCAGTATTGGACTTCAGCCACTTCAGTTTGTCAAATAGACGAAGTACCAGATGGTCACTTTACAATCCAAATTACCTTTGTTGATGAAGGATGATTGGTTGTGCTCTACATATCTCCAAGATGTCTACTATCATACAAAGATTCAAATGCAATCCAGGAGATTTCACCTTTTCTGGCCTGGAACCAATCT
Source organism: Protopterus annectens (assembly GCF_019279795.1). Taxonomy (NCBI): domain Eukaryota; kingdom Metazoa; phylum Chordata; order Ceratodontiformes; family Protopteridae; genus Protopterus; species Protopterus annectens. The sequence continues at coordinate 685,012,026 of NC_056743.1, forward strand.
GAGAATTTGCCATTCAGTCTTACCACAGCCCCTGGGTGTTCAAGGTTATGGTAGTGGTAGCAGCTCATCTTTAACTGCAGGGGATCCAGGTCTTACTATATCTAGATGATTGCCTCCTGACTGCTATTTCCAGGATCTACTGCTACAACATGCACTACTACTCAGTCTTGCAAACTGGTTAGTGATTTCTGTCAATCAAGCGAAAAGCCAACTGCCTCCCAATCAGCAGATAGAATTAATAGGATGTCATATTGACACAGTTTGGCAAATTGCCAAACTCCCAGCAACAAGAGTGCTGTCCGTAACACTGGTGGCTCTTCAGGTAATTCAGCACTATCATCCACAAGCAAGATTGATTCTTTGTTTGTTAGATCTGATGGCCTCTACAGTGACATTAGTTCCACTGGCAAGATATCACACGAGAGTGTTCCAGTGGTTTCTCTCAGTCCGGTGGTTACAAAGTCTGCAGCCCCTCCATGCCAGAACCCATCTCAATTAAGTGTGCAGAGAAAACATAAGGTGGTGGATAACCACTCCATTAGTTACAGAAGAGAGGCCCTTTTGTCCACCAACACCCCAGGCCACAGTAACCACAGACACCTCCCTGCAAGGGTGGGGGGCAATTTGATGGGAAGGCAGTTCAAGGTACCTGGTCATCTGTGGAGGCCAAACTTCAGATCAGTATCTTGGAGATGAGAGTGGTTCTGCTAGTGTTGCAGGCCTTTCAGGACTGTGTACCACCCAAGGTTGTGACATCCATCCAAATGGGCAATATGTCAGTGGTATGGTACATCAACAAACAAGGAGGAACAAGATCATATCCACTTTGCCGAGAGTGCATGCGAGTTTGGCAGTGGCCAATGTCTTGTCATCATTTTCTGGTAGCAACGCTCATACTAGGGATGTTAAATGTACTAGCAGACAAATTAAGAAGGTCAGTCCTATTGCCTCACTAATGGTCTCTCAACCAGACTGTGACAACAGGGATTTTCAACTGCTGGGGCCAACCTTGTTGTGACATATTTACCTCATACCTAAACAGTAAGTGCAACGGTTACTTTGCCCTCATCCCACCATAGAGACAGTCACCGAAATATGCTATAGTCCACACTTGGCCCAAATTTTCTTATATGCATTCCGTCTGACAAAATTTATTCAGAAAGCCACATGGCACAAGACCAAGGTAATCTTCATTGCCCTGTTTTGTCCCTTTGAAGGTTTGGTTTGCCTTCCTTTGGTCACATTTTCTACACCTGCCCTGGGTGCTAGATCCCAGTGCGGATCTTCTGAGTCGTTCATCCAGGATGCCTCTACCAGACTTAGAAGCCCTAAAGTTGACTGCATGTTTTTTTCCAATTTTGATGGTAGCCAGAGATGCCATGGTTTCCTGTTTGGTGGTTCATATTATTTATGCTTGTCAAAAGTCTACCAAAAAGATTTATCAAAGCAAATAGAAAAAGTTTGCTATTTGGGCTTCTTTGAAAGGATTAGATCCATTTTCACTCCTTTTTCATCAATCTTAAATATTCTATCAGAGCTTTTTCAGAAAGGGTGTAGTTTATCCACTAACAAGTGCAGATGTCTGCCTATAAGACTTTCACAGGGCAGAATTACTCCTATGTAGCATGTCTTAAAATCTCCAAAACCCTTCCTCAACTGTGCTTTCTTACTCAGACCCCTGATCAGGGATCTAGTTCTCTCATGAGACATTACTATCATGCTTCAAGCCTTAACCCAAACATCCCTTGAACAAGCAGCTCCAGTAGATGTCTGAATTACGAGCACTGTCATTCCAACAGCCATGCCTCATTTTCCATAAAGACAGACTAATGTTGAGAACAAATTATTCCTTTCCATCAAAGGTGACATCCAGAGTAAATTTAAACCAGTTAATTGATTTGAGTCTCTTTCCCCAGGTTCTCAAGCAAAGGGGAGTATATACTATATACACTAAATGTTCACAGACAGCTCAGATTTTATTTACATTGAACCAAGGACATCAGAAGGTCATATCAATTATTCATATTTTTCTCTAGAGCGAAATTGGGGAAGAGTATATCAAAAGTCACAATTTTCAAATGGCTGTTGGACTGCATTTCTTTTGTTTGTAGTAAGCCTAGTTTACTCCTACACACAAAACGAAAAGCCCTTTCCACTAGAACAATAGCTACTTCTACAGCATTCATGAAGAGAGTTCCCACTGATGACATTTGTGCAGCAGCAACATGGTCCACAGTTAACACCTTTGTGTCTCACTACAACTTGAGTGTGCATTCCTGGGCAAGTTTCTCCTTTGGTTCCACTAATCTCAGGAATCTCCTTCCTTAATGCCACCCAGGTGCCTTCTTTTTTCTGCATCTTGGGAATCTGTCCCACATCAGATACAGAAGTTATGAACTTAACCATAATGGTAGCTCCGTGTTGTCATTTTCACGTGCTTCATTATAGCTCCCTCCGTTCCCCTTCTAATATTGTCACAGTCAGCTTCTGGTCAATAAGGACCCTGTCTGTTAAAATTTCCTTTTATACCTTACTGTGGTATTAACGTCTTCCAGCTGTAACATCTAAGGGTTTCTTCAGTTATACAAGGAAATCGGTGTTTAGGCATACGCAAGCACAATCTGAGGTAATTTAGTGAACAGGAGGGACTTATGGTTAGGGGAGGAGTCAGGTCCTTAGATCCACAGCTTTAGAAGAAGGTTCTGAGGTTGAATCGAGTCGGATATGACAACCCAAATGTTGAACTGGATAAAAATGAGACAATACGGATCAATCATTACAGTAAGAACATAACTTTTGTTTTAGTCTCTTCCCACATATCCTTAGCTGCCATAACAGAAGGCTTTTTAAGCCATACTGTCAAGTACTTCATCTTATCATGCTACCATAAATATAGGTATTGCTGAACCAATTCATGTGTGGGTGCATAATTTGCAGCTATAGCCTTTGTTTTATCTTCATTAATTTTATATCCAGAAAAGACTTGAAACTGTTTCAAAATCCCACAACACTGAGATGTTTTTTTCTGGATTTATCAGGTACAAATTAATATTGTCTGCAAATAAAGCCACATTTTCTTGATTACCATACCAATTATATCCTTGAATTTTTGAGTCCCTTATTTTCTTTGCCAGTGGCTCTAAATATAAAGCAAATACCAAAGGGGAAAGAGGACACTGCTGCCTGGTTCCTCTTTTCAGACTCAACTTATCATAGAGGAGCACTCCCACTTTAATTTTTTGCCTCTGAGCCCTCATATAGCCTCCTAATTGGAATGCAAATGCCTCCTTTGTCCTACTCATAAAATCCCATCTTACTCTGTTAAATGCTTTCTCTGCATCAAGACCCACCAGCAATACTGGTATTTCCATACATTCTGCTTCCTTCTGGATCATCATTGATTTATTAATGTTGTCAAATGTTTGCCTCCGCTCCACAAAACCACATTGATCCATAGCTATCAGTTTTGGCAACACCTTTGCCGTCTTTTAGCTAGTGTACACATAATCACTTTACAGCGGTAGCGTTGTTGCTCAGAGCAAGAGGTTCTCCTGTTGGATTCTTGGCTGGAGTGCCTTCTGTGTGGAGCCTGCATGTCCTCCCCATGGTCGAGTGGCCTCCAAAAGACATGCGTGAATGGGCTTGCCTTCGCTGAAGGTTGGGCGTCGGGCTGACAACTTGGCACCATAAAAAATTCTACTGCCAATCATTAGCTGACCGGAGTTCCACTGTGGCGACCACTAACTGGGAAAAGTCGAAAAGACAAACAACAACTTTATAATCATGGTTTAAAATTTAAATGAGTCTATATAAAGCTGGGTCTGATGGGTTTTTACCGTCTTCAGGAATTACAGCCACTACAGCTTTCTTCCAAGATGTTGGTGCTTCTTCCCTTCCTTTTAAATGCTGTTAAACAAAGCCTTCCAAATATTTATCTTTCTTCCCTCCTTTCCCAGGAATACTATCTATTCCTGGAGACATTCCTGAAGATTGATTATATATCACCATTTTTATCTCCTCTCCCTCTGTCTTAACTATTAATTGTTGAGCCTCATCTACCTCTATCCTTGGCATGCCTAATTCATCCATAAATATTTTCTTCTGTGCTCTTTTTGATTTCCATATTTCTCTGCTTTATGTAAATGTTCGTAAAATTTCTGAAATATCTCCAGTACCTCTACAGAATCTCTGGTTATTTTTCTTGTTAAGGGCTCTTTGCATTTAGCGACAACCCTTTCTACTTTCTGTTGCCCAAGTCCTTGTTCTAAAAGTTTTTGTGTTTTGGAGTTATCAAAAACAGTTAACAGTAATCTTTCTAAACTCATGCATATTATCCAGATACTCCATTTTTTTTTCATTAGCACTCTGCAGTTGTGCCTTGTCTTGTTCTGTGAGATTCCCCTTATTTTACAATACTTTAACCTAGATGTGTCCAACCTGTGGCCCGCGGGCCGCATGCGGCCCTCAGAGCTCTTCCATGCGGCCCTCAACTTCTAACTGCAACATCGATGTATGCATGCCCCAAAACCCTTTTTTTGTTTTGTGTTTTTCGCTCCTGTGACCTGTAACGCTAATGCTGGTGTGTGCATGTGCCAAAGCACCCTTCTAGTTTTGTTTTTGAGCCAAAAAAGGGTCAGTTTGTTTACGCCATTATTTTGTGCCAAACAATCAGTGTGTGTATGTTCTCGCTGAAGAGGGACTCATGTATGGATTTGCCTCTGTTGCCTTTGAAAGGGACAGCAATTACCTGTGTTAATAGGTAAGTATGGAGTGAGTGAGTGAGTGCATGCATGAAAGCAGAATTGTGTGCGTGAAAGTAGAAAAAGTGTGTGTGTGTGTGTGTGTGTATATGTGTGTACATGACAGAGAGAGACGCATGCACAAAGAGGCTAACAATGATCAGTCTACCTACTGAACACAAGCAAGTTAGCTCACAAATGTATCATACATTAAGAGTACACTTTCATTAAATTGCGGCTTTCCTATCAGGAAGAGTGTTGTATTGAACATGAACTCATACCTCTTAACTGTATGGATTTTCAAAGAATGCCTGTATTTTTGCCTCATCTTCCAATTTGTGTCTTTTGTTTAGGAAATAAAAGTAGTCATCCAAGGTAATGCAGTTCCAGGGAGCGAGAATGAGACAGCAGCCTAGGGTTAATGGGTCAGTAATGGACTGACTATGTGGGACTGTAGCATATAAAGTTGTATTGTTTTTTTCAGACAAACAAAAAAGCACCTAGTACTATTTTTTCATTGGTGGGTTCTGAGCAGTGGTAGACTGGACAAAAGTAAGCATAGCTTTGGCGGATCATCAATACTGGCAAATCAAATGGGCACAATGTCATTTTTTAAATGTTGGGGATTTTAGTGTGTATGTGTGTGCTTATGTGTTGGGAGCGCTGCAACAGTGGATGATTATTAAAGACAGAGACTTACGGACTGTGGAGAATATGTTTCTTTGTTTCAAAACCTAATACTTGGGTACGCATGCAAGAAGTAGATTTTTTAAGACATCGCTTCTTGCCATTCACAGTGGATGGATATTTACATTTAATGGACAATGTATTAGCGTGGGTCTGTTGGGTTCTGAAGGATGCCAAGTCTGCTACTGCCAATGTCTTGTAAAGTGACCTGGAAATGGATATTGAGATGTTACTGAAAAAATATAGTAAGTGGGCTTAGCAATATAGTTTAATTAAACAAAGTGTACTTTCAATTTACAGGCTATAATTTAATCTATTTCAGGTAGTCCAGATACTGGTAGATTGTATACCATTAGACTTAATTAGGGAGAGTTGTCATTCTGGGGAAACAAGCAGCCCTAGTTTCAGTGAAAGCTCTGTGGTTGCTTGCAGGTAAGGAAGTTGCAGGATGTTGATGCAATGTGTTTTATTTATTATTTTGAATGCATTTGTCATTTCAAAGGATGGTTTTCTTTGATGCAAAAGAAGGCAGGACTGAATGAGCCATATAATGTTTAACTGACAATAATGGGATAGAAGGATTAGAAGTGATGTATAATGTTTGCAGCTACAGTTGTTTCAATGGTGTCTGTAATGCATAACTATTTTTGGGCCTGTGTCCCAGTTTTATTTTTCGCTTTGTCCAGAATTCTTGGTCTAAGGTTGAGAGGTATGGTTCCATACTAAATCCGAAGTTGTATTTACCTTGGAAGACTTTTCGGCATAATTATGAAAAACAGAGCCTTTTTAATATCTCTGCTTATTTCCAATATAAACTGCCATGTAACCTTGCAAATAACCTTCTTATTAAGCTACTTTACTTAATAAAAAGGTTGACTGTGGTGGTGGTGCTGCGGTAGCGTTGTCGCCTCACAGTAAGACGCTGCCCAGTTAGATTCTCAGCTAGAGCGTCTTCTCTGTGGAGACATGCGTGAATGGGTGTACCTTCGTTGAAGGTTGTGCATCAGGCCTGGCAGCTCGGCACGTAACAATCTACTGCCAATCATTAGCAGACCAGAGTTCCGCTGTGGCGACCCCTAACCGGGAAAAAGCCGAAAGACACAACAACAACAACATTAAGCTACTTTACTTCTTTTGGAATTGACAGGTATGATTCATCTGTTCGGACATAAGCATAGAGTGCTAGTGTGACTGATTTCTTGCAGCAGTCTGTGGTTTACACAATCACAATAACTTTTCTGTGTTTCTGGGTGTGTAATCAGTTTAACAGTTTTAAAGATGTTTTCCATAAATAAATATATAATAAATAAATAATCCTCTCTACACTTTGAGCTATTGACAAAGTCTGGGAATTTGTTTTTTTCAAAAGCGAAGGTTAGCATTACAGCTCAGTAAACTGTCAGTCTGTGAGTAACTTCTGCACAAATTAGAATGCCTGAATGACAAATGGCTTTAGATTGGAGGGACGTTTATTTTTATTTATTTTATTTTATTTTACATTTGTTTACCGGGAAAGTCTGACTGGACACAGGTCCATTTTCAGCGGGGGCCTGGGGAGAAAAGCTCCAAAAATAACACAAAACAGTATAATACAATACATGAGAGAGACAGTAAATTATGGATGTAGTGCTCATACAATATGGCAGAGATTACATCTCGTAACAGCGAGAATCATTGAGGTACAGAATAAACTTAAAAATATTTTTTTACAGTTATAATTACAGCAAGGCAAATATCAATGAGTTAAGTTTTTAGGAGAAAGCTGTTTGTACATAGCTGAAGCTCTGAAACAATCTTTTGGTATGGATTAACCTGGGGATTGACACAAGTTATATGTTTACACCAGTATGTAGCATTATAGTTTATGGTTTTCTTATTGATTTACTTTTTGCAGAGCAGTTGTTGGTTGATTTATTGATGGTCCTTTTGGTGGTGGGAAATTACATGGATGAATCCATCTCTATTATGATTTTTTTTTCAGCTATTTTGACTTCCAGACAATTTCATTCAGTGAGTGGGTGTCATGTGATTACTCAGGTTGCCTATTTTACAAGTAGGGGCTTTTGTGTGTGTGTGTGTGTGTGTGTGTGTGTGTGTGTGTGTGTGTGTGTGTGCGTGCGTGTAAGAGAGAGAGATTTAATATGTATACTGAATATAATTTTGCAAATGGAATTCTTAGTTAAACATGTCCCTCTTTTTGGGCAACTAGACTTGAGTAACCAATATTAGATCTTAGCCATTGAGCTGGGAAAGGTTAGTATGTGGATTTTCCATCTGGTTTGATGAAGGCTATACTACTTACCCAAGGACTACATTTATGGCTATCCATCCAGCCATCGTGTTGCTGAACTACATTGTTTGATAATGTGAGGAGCTTTTTACAGAAGTTGAAGGTTTTTGTGTCAAGAACCTGTCTGTAAAAAGTGGCTTGTTTATGTTGCAGTGAAGGCTGTGGTCTTTGTAGTGAGCATTTTAAGTATAACCAGTATTTCTGAGGTAAAGGAAGTCTCTTAAGGTAGGATCTTGCTTAGCCTGGAAAGCAAGCCAATGATGAAATTTATAGGGGCCAGTGAGAGAGAGAGAGGAAAGCAAGAAGCTTTATAGTCTGTTTGGATAACTAAGTGAACTTAGTCCTTTGACCTTTTTTGTCAGAAATGGTTGTAGTCTTTCTTTTGGCAGGGTGTTTTGCTGAGGCACATGCCAAAAGGGGCATTGCACTCAATAATGGCTCTTGTAAAGGAAGAATACAGGGATGTTATGACCTTGTCCCTAGATGGGATATCCTTACTAATGAAGTGGGCCATGTAAAAAACTTTCCTTACAACAGAGACAACGTGGTGGTCAAAAGTCAGGTTTCTATCAACCTGGGTACCCAAGTACCATACGACTTATTGCGTGTTTACAACATTGTTATTAATGTGATAATTTGTGGGGACATCACTCTCCTCAAAGGGGATGATGATGCATTTTGTGACATTTAGCTTGAGGCCATATTTCTGGCACCAGTTATTTGTTTGGGTGAGACCCTCTTGTAGCTTATTCAGAATTGTTTTATTAAGTCAGTAATGTGAATTCTTTACTTTATTGCAAATTTGTTGGTTATTTTTGTGGATTATAGTATTGTAGGACTGCTGATGTTGACATTTTACATAGTTGGACTGCTGGAATGGTTTTCCCAGTGAGAAATGCTAGTGCTGTAGTGAATATCTGTTTATTTGTAAAAAACAATATATATATATATATATATATATATATATATATATATATATATATATATATATATATATTAACTAAGATGTTAGAGTTAGCTGTTAGATTAGAGAATTAGAATTAGAATGAGAATTTTAAGGCAAATATTAGGCATTTATTACATTTATTCATCGTTCAAATGCACCTACAGTACAGCCAGGAGGTCGACTGTGATCTTCTGGAGCAACAAAAGAGTTAACTATATGATATATTTTATATGTGGCCCTAAGACCATTTCTGTTCACTCAATGCGGCCCCAGCAAGCCAGAAGGTTGGACACCCCTGCCGGATAGTTAAAGTTATTGAAATCAGCTTTGATTCATGCCAAAGGTATTCAGTGTATAAGAATTTAACATAGAGGACAGATAAGCCATAATTATTTAGTACACTTTAGGCAGATAGACTGAGCAGAATAGCTTATGTAGTATACATAAGACAAGCATGGGTAACTACACTATTGTTCATATATCTTGTGAGGCAGATAGGGTAAAGGAAGATTTTCAAGAGTGACAAGAAGGGAAAGAGTAATGAGTATATTTTAAAAAGGGGTACAATAGGAATATCAGGTTGTCGAGGAGTTGGAGATGGTACATGGGCAGAGCCATTGAGAGGAGATATTGGAGTAAGGATTTTTTTGAATAAGGGGGCTCTGTTTCCTGAGAGAAGCTGGAAGAGTGTTCCAGAGTTTGGCTACAATGAAGGAGTAGAGATTCTGACCTGCAGGGAGGTTTGGCCTATATACATGAATACGTGATTGATTTTCAGATCTGAGGTGCCTATTTGGTTGATAGAGAGTTAGAAGGGAGGTGAGGGTTGGGCATTTGTGTGATTTTTGTATGATTTTGTGTGTGGTGGATAGTTGTATGTGTGTGAGATGTGGGAGTTCAAGCCAGTTGAGGGATTGTAAGGAGTGGCAATGATGGGAAGAATGTTTTGCATTTGTCACAAATTTACCAATTTTGTTATAGCAGGATTCCATCTTGTTTTTAAGCCGGTCTGGATGTTTGTAAGAATAGGGGCACCGTAGAGGAGTGAGGGTAGAAGAGTCCAGGCAAGTGTTTTTTTAGTGGAGTAATTTAAAAAGTGTTTGTCTATAAAGAGTCCCATGTTTTTGGTTTGTTTTTTTGATGATGATGTGGATGTGTTGGTCAAATGTTAAGTTATTGTTTACAGTCATGTCGAGTAATTTGGTATTGGGGACTACCTCTATGGCTGTTTTGTTAGATGAGTAGATGGTGAAGTTCGATTTATTAAGAGAGGAGTTTTTTTGGGTGTAAAGATCGGGAGTTTGATTTTGCCGTGGTTAAGGGCAAGGTGGTTATCGATCATCCAGGATTTGGTAGTGGAAAAAGTATTTTGGGTCATAGTCTGAAGTTCTGTTTCTGAGGTGCCAGAGCAGGTAATAGAATCATCTGCGTCTATTACTATAGATGCATGATTGATAGCAGAGTGAAAGACGTTAATGAAGATACCGAAGAGAAGGGGTCCCAAAATAGATCCTTGGGGAACTCCCGTGGCAGTAGTGAGAAAGGGTGAGAGGGAGTGTAGCCATTTGGTAGATTGTTGTCTGTTTGTAAGATAGTTGTAAAACCAATCAAGGACGGACAATGGACATGCCTAGGTATGAGAGCTTAGAAAGGAAGAGAGATTTGGAGATGGTGTCAAAGGCCTTCGAAAGATCGAGGAAAAGTGCAGAGATGAGTTTGCTATCATTACGATGGTGTCTGACAGTGTTCAAGAAGAAAAGAAGAGCAGTATTAGTGATGTGTCCAGGTTGAAAGCCATGCTGAGTGGTGGAAAGGAGTTTGTTTTGGAGTAGATCATTCATGAGTTGGGTTTGAATGCATTTTTCCATTATTTTAGAGATGGAGGATTGTATGGCAATATGACGGAAATTAGAGATGTCTGTGTTACCTCCTTTATGAAGAGTAATGATGTAGGTTTTTTTCCAGATGGAGGGTACATAGGATTCTTGGACAGATCTGTTTACGAGAATACTGATGGGATAGCTGATATATTTGGCTAACATTTGTAGATACTCAGGGGTAGGTTATCTGTGGTGCTACCATGTTTGAGTTTTAACAAAAGCTTAGTTATGGCAGAAGCATGAATAGGAGAGAAAGTAAAAGGCTGGGAAGAAGAATTTGTTGATGAGGAATGAGTTATGGGGTTGTTGTTGTTATGACTAGTTTGTGGAAAAGTGGCAGCTAGTTTGGCTATAGTATCTATAAAGTAGTAATTGAAAAGTGAAGAGAGTTCGGCAGGGGTTTTGTCTGGATTTGGGCTGGAGTTGCTTTTGGAGCCTGGGTTGAATAAAGTAGAGACTGAGTTCCAAAATCTTTTTGGGTTATGGTTACAGTCATTTTGGAGATGGAGGTAGTATTGTTTATCTTTAATGACTAGACGTTTAACTTGGTTGCAGAGCTGTTTGAAGAGTTGGAGTTCGATGGGGTTTTTAGTTTTCTGCCATTTTTTTCCATGTTCTCTCTTGTAGTCATAAGTTATTTGGTTTCTCTAGTAAACCAGATTGCATGATTTGGTTTTATTCTCTTGTTTCGAAGGAGGGGGGCATTCTACTGAGGATGTTTAGGAATGCTGAATTGAGTAATTCAAGAGCTTCATCGATGGTACCAATTTTAGTGTATTCCAGTTGATTTTACTCAGTGTTTCATTGAAGTTTGTTGAGTCAAAGTTAGCTAACTTTCTAGGGGTTTGTATTGGTGATGGTTCAGGGCTGTGGAGGTGTTGCATGTTATGTAGGCAGGCTGAAGGCCACTGGTATTGCAGGGGTGGGTTCCAGCTGAAGAAATTTTGTTAGGGTCAGACACTAAAATCCAGTTGAGAATAGAAACACTGTTATTATTTCTAGGTGGGGTTATGCTAGTGATGAGCTGAGTGGAGTTATAGAGGTTGATGGGAGACATAATTGTGTGATCTAGCCAGTTTATGTTAACATCTCCTAGAATTATTGTTTCATTGTGGGTATTATTTGAGGTCCATGCTAAATTTTCTTCTAATATAGGGATATTATTGCCTGGTGGAATATATAAGACTACCAAAGTGAGAGTTTTGAATTAATTCATGTTTAAATGCGCTATGATGATTTCGGCTGAGGAGAATTGAGGAATAGGGTTTTAGTAAGGGATGATGGTAAGGGAGTTAGGGTAGAGAAGTTCTACCCCTCCAACATTCTTATGAGGTCTGTCTGATCTTAGACAGGAGAAACCTGGAGGAAGAAATTCGGTGTCTTTTATATATGGTTTTAGCTATGTCTCAGTTACAGTGAGTATATCTGGTTTGAAATGGGATATCCAGGCATGGAATTCTGGGATTTTGTTTCTAATACTTTGTATGTTAATGGTGATGAGGTTTAGGGACTTGTGAGATTTGGGGGAGGAAGAGGCAGATAGAGTAGGTCCAGGGTTGGGGTGATGTCCCCACATTGAGATAGGGTAGTGGTACTATGTAAGTGTAGTGTTGACAGCAGTTTGCGTTTGGAGTTGCAGTGTAGTATGAGAAATATTGTAGGTGGAGTATTAAGTGTGCATGAAAAGATTTGGGGTTTGAAGAGCAGCAAAGTGTAGAGTAAAGGCTAGAGAATATATTGGAGTATGATGTATGAAAGGAGGGTTGGTCAGAAATGATAGAGGTGGATGTGAAATGTGCATGAGTAGGATAAGGTGAGGTGAGATGAAGAAGGACTGAGAGATGGAGACAGAGGAAGGAGTAGTGTAGTTATAGTTAACAGTGTCATTGTGGGTATAGGATGAATGCAGAGGTACTGAAGGAGGTAGTAGGAAGGGGATAAGATTGTTGTAGAATGCAGGAGTACATAGTGAATGAAGGTGGAAGGGAAGTTGGTTAGGGGATAAGTCGAGTAGGATATATTAAATGGGTGGAGTTTGAATGTAGTGTGTGCTGTTTGGGTGATAGTGTGGATGTGGTTTGGCTATCTATAAATATAATGTATATGGGGTGGATGGGAATGGGGGTAGGGTACGAGACTGGAGTGAGCCCGAGTGAAGCAGGATGGGCTGATCGACTTTGTACAGCACGTAAGAGAAGGAAGAAAGAAAAACAATCAGTAAGGTAAGGAGAAGTAGAGGCTGGAGCCCTTAGTGTTAGGGAAGAGAGGAGAGTGGAGTATTTAGTGTTTCTATTAACTTTTAGTGGAAGATTGGATTTATTATTGTAATTGTTATCAGGTGGGGAGCAATAGGGTAGATGGAATAGGTATGCAGGCAGAGAGATGTACTGTTTAATGACTAAGATGACAAGTGTGGGTGGAATACAGTATTAAGTAGGGGTAGAGCAGAAAGACGTGGGAGAATAGTATAGGCAGGGATGGTACAGCAACCTGGTGCTAGGTGAATAATTGGGGGGAGTGGGAGGTGTTGGGATGAGAGCCAGGAAAAGGAGAACAGTGTAGGCTAGCGAATGCTAGGGAGACAGGAGGGGTGATGTACGAAGGAGAACCAGAAAGAGAGACTGAGTTATGGGAACAACTATTACTCTTGGCTAAAAACTAGTACACGTCCATTCACTTTTGAATGTCAGGCAGCAGACCAAGGGGTGTCATCTTCCACTGAATGACTGGGGGTTCTCTGGGACCAGACTTTTCTTGGGAGTTCCCTGAATCCCCCAAAGTGAGGGAGGAGCACAAATTATAGTAGTATCACCTAATAGGAGTAGAGAGAGTTAATGTTAACAGAGAAAGGTACTGATATAACTTATGAAAAATACTGAAGGTATGTAATAATTGGCTAATAATGCTCAAACTGGAATAAGAGTAGGCAGATGAATAGACTGAGAGTAGCAGGACAACCAAAATATAGTAATAGGGCTAATGTTTGCACTGCTTAAGTGGCCCACTGGCAAATACAATGCAAACGTCCAGTTTCTCAGCATAAAGGACAAGTATCACAATATATAGTCCTAATCAAAAAAACATGCTTGCTACAATTATTACCACATGAACAGTGAGGGAGCTCAGGCACCACACCAAGAGGACAGCTATCTTAACATCTGGGTTTAGATAATTAGTAGTAAGATACTGAAATGGTTCGGTAGGGAGCAAGGCATAAAACCTTATACCTGTGGATGTGTGACTACAATGAGGCTGAGAAACACTTGACTGAGTCATTAGGAAGTTGAAAAAAGAGGAGGTATATAGTAGTTAGGAACTAGTGTAAGGGCTAGTGGTAGATATAGAGATAGGGAGGATGTTATAGGGTAAATAGCATCATCTACTGGCTACAGCTGGTATTGGTCATAAAATAAAAATGGGAAAGAAGTAGGGGCTATGGAAAGCAGACTGGGATAATTATGAGAGCAATCCAGGTAAAGTTATGCCACATTATGCCCACAGTAGAGACTGCAGATAGATAAAGAAGAGTGTATGGGAAGGATAGGTATAGTTCAACTGGTTAGGACTTAGGTGGTGAGCTCATGCAGTTTGGGATACAGCCCAGTTAAAAGGGAAGAAAAAAAAATGTCTTGGCTCCAAACGGAGTATATTACATGAAATTTAGTCCAGCGACCTATGCTTGTTATGGACTGGAGAGAGCGATTAGTATGGGCTAGAGTACAGTGAGCTGCTTGGTGTGGCTGAAAACGCTTCCCGAGTTAAATATCCCCACAATCAAGGCAAACTATTATGTACATTAATTATCAACACTTTTTCCCTTGTATAAAAAACACACTAGAAAAAGTTACAACTGTTTGGCATGTTAAGCAGAGCCAGTAGAGGGCATGATACAGACAATCGCATTTAACAGGCAACAAAAACGTGGTACTACAGTGTCGCAACTAAGCAGAGGTAGTAAAATGCTTTAAATGACACATCAACGTTCAGTCATATATAAGCAGAGACAATTTTAGCTAAATGAAGTGCAGTTAGCAACAAGTGGTGCAAACACACAATACTAAATGTGTACAAACAGTTACTAATAACTCTTGAATTCTACCACATATTGCCATATAATCTAAAAGGTTTAGATTAAGCAACTACGGCACAATAAAAGAAGGCTGAGATACCAACAACAGCATACCTAGCTGAAAACACATGAAAAAAAACATTGCAAGAAGCTTAGACAATTGATCAGCAATTGCAGTTCCTGAAAGACTATTTTTTTGATCTGCTGAAGTGCTATCCGTTATTAAAAGAGTGAGTCACTTCTGTCATTGTACTAAATTACTGCTGCCAATCTCTGGAGCTGTCATAGTGGTTAACCATGTTGCATTTAACAAACTATGAACTGCAAGTACTTCCCCAGATAGACTTAAACTTGGTCTGACTGAGGCTCAGGTAGTCAGTAAGTCCTGCTTACTTCATTTATATTAATGTACTGTTTTACCCTCCATTCACTTCATTGCAGACATGCTAGAACGATATACTGCATTCAGTCACATCTCTTGATTACACTGCCTACAAATAATTAATTTATCAGTTTCCAGAGTCTTGCTACCATATGTTGCTTGTACCCTGCAACTTTATTGCTATGCATGCATTTACCAGAGCATACTGGCTGCTCTGATGAACCTCCTTTGTTCAGGACTGTTTGTCATTCATCATTTTTTTTAATTTAATAAAAAGAATTTAAGGTTATCAGATATCTCTTTCTTCACTGAAAAGAATTGACAGCAGAAATGCTGCATGCCTTGTACATACATTTTCATCTATTTAATTGAAGCACCTGGGCCAAAATTATATCAAGCATCAATGACCCAGATTATTTTGTTTGTTCTCATACTCTGATTTGCTTTTGTCTTTTCTGTGACCACAATAGGCTACACTGCGTCAAGAAGGCTTATTGGATCAGTACAGGAAGAAGAGAACTGCTCCCCTAAAGAACACAGTTGGGTTGTTTGAAGAACCGCAGCTAGTCACACAGTCATTCAAGCCAAAAGCAGCAGGCCCCATGTCCAAAGGTATAGCTATTCTGTTTTATTATTGTTTTGAGTTAATGGTCTGTTAGTGCTAGCAGAAGCAAGCCACAGGGGCTAGCCTAATTTTAAGTGAAAGAAGAAAGTGGGAGGAGTTGCTACAGGCATGTATCTATCTGATGTCCTTCTGTTCTCATGTTGCAGTATTCATAACTGTAGGGAGGTTACTGCTTACAGCACCAGACATCCGGCCAGTATACCAAAGTCTTAGGAACAGGGGTATGTGCTATGTTGCTTGTCAGGGCCATAAATCGACATTGGCTATAAAAGTGACATCTGCACGTACCCCCTTCAAATCTTTTCTGCTGCAGTGATCTACGGACCTCCAATTGCCAGCTCTGGGAATCAGTTTGTTCGTTTGTTTCAGTCCGATACAGATAAGTACCTCTTTGAGTTTTTTGTTACCTTCTTATTGCTTTTCAAACGTACATGTCAGCTAGGAAGGGGAAGTGTGCTTGTGGAAGACAAATTCCACATAACGACATGCATGATAAATGTTTTTTATGTTTAGGTGAAGGCCACGTCTTGTGATATTTGCAAGTCTTTTGTACCTAAAAGCTTTGCAGCCGTCTGGCTGCCTTAAAGCTTTATTTAGAAACTCAGAGACTTCGGCATCTAGCATTAGACATGGAGGGGTAAGGTAGGTACCTCTGACGAGCCGCCTTAGAAGAAGGCCAAGAAAGTTAGGCCTAATGCCCATGCTGCACCTCAGGAGTCCGGTGAGACTTTTGAGGCAGATGTTAGCCCAGGGTCTCATTGGACGCATGTTTCACAGTTAGAACCGGGAACCAGGGTGGAAGCCAGTTCAGTGGAAACGTCCGCCGAGGTTGATCAGCCATCAGCTCCTGATGGTGAAGGGCAACCAAGACTCGGGGTGTTGGAGGGGCCTACTGTACCCATTCCGTCCTCCCAGGCATCCGCCTCTAAGTCAAGGCATCCTTCTACTCCTCTGAAAAGGAAACAGAAATTAAAACATAAGGAACATAGAGAAGTTGAACCAGCTCCTGGATAGGAATTTTTTTCTCAAAATCTTTCAGGGCCTTCCTGGCCCTCCAGTTTCAGGTACCTCTACCAGCCCCTACATCTGTGCAGGCCTTAGAGGATTCAGAAGAACTGTCTTCCTTTGATGAATCACTTACCTATTGCTCCCAGATAGAATTCCCAAGGACTTTATTACCCTTGAGGAGGAGGACTCTCTTAGTCCCGAATCCCCAGGAGAGGAATTCTTCTTTGGGTACACCATTTCCTGATGAGAGAACATTTTAAATGGCAGGCCTCAGATGTCTCTGAAACAAAAAAGAGATACTTTGAATTACTGCAGATGGACCAGCCCTCTCCATCTACAGTCCCCTGCTTCCAGCATTTCATGATGCCTTTCTGGCTGCATCCCAGACCCCTGACTCTCAGCCCCCAACTTCTAAACGTCCAGATAGATTTTATAAAGTTCCTCAGGATACACAGTACTTATTCAAGAACCCCCCCTGCAGACCTTGCTGTCATTGCAGTCTCAGCAGATAAATCATCCAGACAGTTGCCCTCCACCTCTCTGTTTCCCACTGACAAGGACAGCAACTTTATGGATAGACTAGGGAAAAAGGTATATACTTATTCAACTCTAGCCATCAGAGGCCTAAGCTACCAAACCCACATGGCTAGGTTTGTTTTAGATACCCTATCAAAAGCTTCTGCACTGATTCCAGATGTGCCAGACTCTCCTAAGTCACAACTCTCTGCCCTGCTCTCTACCACCTCCCAGATGACCAGGCTCTCCATAAAGTGCAGTTATGATGCAGTAGAGGCATCCTCCACATCTGCAGCCTCAGGTTCTGTCCTGAGAAGATATTCTTGAGTAAGGTTACAGCCCCTTCGTATGGATGTCCAGACCAAATTAATAGATGCCCCTCTTGATAATAAGGCCCTTTTCGATGCAGTTTCTGCAGAGCTCCTTAAATCCCTATAGGAAAAGAGCAAGGATCTACAAACTTTAAAGCATTTGTTACTCTCTCCTTTTCCTAGGTATCATAGGAACTTCCTCAAAGGTCCAACTTTGTTAGAAGGCAATCATCTCATTCCAGTGCTCCACAGGTTAAAGGACAGAGGCAGCCTAGGAGACACTCCACTCCTAAACAACCTTCCACCTCCACTCCAACTCCCTTTCGGAGGCAGCCTGACTAGGACAGAGCCCCTCCACTGTGACTCAAACCCGTTATCCAACTCCACTCCCTTATCCTCACTCTTTCCCTACCCTCCTGGTGGAAAATTACCTCAGAGGCCTGGATCTTTTTCATCATCCATAAATGATGCTTTATGACTTGGTGGACACTTCCTCCCTTTCAGGGGACACCCCAACCGCCTACAAGTCAACTTCATCCCCCCCCCCCCCAATCCTGGATCAGCTCCAAACTCAGGGCACCATAGAAAGTGTACCTCCATAACAGACAAACAAGGGGGTTTATTCCAGGATGTTTTTGGTTCCAAGAAAAAATGGCCCTTGGAGGCCAGTCCTGGATTTGTCTGTACTCAATCTATTCCTCAAGGTGCCTACCTTCAAAATGCTCACTTTGCATCACCTCCTACTCCTCATCCCTCACCAAGCCTTCATGATATTACCTGGATCTGAAGAATGCTTACCTTCATATTCCTATTCACCCCTGCTACAGGACGTTCCTACGCTTTTCCATATGTTTCTTACATTTTCAATTTTCTGCATTGCTGTTTGGGTTTCCACAGCCCCCAGAGTATTCACAAAGTACGTAGCTCCAGTTATCGCCCACTGCAGAGTACACGGCATTCATATATATCCATACCTAGACGATCTCTTGATACTTCACCAGGATTACCACACCCTCCGTCACCACCTAGACATGGTGTCCAATACCCTGGCAAACCTAGGGTTTAATGTGAACCAGGAAAAATATCACCTGACACCAACCTAAAACCTGGTTTTCATGGGGTGCAGGATAAAAACAGACCAGATGTCAGTCTTCATTCTTTGCCAGCAGGTGGAAGCCATCACTCAGTACCTCCAAACACTTCTCTCTCTCTCTCCAAACCTTATCAGCCAGGGAATACCTGAGGGTCCTAGGCCACATGGCATCCTTGTTACCCATGCTCCCATTAGCAAGGCTGCTTATGAGAAAATTTCACTGGGTGTTGAGGAGTCGGTGGAGCCAACATTCACATCCCATGGATACTCCTCTACCTCTCCTCCCATGCCTGAAAAAAAGAGCTGCAATGGTAGATTGCAGCCATTCACCTCAATCAGGGTATATATTTGCAGATTCCACCACTCTCACAACATATCTTCTCATATGCCTCAGACCTGGGTTGGGGAGCAGTCCTGCAAAGCCAAAGCAAACAAATCAAAGTTCAGGAAGAGTGGTCCTCCCCTCAGACAAAGGGACCACATCAATATCAAAGAGATGAAGACCCTTCTCTTAGCCTTGCAAACCCTCCATTCAATGTTCCTATTAGGCACCTAAAAAGTTGTCACAGACAATATGTGACTGTCCTATGATATATCAACAAGCAAGGGGGACAAGGTCCTAACCACTCTGCAGCCTGGCAATGCAGATTTGGTCCCCCCTGGCAGCAGAATTGCACATTCACCTGCAAGCATTGTACATTCCTTCAGCAGAGAATGTGATGATAGACACTGTCAACAGAACCTCTGCACCCTCTCACGAATGGATGCTTCACAGGGAGGTGCTTTTGGAGCTCATTCACAAGTGGGGTATTACTCAGTTAGATCTGTTTGCTTCCTCCAAGAACCTGCAGATGTCTCTGTTTTGTACAAGGGATCCACATCCAAAGGCATGGAGGGTGGACGCCTTCTCTTTTTCTTAGGCGGAGATGTATGTTCATGCCTCCCCCTTCACACTGATTCAAAGAGTCCTTCTAAAGGTTCAGAAGGACAAAGCAAAAATCCTGCTGGTGACTCCCTTTTGGTCAAGACAGCATTGGTTTCCCCTTCTTCACCTAATAGCCTAATAGCCAAGGGCAGTTACCACGGGTTACCCCACCTATTCGACCTACTCACACAAGACGGGGTCGCTCATACACCCTCAAGTGCTCAACCTCAGACTCACTCTTTGGGTGATAGAGTTCTGATCCCCTTCAGACACCCATATTCAGAGGATGTACTCAATGTCCTGCAGGAGGCCAGGAAACCTAGTACCAGGAGAAATTGTGTCAAAATGGAAAAGATTCACCAGGTGGTGTCAGAAGAAAAATCAGGACCCCTTTCTTATTCCTGTACTGATGAGTCCTTTCTTGTATGAGCTTCTACATTCAAGGCTGACTTAATCTTCTGTTAAGATACACTTAACAGCCATTTCCGCTTGTCTCCCTTTGGTTCCTCCCTTGGCATCCAGACTAGAGATAAAAGTATTCTTAAGAGGGGTCCTCCATATCAGCCCCCTCGAAAACTGATACCTTCATGGGACCTTAATTTTGTCCCTGAAAAACTCACACTACCTCCTTTTGAACCAGCTCACTCAGCATCATTTAAACTATGTACCCTCACATCCACCAGGAGGGTCTCGGAAATCCAAGCTTTGATAACTAACCCCCCTTACCTCATCTTACATGAGGACAGAGTTTCCTTCAGGACTAACCCCTTATTCATGCTTAAAGTGGCCAATGAACTGTCCTTAAAGCAAGCCATTAAACTCCCTGTTTTTTTCCCTCAACCTCAAAATCCCTTTGAAAGAACCCTACATTCCTTGGATGTTCATAGGCAGCTTAGGTATTACCTGGACAAGACCACATCCATTAGAAAGTCTGCCCAGCTGTTTGTCTCTTTTCACCTAAGGGCCTTGGAGAAGGCACTCTCTAAATAGACTATATCATCATGGATTTCTAAAGCTATCTCTGCCAGTTATTCCTTTCATGGAAAGTTTTTAACTACCAGTGTGAGAGTGCAGTCTACAAAGGCAGCTGCCTCTTTAGAAGCCTTTTTCAGGGGGGTGGACTATGCTTCCGTTCTGGAAGTAGCCACCTGGTCCTCGGTCTATACCTTTACCAAGCACTACAAGCTAGACTTGGTCACCAGTGCCAGAACTAGGTTTGCTAGATCAATTTTACAGGGTCTCATAGATCAGGTCCTTTTACCTACCTCCCAGGCCCATACCTAAAGCTTGGGTACTCTCGCTACAGTTATGAATACTGCAACATGAGAATAGGACATAGAATAGTTGTGTAAGAACTTACCAGAACTTGAGATGTCCTTCTCTTCCATGTTGCAGTATTCAGTCCCCCCAACCCCTTCTTGCTCTGTTTTGTCCATCTTTTCCTGGGGCAAGAGGTGTAACAGCAGAAAGCTCATGTTTTGTCCATCTGGAGTGACTTTCCCTACTTTTCTCCATCCAAACAGGATACTGTAACAGGCACATACATTTATTGGGTTCCTTTGGCCTAATGGCATATATGGGTCTGAAAATCTTCCTTTCCTTGCTCCCCAGGAGTACTACTGTATGCAGCAGTCATTTCTGAAGAGGGTACGTGCAGACATAACTTATAGCTGACGTTGGTTTATGGCCCTGACAAGCAACATAGCAGGTACCCGTTCCTAAGACTTTGGTATACTGGCAAGATGTCTGGTGCTGCAGGCAGCAACCTTCCTACAGTTATGAATACTGCAACATGGAAGGAGAAGGACATCTAAGGTTATGGTAAGTTCTTACACAACTATTCTTTCATCCCATGATAGCAAATTTATTAAAGCTCCTTAAAAAGATGCAGCAGAATTTTGGATGTTTTTTTAATGATCTTCAATGTTTCTTAGAGGGTAGGATTAATGATTACTTCTTAGTAATGGTCAAGAATAGATTGATTCAGACCGACAGGAACATGGCAGTGACTATAATGAAGGAGCTGGAAAATAAGCATGAATTCATTTAGCTCTGAAGAAACATAATTACTTTATGAGTAGAATTAAATTAAAGAGAAAATAGAGGGCCTGATAGGCAAATCAGAGAAGAGTAAACTTAAGACTGTTTTAGGTGTTGAACTTGCTTAGTGGACATTGAAAAGAACTGTAAATAGCCATTATTTTCAATGTTTGTATGATGGAGGGATTCCTGTTAAGCTATCTTACTTGCTGAGAAGTCTTTATTTTAAACAAAAAACATCTTTATTTAAATTTTCATATATGACATAGGCAATCTTACATTTATATAAATGAAAATAAACCATAACGACACAATCTCAGTTGCAAACATTATACCTTACAAACTGTGCCAACACAACTGTAACTGCAAACATTATGCATCACTTTTAATATATCCATTCGTTGGTCAACCATTACATAACTCATTCAAATCCTGCCTTCTTTTAAACCTCTAAATCTTACATTTATATAAATGAAAATAAACCATAATGACACAATCTCACTTGCAAACATTATACCTTACAAACTGTGCCAACACAACTGTAACTGCAAACATTATGCATCACTTTTAATATATCCATTCGTTGGTCAACCATTACATCACTCATTCAAATCCTGCCTTCTTTTAAACCTCGTTCCTCCTCTACATGTATTGATCTCACATTTCCCATTTTTCCTATGACTTGCTGAGGAGTCTTGTGCAATGCACCTGCAGTGACAATGTGTAATTTTAATAACTGCACATTTTAACTAATGAAACCACAAACAGTAAGACCTTTGAAAAGTGCTCTTCAGTGTGTTTGTTTTTTTTAAATTCACAGAAGTAATACTAACACTGCTGCAGTGACTACCCCATGTTTTAGTTAACAACTCCCTATTTATGAAAGTGCATACTGTAAAATACTTGTTTTCCTTATCTTAGTTGAACAACTCTAGAACAAAAATCTTTTACTCCAAAGTTTTTTAAATTACATCATGCATTTCCTAGTCATCTGATGTACCTTGTTTTATTTTTATTTTATTTTTTTTTTTACAGAATGTCAGTCAACTTCAGGATAAGCTCTTTTGCCTGCCTTGATGAAATACATACTGACACGATATTGATTACACTGAATTATTTGTAATGTATTTTTCAAGTCTTCCATTAAAACAAAAAGCTTGCATCTTTTAGCATTTTATATAAGTTTAACAACTATCTCACTCAGTACTAATGCTTCCAGAGCTAGTGACCCAGCTTTATAACTGTTACAAGTTCATTTGGCTGTTATCAGCTTCACAGGAAAAGAAAGGCTGCTGTTCTTTCTATTGTTCACTGTTGCAGTAACTCTTGGGATTTGCCACAGAAGGCTTGACATCTGGCTTGACTTCTGGAGCTTTTTACCATTTTTCCCTCTCACCTAAACTTCTGGATGTAAGTGTTATAAGAAGGACATCTGCCCATACCATCTTCAGTTCTTACTTACTGAAGTTCATATGAGGAAGAATCCATAGTTAATGAGAGTATTAAATATTGTCTCTCCATTGGTTCTGCTAATGGGTAAATATCCTCAAGGAGAACTTCCCTTTGTATTTATTATATATTTTTAATTGCTTACTGTTAATAACCAAGTCTACTACCTCTCAGAAAAAGTTATTTCTCTATATGCCCTATGTATGATTGTAGTTATGCTTTTACCCTTTGTATTTAGAAAGAAGGCACACCCATTCACGCATGCACCTACCTACATGTCTTTAAACGTCACCCAACCGTGGGGAGGACATGCAGACTCCACACAGAAGGCTGGAGCGCCTTCACTGTGGAGTCTGCATGTCCTCCCCACGGTCGAGTGACGTTTAAAGACATGCAGGTAGGTGCGCGCATGAATGGGTGTGCCTTCTTTGAAGGTTGGGCGTCGGGCTGGCAACTCAGCACCGTAGAAATCCACTGCCAATCATTAGCGGACCAGTGTTCCACTGTAGCGACCCCTAACCAGGAAACGCCGAAAGACATTACTTTTATTTAGAAACATACTTTCTTTTACCATATTGCATTTTACAATAATGTTAAGACATTTAAAAGAAAGTATATAAATGAAAAATTGTTTGTCGTCTTTATTTTTCTGTCCATGTGGTTCCTTTGAGTAACCACAACAAAATGAGATTCATATGCTTTAGCTGCTTGCATGTTTTAAAATAAACAGCACATAGCAGGATTGGCATTCCGCAATTCCCTGATTGTTTGCCAAGTTCGCTTTATTATTAGTGTTCTGAAAAGTCCTCATCGTCTCGCTTTATCAGCTTCAGGTCCAAATCCAAATCCCAGCTTCTCCTGTCTGGCACAAAATGAGACTCCTGTGTTTCAGTGTCCCAACTAATTTAAACATTTCCTAGTGGGACTAATATTTTCCATTACTTCTGCTTTCCAGAAAGTTCACCTGTTAGTCTTCCTGCTCCTCACTTTCTTGCAGTACCAGCATCTGATTTGAATACAGTCTTTTAATTCATCTTTGTCAGTCAAGCATTTTCTTTTGAAGAAGGGAAACATTTAACTGGTACAGTCTCAATTTCAACCCCTCTTACTTGGATGGGCTGCAGAAACCAAATCCTCTTCACCTTGTTGAATGGAGTTTTGATGGTGAACTTGATCTCCTCCAAAGCTAGAGCTGTCTCCATATATATTTTTGGGCCACTTGGAAAAATATTTCATAAAATGCTGGTTTTTAGATCACAGCCCAGCCTCATAACAACTGTTAATGACTGGAATAAACTTACTTGTTTGTCTAGTATTAAACAAGTAGTCATTTTCCACAAATACCCTGGCATCACCAATGTCCATCACTTTTCCTTTTTCTCTTAGTTTTCTCAGAAGCATCTTCTGCTGTTGGTATGACTGCATTTAACCAATGTCTGTCTGTGCTTCTTGCTGGAGGGTAAATTAGACGCATAAATGCAGTGCACCCTCTCAGTTAACAAATTATCCCATGGAACAGTCCAGTTGATTGTAGCTTTATAAAGTTAATGTAGTCTGTTCCATCTAATGTCTCTGGTCCTTCAGAAAACCTCAGGTTGTATGTTTGTGACTTATCTTCTAGTTCTACCATTTTAAAGATGTCTTCATTTGATGACTCAGTCTGTGTCATTCTTTTCTTCATTTCTGTTTATGACTTATTCAACCTTAGTTCATCAGACTGATAATTAAATACTTCAGCCAGTGCCATGGCCTAGAAGGATAAAGCCCTGACTACTACCCAGGTGACATGTATTAGATTAGCAGCTCAGGCATTTGAGGAGCTGGCAGGAAAGGATGGACATGTCCATCCAGGGAAGGGAGGGTGGTCGTGTGAGCATCTGTTGTGATGATTCCTGCTGAAGGCTGGATACATAGCAATGAAAAGCATGGTCCACAGAGGGGAAATATGTGGAGGACATTGCTGAGCTGCTGCGGAGGTGAGGACAAATGCCTCAATTAGACACCTGCCCCATGGATGATACCACAGGATCGCAGGGAAGTGGGAGTAACAGGACAGGCCTCAAAAAAAGATGAAACCCTCTGGCCAATGATTAATGACATGACCTTCCTCCTCCCATAGGATCTGCACCAGACCCAGCTTGAAAATGAATAGTCGGGGTGCAAGAAGCATCAGGACCTGGCTATTGATGTGGGACACTTGGGGCAGCTGTAGGATGACGCATGAGAGCAAAAGACCTTCCAAAAAAGATTGATTATTTAATACTTCTCTGTTTTCCAACCATTCATTTGTTCTTACATAGTCTTCCAAAGTCCCATGTATTTTAACAATTCCAAGTTCATCTAGCCTATTTTTTTTTTCTTCAAGTTTACTGGAACTCATTTCTTGCATTAATGTTGCTTATAAATTTGCATTTTGCTGATAGGCCTTGAGGTTATTCTCATCCAGGGCTTTTTCTAGTTGATTTTATCCCCAGGTTTTTTTTTTTTTTTTTTTTTTTTTTTTGGTGACAGTTCAGTAGTGTATCTGTTGACCAGTAACTGAATTCCCCCACAGTTATAACATCAGAGCATTGTATGGCAGAAATGCTGATCAGGACCAGGACAGACCCTCACAAATGGAAACTGAATAAGAGGGTCTTCCAAGAATTGATCTAGTTGTGGGGATGCCTCTTTTTGCCTGCACTCACAACAATCAGTTGGCAAAATTCTGCTCCAGGACTCCATGCAAGAAGGACTGGTAGACTGATGCATTCTCCTTTCCTTGGACAAGAATGATGCTATATGCTTTTCCATCCTTTTCACTATCAGGGTTCATCCTGAAGCTTCAGAAAGCCTCCCCAAAGATCATAATGGTGACTCCTTTCTTTTAGAATGAGCCAGGAGCAGTTATCACAAGCTTCCTTACAGACTGGTTTATTCACACAAAACCATGGGTTTTGATATATCCTGACCCTAAATGACTACAGCTGACTGCCTGGATGATAGAATTTTTAAAACTTTTAGACACCTTTTTAAGGGATTTGCAGCACATATTAATGGAAGCAAAAAAGTCTGCTTTTAGAAATTCATATATTAGTAAATAGAAAAGGTTTTCTAGATGGTGCCAAGAAAAGAACCAGCATCCATTCAGGGTTATTGTTTCTCTGTTTCTATAGTATTTAAGCAAGTTACTATCCTCTGGCCTGTCTTGCTCCTCAATCAAGCTTCATTTGTCAACCATTTCAGCAGGTCTGACGATGGATCATCCTCTTTCATGCTACCTCACGTGAAAATGTTGTTTGAAAGGGGTGTTGTATAAGAAGCCTCCTAGGGAAAGTTGGCTTCTCCTCAGAATCTTAATTTTGTGTTAGAAAAACTAACTCTTGCTCCATTTGAACCAGCTCATCAGGCTGACTTGAGATTCTTAATGTGGAAAACAGTCTTACTAATTGCTCTGACCTCTGCAAAAAGGGTATCCAAGTTGTAAGCTGATGTTCATCGTGTTTCACTGTTGCAGTCATTACACTTGGGTTATCCTGCTGGCAGGCTACCCGCAGTCGGCCTGAATTCCAAAGTCCTGGTCCGGCGTCGGTTGCTGTCACCTCTTCCCTGACATCAGTGCACCAGGGGTATATAAGATGCAGCCAACGCCATTTTCTTCAGTCTTTCTTGCCGTGCGGTGCCCGAAGCAAAAGCAGTTCGCAAGTGCCAGTCGGCCGACTCCTGAGAGTTTCGAAATTGAATTTCAGATCCAAAGTCTTCAATAAAGCTAAGTACCCCGTTGGGGAAACTTTTTCTTGCTCCAGACCGATGTCAGTAAAAGCTAACAATTGTATTTCTTGTGGGAAGCAAATACCTCATAAGGATTTTCACTCTTATTGTATTCCTTGCCTATCTGCGGTGGTGGTGCTGCGGTAGTGTTGTTGCCTGACAGACGTTGCCCGTTCGATTCTCAGTTAAAGTGTCTACTGTGTGACGACATGCATGAGTGGGCGTTCCTTCTTTGAAGGTTGTGCGTTAGGCCCGGCAAGCCAGCATATAAAACTCTACTGCCAATCATTAGCGGACCGGAGTTCCGCTGTGGCGACCCCTAACTGGGAAAAGCCGAAAGATACACACACACACACACACACACACACACACACACACACACACACACACACACTGTATTCCTTGCCTAGGCCCTGACCACGACATTGCTAGTTGTCGGGTTTGTGCTAGATTCAACCAACGCACTATTAAGCGTTGGTTTGATTTTGCTTTACATTACTTTGGCCGAAGGTTTAACTATATAATGCCGTCGGAACAACCGACGACCGGAGTTCATAAAAAGCGCAAGGACAAAGAAAAGGACAGGCATCCGAGGTCCAAAACCGACGACGAAGCCTCTTCTAGGCCGGTTCTCAGTGAGGCACTTTCGCAGCCCCTGACACCCGCTACCTCAGAGCCACAGGCCGCCTCCGACTCTCACATGGAGACAACTAGGCCTCTGGAAACTCAAGGTATTGAGCCTACGGAAACTGTTCCCTCGGATGGGTCCGGAGCCGCTGAGCAGGCATCGGCTTCTGAGGGTGTTTTCAGACCTACACAGCTTACTATCAAGACCACTTCAGCAGCCAAGGCAAAGTCTAAAACACCATTAAAGACAAAGAAACAAGTACAGCATTCTCCTGGACAGTCATCCATGCCAAAGAAACAGATGCTTAAAATAGCCGAGAACCTAATTACTCTGATCAGGGGTTCCCATCCCCCTCCTGATAAAAGGCCTAGACAAGACGCTGACTATGACTCCTCTGACCAGGTTTCTATTTCCTCTGATTCCTCTTCAGAACAGGGATATTCTCTTCCTCCCTATGAGGACTCTGTTGCTGAAGAATCATTTCCTTCAGCCTCTCCTCCTGAGGATTACTCTTTTGGGGAAACCTTGCACACCATGAGGGAGCATTTCCATTGGGAGAGCCAGGATTATTCAGAATCCAAGAAAAGGCTCAGAGACTTTCTTTTACTGCCTCAGCACAGGCCCCTTGCTATCCCCCCCTGTACTATATGTTGATGATGTTTTTTCTGAATCCAGTTTGTCTCCTGATTCTTTACTCCCTGCACCAGTCAAGTCAGATAGGTACTACAGGGTCCCAGATTCTCATAAATGTCTTTACAAAAACCCTGCTGCTGACCCAGAAACAATTTCTCAGGGTCCCAAAGGGGTCAAGGCTTCCACTGCAAAACCCCCTGTTCCCTCTGATAGGGATTCTAGAGCACTGGATAGATGGGGGGGGGGGGGAGTTTACACCTCTGCTCCTTTAGCTGTAAGGGTTTTAAACTGCCAGTTTCACATGCTTAAATATCAGCAATACCTAATGTCTTTGCTAAAACAGAAAATGCTTACAAGCTCAGAATGTCATGAATAAGGAAATGCAGGATTTATTGCATGCATCTGAACAAGTGGGAAAGCATACTTTGCAATGTGGTTTTGATTCATTAGAGGCTTCTTGCAGAGCCGCAGTTACAGGTTCTGTCATTCGAAGGCATGCTTGGTTAAAAGAACAAAGTTTACCTGATCATGTTAAAGCAAAATTATTGCATGCTCCATTACAGCATGATACTTTGTTTGGTGTTAAGGCAGAAGAGGTGTTAAAGAAAATGGAGGATGAAGTAAAATCAATACAGACAGTAAAGAATTTCGTACAGGTTCAGCCACCCAGATTTAGCAGGAACTGACCTTCAAAAAATTGGTCCTTTCCAGTGTCAGACAGGCCACAAAGAGGCAGATACAGACGTCCAAGAGGCAGATCTCAGCCCCAAGGCTCATACAGACCTAAACAGTGGGGTGCTTCAGCCCCCAAAGGCAGGGAAGACAAATCACAACCTTATAGGAAACTGTCCCAATGACTTTCCTCTACCTATGCCAAGCACTTACCTTTTGGCAGCACCCTCAGGGGGAAAGCTAGCACTCTTCTCTCAAAATTGGCACATGATCACCCAGGACAAATGGGTACTGAATATTGTTTTTCAGGGTTACAGGTTCCACTTTCACACCCTACCAAGGACAAAAGGTATGCCAGACCTGCCATACAATCAATGGGCAGAGGCACAAAAACAAGTTTCTGCTCTCATGGACAAGAGGGCTATTCATAAAGTACCACAGGAAGAGCAGGGGCAAGGATTTTACTCAATACTTTTCTTGGTACCCAGAAAGGGCAACACTTGGAGACCAATACTGGACCGGTCTACTCTAAATACTTTCCTGGACATTACAAAATTCAAAATGTTGACACTGCAGCAACTTCCACCCATGCTGGGCAAGAAGGCTTGGCTAGTTACTTTGGACCTCAAAGAGGCATACCTGCATGTCCCAATAAGACAAACTTGCAGAAGATACCTCAGATTTATAGCTGGTTCAATGCATTACCAATTCTCTGCACTGCCCTTTGGCTTATCTACTGCACCCAGGGTCTTCATAAAATGCCTGGCACCAGTAATTGCTTTTTGCAAACAAAAAGGAATTCAAATATATCCCTACTTGGACGACTGCCTTATTCAAGCAAAGAGCAAGGACATTCTTCTAAAGCATCTGGCGTTTGTAAAAAGATTACTAATTTGCCTAGGGTACACAGTAAACGAAAAGAAATCAAAAGTAGTGCCCTCTCAAGAGATAATATTCCTGGGTGCAAGCTTAAATACAACTGCCCAGATGGCTTATCTCACGCCAGACAAGCAAAGGCAACTGACTCATTACTTTCAAATGATGGCAACAAAAACCCAGCTACCTGCAAGAAAAATTCTGCAGGCTTTGGGCTTCATGGCATCCTGCATCCTGCTAATTCCATATGCAAGACTGCATATGAGGAAGCTACAATGATATCTAAAAAAGTGTTTGGACTCAACATTGCCACAGCCTGGAAACAATGATAACTCTTATTCCCTGACTGCAACAGGAGTTTCGATGGTGGGCACTGGCCTGTCACCACAACAAGGGACAGCCTTTCACTTTACCCACAGCCAGGCAGACACTAACAACAGATGCGTCGGATTATGCCTGGGGGGGCACACATGGCAGGAAAATGTATTCAGGGCACGTGGCCCGCGGACCAAATGCATCTTCATATCAATCAAAAAGAGATGCTAGTTGTACAGAATGCCCTGACAGCCTTCAAGGATCTACTACATCCAGGACAACTATTGCTAAAGATGGACAATACTACAGTTATGTGGTACATAAACAAGCAAGGGGGCACACATTCCTACCCCCTCTGCAGGCAAGCCATGACTTTGTGGAACAAAGCACTGACCTATCAAGTACATCTGCAGGCACAATTCCTGCCAGGAAAGAAAAATACTCTGGCAGACGAACTAAGCAGAAACCTCATGGACCCTCACGAGAGGAGACTAGATTTACAGGTCTTCAGCATGATAACAAGGAAATGGGGATGCCCAGACATAGATCTTTTTGCCTCCCCTCACAACTGCCAACTACAGAGATTCTGCACAAGGACTTATCACTCACAGGCATGGAAAGTGGATGCTCTGTCATTCAGCTGGAAAACCCTAACAGTTTATGCCTTTCCACCACTGCTTCTCCTTCCCAAGGTACTCCTAAAAGTCAGACAAGAGAAGCCAAAAATGATTCTGATTGCCCCAGACCGGCCACACCAGCACTGGTACCCAGTCCTAAAGAGCTTGTCCCAAGGCACAGCCTGGACTTTGCCTCAAATTCCTCATCTTCTGACTCAACAAAACAATCAGATCCTGCACAACCAACTCAGAACCTTAAATCTGGCTGCATGGCAACTAATATAGCCACTCAGAACACACCTCTTTCTAAAGCTGTTATGGATGTCATTTTGGAAGGCAGGAGGCCCAGCACCAGGAAATCTTGTGCAGACAAATGGAAGAGATTCTGTGCTTGGAACCAGGCACAAGGACTTGAACCACTTGTTCCAAATATTCCTCAGATTTTACAATACCTAACTGAGAAGCTGGACCAAAGGCCTATCCTTCTCATCAATTAAGATCCATGCCTCTGCCATTTCAGCTCATTACAATATGGAACCTCCTATTTTCTCACATCCACTGCTCCTCAGAGGGGAAAAAAACATAAGACCCCCAAGGAGAGCACCGATACCTACATGGGACCTCAACTTTGTCTTGGAAAAGCTCACACTGCCTCCTTTTGAGCCAGCCAATACAGCTAATATAAAATTCTTATCATGGAAAACTGCTCTGCTCCTAGCAATAACTTCAGCAAGAAGAGTCTCAGAGTTACAGGCATTAATGGCAGTGGAACCTTTTATCATTTTTCATCCGGACAGGATTTCCCTAAGGACAAACCCAACATTTATGCCAAAGGTGGTATCCAGTGTGGCTCTTAACCAAACCATTCATTTGCCAACATTTTATCCAAATCCCCAGAATAAAGGGGAGAGACTTCTGCACTCTTTGGACATACACAGGCAGCTACGCTTCTACTTGGACAAAACAAAAGCTTTCAGAAAAACTGAGCAACTGTTTGTAGCATATGCTGCAGGATCACAAGGAAAGGCTATCTCAAAGCAGACTATTTCAAAATGGATAGGACACTGCATTTGTTTCTGCTATGCACAGCATGGCAACTCAGTGCCTAAGAATATTAGGCCACATTCTACCAGAGCAGCAGCCACTTCAGCAGCCTTTCTCAGAGGAGTACCAACCAAGGAAATTTTGGAGGCTGCAACTTGGAGTTCAGTGCACACTTTTACCAAACATTATCACTTACCTCTTTACTCTAAATCCAGAGCAGGCTTTGCCACTGCAGTTCTGCAGGGCCTCATAGCCACTCCTAATACTATTTAGACCCAGTTGCCCTACCACAGCTTTGGGATTCAACCCAAGTGTAATGACTGCAACAGTGAAACACTATGAACTTAGTACAGTTGTGTACCTACCATAAATGTAGATGTTCTAGTGTATTCACTGTTGCAGTCCAGGCTACCCACCCTCCATCCCCCTTTCTTTGCTGGGACTTATCTATACTTCTCTATCCTATACAACCTATGTGGTGTATTTGCTTGTAGATGAAGGTATTGTTTTTATCTTACTGTATGTTTTTATAAGCATTATGCATTGCCTACCTTCTTGGGGGCACCTGACATCTGGGGCAAGAAAAACAGAAGAAAATGGCGTCGGCTGCATCTTATATACCCCTGGCGCACTGACGTCAGGGAAGAGGTGACAGCAACCGACGCCAGACCAGGACTTTGGAATTCAGGCCGATTGCGGGTAGCCTGCCAGCAGAATAACCCAAGTGTAATGACTGCAACAGTGAATACACTCAAACATCTACATTTATGGTAGGTACACAACTGTACTTTATGGTGGGTCAGCCTTATCTCATTTTCCACAAAGATAGGGTTTTGTTAAGAACTAATCATTCATTTATGCCTAGTGTGGTATGTGAGTTTACCGTAAGCAAAGCTATCCATCTCCTTGTCTTCTTTTCAGAACTTTTGATGTCTGCAGATAACTCAGGCAGTATCTATACAGAGCAAAATATTTTAGAATTTTTGATCAGTTGTTCATTTCTTGTGAAGGCAAGAAGAAGGGACAATCTGTCAAAGCAAACTATTTCAAAATGGTTGTGTTATTCTTTTAGTATTTGTTATGCCATCACAATGAAACAGTTATAGGCAGGGTCAAGACTTACTGTACCAGGGCATTGGTTTCATCTGTGGCTTTTTGGAAAGGGTTAGATTCTAGAAATATTCCAGAAGCAAGCAGCATGGTCCCCTCCATACACTTTTATAAAGCACCATAAACTAGATTCCTTCAACAGGTCTAGGACTGGTTTTGCTAGGTCCATTCTCCAGAGCTTGATTTGATGCCAGGGTATGGACGTTCGTTGTTATAGTCCTAGTTTTGTTTTCTCAGGGTTTGAGCCTGTCTGTTGGCATGAAAGCTCTAAAGGGCTTGGAGCCCAAACCTGACTTTTAGTCAGCTGTGCTCGAGCTGACTGACTGGCATGTTGAGGGTGCCATAAAAGCTTTGAAAGCTGGCCACCTGTTATATCCTTAGTGGGATATAGCCAAGGTATTCATTATTTTACCAGACTACCTGGAAATCAAACCAATTATCTCATAGTCTATCAGACGCACAAAAAACAGACTACCTGAGTTTATTAAATTGGCAGACTTCCTAAGCTTTTATTTAACGGAAAAAAATATGCAATAACAAGGCAAACCAGGAAAAGAGGATGTTCCTCCTCCCCTGATGTATCTATGAAGTCATGAAATGAACAGAAAGTGGAGGTGGAGGGGATGAGATGGGCATGGCTGCAGGAGGTGTGAATGGTGTGTCTTTGGCCCCAGTGAAGGGTGGCAATATAACCCATATAGTTTACACTACTTTAGTGGTGATAATTTGATCATCTACTGTTATGCTAAGTTTACTTACACAACTCTACTTACCATCATAAGTGGAAGTCAGTCTTGGTACTACAGGCAATTCCTGGTAGAATGGCCAGCAGCCTACAGTGCTAACAGCATTTAGGTAGAGGTGTACAGTAGGTTGGAGGGGGTGGGGGAATGTGGGAACCATGAGCAGACAGGATAACTCATAACTGACCTAAGTACAGAATGTGTACAAATGAAATTGAACCTTCGGCAATCCACCACGGCAGGAATTCCACTTACAATAAAGAAGGAAACTCACTCACCTCTCACTTTTCTAAAGAAGGAAACAGCGATCCCAGATATATGATCTGAAGAAGGCTAATTGCCGAAAGCACTTAACGGACTCTAGAGGTGCCGTGGTGGATTACCGAAGGTTCATTTTCATTTGTATTGATTCTACGTCTCCAACGGTATCCTTAACAGTGTAAGAAAAGTTTTTTTCTGCTAAGTACAGAATGTGGGCTGCACTCCTTTAACACATTCCTACAGATGCCCTTCCTGTTGGATGAGTCATGAGAACACATGCATGACAAACTTTTTACATGTTATGCCTGCATTCTCACATCGAACATACAGGTGGACCTGTAGTGCTGGTCACCTTCAGGAAGTGTCACCTTCAGCTGTATGCTGAAGTTTCTTCATTCTCTTTACTGAGTTATATATTTTCTTTTTTTATATATTTTATTGATATTGCTTAGTAATACATATATACAGCCACAGTCTTCCTTTTTTTTTCCCGCTAGATCTTGACCTCATGTATTGGTTCCTTAACTAACTGCCTCCAGTTCAACTCTTTGCTTAAAAGTTCTGCATAAAGTAAAACTGGCTCAGTGCAAAATTGCACTCTTTTTTTTTTTTTTTTTTTTTTCTTTGCATTTATCTTGATCTGTTCTCTTCCTGAAATAACTGATAGATGTTTTATAGATGAATGCTTTCACCCATCACAGAACTTCACCAGATCTAACACCATTTTGCTTGACATGTAGCACTTGTTCTTCCAGTTTTAAACAGTATGTACCCGATTGTGCCAAATATCTAAGCCTGACATAGAAAACAGAATAGCTAACCGTATTATTTGTTATGCTAAGCTTGCCATTTAGATACATATTTAATCCTTTAGAAGAGGAGTAGTCTGTCTAGTCTACCTGAATGTTGCCGTCTCCACGGGGTCTTCCAATTTCTGTGTCTTTTGTAGCTTTCTGATTGACACAGTGATGCAGCAGTTAACATTTCTGCCCCACAGTGTCTGGTTCTGCAGTTCAGTTTTCTGTTAGAGTGCCTTGTATGCAAAGTCTGCACATTTTTCCTGTGTCTGCATGGGATTTCACAAAGTGCTTCATTTTCCTCCCATATTTCAAAGACAAGCTGTTATGTGAATTGCTGATCTTCTAAAACTGCCCAGAGGTGAGTGTACCAAATGAGTTTTTATGTTATGTACCCTGAAATGAGTTGACACTCCATTCAAGATAAGCTTCAGTACCTTGTGCCCATTGAATTGTGGAATAAGCAGTGGTTCCCCCACGACTTTGCACAGGATTAAGTTGAGTAATCAGTCAGTTAATAGGGACGAATGAAAATGTTTATGAATAATAAATGAACAACACTCCTAAGCATCAGTGTTCAATTGTATACCAGATCTAGGCTAACTACCCCAGTATTTGTTTTAAATCTCTGCTAGCTTTCCGTCATTGTTGGCCGCTTACTTATGTATTCATCCATCCCTTGTTACTTAAGATCCAGCACTCCTCTAGCCCTCTTTTATAGATTTGCTGATTTGAAACTATAACTCCCTTATTCTCTGATATTGTCTTCAGGCCTTAAATGCTTGTATTTTCAAATTGCGTTCAAGAAAAATGTTAAATACTGTCTTCTAAAAATCTGAGTAATATCTCTTCAATTCTATCACTTTCTGCCATTTCTGTGATATAGATGGATAAAGTCTTAACTGCAACTCAGGTTTGATTAAGTGCAGCTGTTGAAAGAGACTAAGGACAGACGGTGTGTCTATTCAGTGTCACCGTGTCCATCCTTAGATGGCAAAATGGCAGGTCTGGTCAGCTACTTTGCCAATGTTAAGCAGAGGCTTCGCATTCATTAGCTGCACAAGAACAGCAAAAGGCCAGACATCAGATGGCATACTGTAGACATCACTGAGGAGCATACAGAAGTGTATTTGATTATGTGTTGCTGCTGGTGGGGAAAAGAGGCATCAAATTCACGTTTTTTTTTGTTAATATATATGTTATGGGTTTACCGTATATGGGTCTGTATCACTTCATTAAAGTTGACTTAGCTCGAATGGACTTTCTTCGAACATTCACATCAGAGAATGTTTTTCCCAGGGAAGGATATCACTTGTCTAGCATACAGAAATTTGCCCTTTTCCCCACTGTAGTACGATCTTGAATTTGGTATATATAAGTGGGTGGAGGTGGGCGTGTGTAGGTAGGCATGCTGGCCGAGTGATTTCTTACCATGCAAAAAACGTTCGCTGAAGTCAACGTTGGAGGTAAGTAAACTTCGATGAAGTGATATAGACCCACCTTATACATGTCGCTTCCTCTATACTGCATTATCCTCCTTTTTTTAACTGAATGTTCTGTACTTAGCATGCCCAGTATGCAGCTTTCATTATTTGATTTCGTTTTTTTACTTGTTATCTCCTTATCAGTGAATTTTGACCTTTATCCTGTTTTTTCCTAATCACATTTTCTGGTGCCTGGGTCTCTGGTCTCAGCCTGTGTGCCACAAATGTACTGATGGATGAATTTTTAGTCCTCTGGTCAGTTCCATGATATACAGGGATGAACCCCTAACTATGACAACACAACCTAGGTTTGATTAGCAGCCCAGGCACAGGAGAAGCCAGCTGGGAGGGGAGAGTAATGATGAGGCAGAGCCTTTTGTCCTTTCTGGAGTTGGGAATTGAAGGTATGTGCCCTAGGTGCATGCTCCATCTGTGATCCGTAGTGCAGACCACAAATAGCAGAAGTGTCTGCTTACTGTGGGGGGGGGGGGGTCCTGTAGTGTAAAGTCACTTGTGGAAGCTAACCCTTGCTGTCTGTCAGGCAGTCCCAGTGAATGATGGGCCTTAAAATAAACCTGTTGAATGGTATCTGGATGGTGTTCTATCGTCCAGTATAGGAGAAGAAATGGGTATGCAATAGCCACAACTGTGGCTTGCTGGTTTGTAAATAAGGATGAGAAAAATATGTTAAAAAAATAAAGAAGAAGAAGAATTGGTGCTCTCTAAACTGCCTGTAGGTGTGCATGTTTGTGTTATACAGTGGAGTATCGTCCCATCCAGAACCCTTTCTTACTCCTGTTGGTTGCTGTGTCTGGGCTCCCCTACTGCCATGAGTAGGATAACAGCAGTTATCAGAGAATAAAGGAATGACTCAACTATTCTAAAGCTTTTGTTGGTTGAGCACTTTAGTTCAGTTTGTTGGTGATTTGGTTCAGTATAAAACTAAACTAGGTGGGGGCTACACCCCCCCCAATGTAGGGGGCTGTGCCCCCCCAACTATATATACTAACTCCGAGATTGCACTACAGTGGGGGGGAAAGGCATATACTTTTTACTTGCACAGTCACAAGTGAAGGGAAACCCACATCATGTCTATGGCTTAAAATTTGTTGAAATAAGTTTTTGGTAATTTGAAAATTCTGCGATTTGGTCTCGGTGAAATGAAATTCTAGCAAATGAGTTTTTGGCGAAGTGAAGAAGACCCGTTACAACATATAAAATTAAACAGTTATAATAATGCGTGTACATTTCTTTTCTGTGCAGCAGGAAACACTGTTGATGCATTTTAACACAAGCAGCTTTACAAATACATTTTTAAACACAGGTCTCTGTACAAATCAGTTTGATACACAAATGACATATAATTCTTTACAAAATTCCAGCTAGCTGTGCTGGCATATGTTACACATACACTGCCGTACGTCTCCTGGCATGGCTGGCAGTACCTCCTAACGTCACATCTCTCCAAACCTTTCAGGACTGAAGCTATTTTTTCAAGTGCCCCTTGAGAAACATTGCTTCAGAGGAATTGGACCTATCTGGGAATACATTAACCCATGCCCTGTCTTGAGAGCCCATCTGTATTGGCATTGCTAACCCCACTATGGTGCTGCACTGTCATATCATATGCCTGCAACCCTAGGCTGCACCTTTGTAACTTGGCATTTTGGTGCGTGGGTTGATGTAGCCATGTTAAGTGATTGTGGTCTGTAACTGCAGTGAATTTCCCTTCCATATAGATAGGGTTGAAGTTTCTGCAGTGCCCATACTATCACTAAACATTCTTTTTCTACTGCTAAATGACATTCCTCCTTAGGTTGGAGTCTACGGCTGAGATCTACCACTGGGTGCTCTTCTCCCTTCTGAGGAAACGTGGCTGAATACACCCCCCCACCCCATGGTTCAAAACATCCACCTGCACAACAAATTATTTGCTGTAATCTGGACTGGATAACAGAGGGGTTCCTCCCAAAGCCCCTTTAAGCTTTTGGAGTTCCTACTTGCAGGCTGGGGTCCACACTACCATATCTCCCTCAGAATTCTCCTGCCACTCACTGCAAAAATTAAGCACCCACAGCCTCCCTGTCACGGTAGGGTTTCATCTTGTTAACATGGTACAGTTTGTGCTCCTGCCTAGCAGTTCTGCCGTGTAGATAACATCACTGACCTTCCTTACCACTTTGAAGGGTCCCTCCCAAGCAGCCTGCAGCTGATTGTGTTTGACAGGAATGAGAACCATCACCTGCTGTCCCACAGCATACTCTCTGGCTCAAGCATTCCTGTCATACCCGACCTTTTTCTGCTGTTGGGCTCTTGCCAGGTTCTCCTTGGCCAAGCCAATGAGCTCAATAAGCCTTTCCTGAGGTTTAGGACATAATGCCACAACAGACTCCTTGTGGGATTCACATTCACCCTCCCACACATCACGAGTCACATATAAAGGCCCTTTCACCTTATGTCCATACAGCAACTCAAAAGGTGAAAAACCTGTAGATTCCTGGGGTACCTCTCTGTATGCAAACAGCAGATGGGACAAATATTTGTCTCACTCTCTCTTAAATTGGTCTGCAAATGCCCGTAGTATAGTCTTTAGTGTAGAGTTTAACCTGTCCATAAGATCGTTGGCTCGGAGGTGGTAGGGGGGTGGTGTTTAGGTGTTTCACCCCACAATGCTTCCACAGACAAACCAGTAGGTCTGACAAGAAATTGGCACTTCTTTCAGTCAGTATTTCTCTTGGGAAACCTTCCCTGCTGAAAATCTCTAGCAAAGTATTTGCCACCTTTTCTTCCTTGATGGACAGAGCTACCGTGGCAGGGTATCTAATAGCATAATGTAGCATAATCAACTACTACTAGGATATACTTCTTCCCTGTGGAACTTGGGGTACTCAGAGGTCCCACAATATCCATAGCTGCCCTCTGAAACTGCTTCTCAGTTCCAGGCAAAGGCATCAAAGGAGCTTTGACCTTGTCTCCTGCCTTGTCTACTTTTTGGCATTGCTCACAGATCTTGCAGTACTGTGTTATATCCCTTGCAATCCCAGGCCAATAATAAATCTGCATAATACATCTCTTGGTATGCTTTATGCCCATATGACCTGCAAAAGGAATATCATGGGCTGTGGCCAGAAGTGCCAGACGGTATGCTCTAGGCACTACCAACTGCGGTATTACCTCACCCTCTAGCTCTCCCTCAGGGGTCCACTCTGCATACAGTAACCCTTTGATCCAGTATACAGACTCCTCTTTTCCTTGAGAATCAGGTGCCTCCTTAGCTACCTCCCTCAAGCCTCTTAGTGCAGAGTCTGAGAGCTGAGCGTGTCTCATCTCTGCTTTTGTGACTCTTCCCAGCTTCCCTTCCACAGGAAGTCTGGTATCCTCTGACAGCAGTGCCTCACTATCAGCCTGGGTACTACCATTCACCTCTGCCATTGCAGTCACACCTTCAAGGGGACTTCAATACCTAGCAGCAGCTGTGGCTCACCTTCAGGCTCATTTAGAATGGGGGTCCTCCTAAAGCTGTGACTGGAGTGGACTGCCCAAGCAAGTGCTGCTCCTCTTTAACCACTGTAGGCTTCACAATGGTTATGTCAGATGCTGTGCCTCTCTTAACAGTGGCCTGTTTTCCATCCACTATGCTAGGATATAACCTATGGTGATAGTTTGGTACCCCTGTTGTCTCCAGACAACTTACAACTGACATACTGTTATTCCCACTTGCTGGCTCCCCTACCTTTTGTTCCCACCTTGCCTCCATTGTCATCTATATGATACATGACCCCACTGGTTACATTTAAAACATTTAACCCTGATCCTGGCCATGTACCTGAACTAGTGGCTTCCCCTGCACTGGTGGACTCTGTTGGGGTGGTTTTAGCTGCCTACCATGGGGTTCCCCTATATCCATGTTCAGCACTGGTTATCCACTTCCTGTGCAGTCATGCCCTGCTTACTAAGCTGAAATCCCCTTTCATCCCCAGCTCATCTGCAGTTACATTCTTGGTCTGCCAACCAGATCCTCATGTCCTCAGCAAAGTGCTAGGGGCTTGTTCCCTCATCAAAAGGTTTTCCAGCCTCTCAAAAGTGGTGACCTGACACCCACTCACCCACCTATGAAAATAAATGCTCAACTAAGCAATGTAGTCACACACACTTTCATCTGCCTTGCTTCTATGCTTAACAAAACTTTTTCCTGTAAGCATCAGGTGTTAAAACGCTCAAGTAAATAACATTTGAACTTATCATAATTAGAGGGACGTTCACTTGGAATACAAATGGATACATTCAGTATTTCCAGATGCAGATCTCTCTGCATCAAGCACAGTTTCCCTTAAGAGCACACAGGGAATATAGTTAGCCTGGGGTTTGGATTTCTCTATATCTGCCTCTCCCCAGATTCCCAGTAAGGTTCTCCACTGGGACAGCTGTGTTCAGCACCCTGTCTGTGAAACCAGTGCTTCGTGTCCCTGCTCCTGTAACTGACACACACTCTTTGTGATTTAATTTTCACTCACACACACACACACACACACACACACACACACACACACAGTCCATGCTTCTCAACTGTACAGATTTTTGCATCATATTTTTGGTCTGTTTTTCATAAAATTGTGGTTTTCTGGCAAATTAGTGGAACATCATTAAAGACTGAAATTAGAAAATAACGACAGACATTTGAGTTTCAGACTTCATACCCTTTAGAAAACTCATGCTAATGCACAACTTGTTTTTTTTATCAACTTTCTAAGTTTGTAAGAGCAATATTTAAGAAGTGTCCCTATTTTTGGGCCTTTGTCCCACTTTTATTTATAGCTTTGTCCAGATTTCTTTCTCCAAGAGGTTGAGAGGTATGATACACACACACACATACCTGGGAAAGGCTGACACAGATTACCCACTCTACCGATTTTGCCAGGCTATAAGGTAGATTCACTTGCCACCAGTCAGTTACGATAAGGCTCTTAAAAGCGTATCCAATTATGCTGAGTGAAGTTAATAATAATACAAATGGTAATGTTGACCAAACAACAAGGGTTTCAGGAATGGTCGGAGTTCTCACCAAATAAATATATGCAGATACTCTCAAAATTTCTAAAAGGACCAGCCACGATGAGAAGTTTAAATGTATTTAATAATAATTAGTAAAATAACAAGAAAATAACTAAATATGTGTTGTGAACACCAAAGATTCAGTCACAAGAAATATTAAAAATAACACAGATGGAAAGGTTCACACAGATACAGAAAAACAGTATTTAGCTCATCTCACTATCTATTCCTGATTGACTAAAATAATTAGTGTTCCCTAGTTAAGTTACGTACTACAACAAGGCAAGATGATATGTGTAAGGGTCTTTCTAGTCAGTTTTCCAATAATAGACTGCCCCTGAGACTTCAGTCTCTAATATTAAAACATTGTTTCTGTAAAGAATGACATCATATTCATCTGGTCATCTGACTTCTGGTTCCCATACTATTACCAACACTAGAAGCTATGTGCTACCATAC
This sequence comes from Protopterus annectens, assembly GCF_019279795.1. Lineage (NCBI taxonomy): Eukaryota > Metazoa > Chordata > Ceratodontiformes > Protopteridae > Protopterus > Protopterus annectens. Next base: position 685,053,427 of record NC_056743.1, read on the forward strand.
ATATCTGGAGCTTTTCTAAGATCTTTGGCAGCATGTGGAAGCCATAAAGCAATAAAACCATTCCACTCTTCCTACAGGAGCTACAAACTATTCTCTAGCACAGACATTGCATCTCTGACTCCCTTCAAAACTGTGAGATAACATATTTATGGCTTAACACATAAAATAATTTAACTTCAAGAATATTTTTCAAAGTCAGGTGAATTAACCTCTTGTCTCCCAGTGTATGCTGTTACAATATATACATTTAAACAGTTACAATATTTGTTAAAAAAAAATGTTAATTTCAATAGCATGGTATTTTAGTTTAATTAATTGATCTGATTGTAGTGGATGTCTTTGTAAATACTTTAGTTGTTTTGTTGAATATTATAATAATACCTATTTTTAATTACTTGTATAAAATTGTTATGATATTTCTCTTATATGTTAAAACAATAAACCTGTTTTGAAAAAAAAAACAGTTACAATAATGCATGTACATTTATTTTCTGTTCAGCAGGAAACACTGTTGATACAGTTTAACACAAGCAGCTTTACAAATACATTTTTAAATACAAACATCTGTACTAATCAGTTTGATACACTAATGGCATATAATTCTTTACAAAGTTCCATCTAGCTGCACTGGGATATGTTACACATCCACTGCCCCACTTTTCCTGGTGTGGCTGGCAGTACCTCCTATTGTCACGTCACAGTAGGATCTTGGCAAGGCTCTCCAAGTTTTTCTTACAGTGAGATTCTCCCAGAAATGTTAGGCAGGTGTATTAGGAACTATACAGTGATCGGCTGTTCCTCATTAGGCGATAACACCTGGGAAGAGCTAAAATGGAATTCTGGCTTCAGTCGAAGCAACTTCACAAGCAAACAAAAAAAGAAAGAGATGAGTTCAGTGCTAGGAGGTTAGGTGTAAGGCTAAGTCACAGGCCAGAATTCTAAACTCACTTGTTTTAAGTTGATGTGGTTATAACGTTTTGAGGGCAAAAAGCACAGAGTGTCTGTTTTATATCTGGAGAACATCCCAGGTTGTGGAGGAAAAACCTTAATTTGGGGAAATCTGTGGGTAGAAGGACTACATGCTATAGATTTTTGGAGGCAGATTTTGGTAAGTGAGAGAGGGGTTAGGTCTCCAAATCAAACATTTACAAAGTTCTCAGGAAGTCATTGAACTTTTCTCCTTTTATTTAAAGCTGAGACAAATAGTGAGTCATCTTGGGAAGAGTCTGATAGAGGCATGCTGTTGACTGTCCCATCTTATGCCACTAGTTCAGTTTTGAGTGTGTTCCTAAAGTGTTTCCGCCATTTGTCTTTGAAGTCCAGATGTCTGGCATTTATGCACTGAGGTTTACCAGACCAGTGCATGCATTGTTCTGTGGAAGATTATTTATTTATTTATTTAGTCATTCATTTGTTAGGGACCCTCTGCATGATATTATTTCAGTATTCCCTGTTGGATTACTCTGAGGTCTTTCAACAGTAGTGAGGAAATCTGTCATGAGGGCATGGAGGAAAGTAGATCTTTTTGAGGTGAGTGATGAGATGCTATTTCATGGAAAGGCTTCTTGCATGCTATAAAAAGGCCTTTTCTAAAATGGCTAATCATTGGTTCAGTGTGTCACACTGATGGTTATTATGCTTTGGAAAATATTACATTCCTTGAAAGATCCATGTGGCCAACCTCTCACATTCAGTGAGACTGTAAGTAATATCGAAGTATGTACTTTTGTATCTGAACTGCATGCCTGACTACAGATATATTTTTCTTCCTGTGCTTCAAGTTTCCCTTCCCTACTCCCTTCCTGTGGTTAGCTGCCCCTCATTGTCTGTGGAAGGTTTACAGGTTTGGTTGTAGTCTCATACTTGATCTTAGATAAGTAGATCCCATATCATTGTATGTCATCAGTGTCACTTCATCTAACCAGTGCAGAGAAAAACAGAACAATTGAAATATGGGCTGGATTAGGTGAATGGATTAGTAACATGGCTGCTGTATTTTGCAGTCGCTGAAGTGGACCGACTTTAACTGCTTTCTTTAACCATTCATATTATCTGTGTACAGTGATACCAAGATTATTTTGTTGTACATTTGCATTCCACATTGTACCTGAAGGCAGGCATACTACTCATACATTGTACCTGTGTGTCTGGTTATGATAGCCAAGGAACAAACTAGAGTAATATATATTGGCTAGTTGTGTACATATAACCATGGCACTCCAAATACAAACAGTTCATGGTTGTTTGTAAATTGCCTTAATCAAAGGCATTGAGGACCATACTTCTTGGTACATAAAGGCAACAGCCTGGTCACTTTTATAGTCCTTGTATTAGTGTGCAGTGACATCACTGCCCACACTGTTACAGTGATTTGATTTCTGTTTTGTAGCAAAAATAACTTAAGACTCACAAGGAGACAAAAACTAACCTTTTTATTGTGTATAGCACCAAGTTATGCACATTTTATTTTGTTCTGTTGTTTTCCTAAAGTTGCAACCTTGTTCTGTGACAACTTGAGGGACCAAAGTCATAGTATTTGTCTAAATTACTGCATAGGGAACTATATTTCCATGCTTAATGCAGTAATAGAATAATGCTGCGTATTAGAAAGGCACGGCATCAACTAGATTTTGCATTTAGAGCACCTTAGTTTGAAAACCATTTTTTTTTTTTTTACCTCTGCTATACTCTATACCATACTAGCCGTCAGCTTCTATACTTTTAAACAATAAATCAGGAAAGCATCCATCACCCATGCAGCCATCATGGTGCTTTTGGTTTGCTGTAGTCCCTATTACCCCCACTACAACCTGGAAGAGTAGGACTTGGACCCAGGTGCTTTGACCCCACTGGTGCTTAGCTTCAGTTCTTACACTGCCTACCAGCACACTTATTCTCCCCTAGGTATCTGCTAACACACTTAGTCTCCCATGGTTGTGATGGTTTAAACTGCTCCCCCACATGATAAGTGAGCTGGTGTCTGCCCCCCCCCCCAGCTTCTTTGTCAAGTTCCTGCAGCCCCTGGGTCATCAGTTGATCACAGGTAAGCAGGGCTTTATCCCTTTGACCCATGGAGCCAGTACAGTTTACTTTGAAAAATAGCACTTGTTATAGTACTAAAACTGCAATAATAAAGAACTATACTACTGCACCTTAGCAGTAATCCTTATGGTGTGCTTGAATAATGCACATTTCTATAGAATGTTGAGTAAGATTGGCAGGTGTCTGAATCAAGCATTATGTACATTGTTAAACCTTAGTAATCACCTATAAAACTTGTCAGATACATTCGGGAAATATGGCTAGGCTTAAAAAGCCCCCCTGGGGTTGGCAGCATAGTAATTACTTATGAACCTCTGCACGTTTTGACTAATGAGAGTGCAGCAAAGATTACGAAGTTAAACGACAGGAGGGAAGCAATCCCAACAGAACAGCTTTAAATGAGTTATGGTCAGTATACAATAAATTGTTATATTTGATGGTGTGTGTGTCAAATGCTTTATTTTGAATCTAAATCTATATCTTTATGTATGCATTGTGCCATTACTCTGGATGTACCTGCCTTACATACTTAGTAAGGGAGACACATTCACTGTAGCTCATTACTTTCCTCGTAGTGTCACTGGAGTTTCAATAAGTATTTGGGTGCTGCAGGGACTTGTTACACTGATCCTTTTGCATGTCTTTTCATCTGTACTGTTTTTCCCCAGGTTGTATGGCAAGTTTTGGGAACAGGGATGACTATTGCATTTCTCAGTATGTTTTTATTTATTTAGTTATTTATTTTTAGGCTTGTGTTGTTTTTACTACTGTTGTGCTTCTTTTTGATGTGGAGGTATTCAGAAATGGTCAAAATATTTTATAAAACATCATTTTTTTATTTAATCAGACTTGCAGTTGTCCATTTTGGATTAGGACATTTGTTAACTTGCCTTTGATAATGCCCTGTATATTATTAAGGTTATGGACACCTGGCTTTTTTTTTTCATTTCTTTTTGTAGCATTTAGTTTTTACAGTTGTTTTTTAATCTAACTTTGAATATATTAACTTTGCTCTGTGGATGTGGGATTTTTTTTTTTTTGTGAGTAAGGCTGTGATTTACTCACAGCAAAAAGCATATGCAAACAGTCAAACTCATTTTTCAACCACTGTATAATAAACTAGTAACTTGATCTTGATTACCCTGGGTTCATGGCTGCTATATGTAAATCACTAAGCCCCCCATTATTTTATAGATGTGGCCCTACAGAAAAAAAATGAGCAGATGAGTGAAACTAAAACGTCAAAAACACACTAGAATATTCCTTTTTGCAAACTACGTTGCAGCTTCAGCATCTAGTACATAACTGGAGGTAAAACCTTGTAAACAGAAATACACGAAAGGTAGCCAACAGCTTAATTTCATATTTTTACCTTTTCTCTACCCAACACAGACTTGCTTTCTTCAGTACTAGAAGACCTGCAGGCTCTAAGTACAGCTGTGAACAAAGAAGACAAGTGCTCCACTGATGAAGATGAGGAAGAAAAGAGGTAGAAGAATTTTGGATGGCTAGTGTGGCTGATTCAAGGACAGCAGTCTGGTCCATTTTAAAGCTGATTTGGATACTGTTCAGAAAATATGGTCATTGACAGATATTGAAAAATTGCACTGGTCATGGATGATTACCTCATTTCACGTTTATCTTGCAAAGGGAGGTGGACGCTTTTTGCACTGGTTATGATACAGCATGAACTTGCTTGGTTTCCTAATGTAGGATAATACTATGGTTGAAGCATTTTTATGGCATCTTGTTCAGTTAAGACAAACAAACCTCCCATCTACTTTTGACACCTTTTAGCTGAAAGAAGACTGACAGGTGCACTGAATGGTCTTGCTAGTTCTGTTTTTGAAAACTGAAGCAACAGTGTATATGCTGACATATATATATATATATATATATATATATATATATATATATATATTTTTTTTTTTTTTTTTAACTGTATTTGTGATTACCACTTCACCTTTGAATTTATACAGTCTTTTCACCATAATTTATTTTAAATATAAACTACAATTAAAAAAAAAAAACTTTTGTGAATCATTTTAAACATTAACTCTTTGTGATGCTTTTCTATGAAAATGATAAATTATATTGCACATAAGCTACAGTATGTCATTTTTATTTTCAAACTTTTGCAAGACATTAACCCAGCAGTTGATAAAGTAATAAAGAAGTCGTAAGTCAACAATAAACTATTGAGATTCTGGACAAATAGAGAAAATAAGTCTTGGGTAACATAAACTAAACTAGTGGATAGTGGATGATGATCTTAAATTTGACCTGCATATACAAAGCTGCATAAGAAAAACTCCCCAAAAAATAGGGATGCTTTATAGAGCCAAAAACTTTCTCACAGATGCAACTAAAACTACACTTGCCAGTACTTGTATCCTTCTCATACTTCTTTATGAAGCTCCAATCCTTACTAAGTTTCAGGCCTCACAAAAATACAAACTTGAGCAGTGCTATAACAAAGTTGCTAAATTTGCAGCTAATACCCCTTTCAGAACCCACCACTGTGTAGCACTAAAAAGCCTAAACTGGTTAGAACTACCCCATCAAGTAACGTATGCACACCTTCTTACCAGCTGTAAATTTATCCAGAATCCATCTGCTTGTCCAGCTCTAAACAACCTTCTACATAACTATGTTCCTAGTTGGTCGTTATGATCCAGTGACCAAAAACCTATCGGTTCTGGGTCGGCATTGTCCCCATCAGGTCAATACCTTCCCTCCCATCCTTCAAAACCATTCAGAAAAACTTCCTAGTCAAAAGCTGACTGTGTTTTTGCTAGGAACACCAGGATAAACTATATCCCTAAATGCGAACAAATGCCTGTTCCTACCTTACATCTCCTTATTCTCCCTTCTTCACTCACTTCCTTACTTCTTTCAATTTCTATCCATTGGCTTTCACTCTCACTTCGTATTGCAATTCCTGTTTGTATTATACCAGTTTATCTTTAATTTCATTATAAACTGGCTACAATTTTTCTATTAAATCGTTGTCATATAACTTGTATCTATTCCTAACCAACATTTTCATAGTATGTCTAATTAGGTATAATTATTCAAATTGTGTTTGATTTTTATATTATTTTTTTAAAATGTTTTGTAATACTTTGGAGCTTTTCTCCTCGGGCCTCTGCTGAAAATGGGCTCCTACCCATTCAGACTTAATCAAATGTCAAAACTGTAAAACTTCTGTAAAGTGATGGTGTTTAACCATTACTTGCTTTAGGTAAGTACTTAGAGGGGATAGCAGTATGTTCATACATGGATCTCTAATAGCCTAGTACCAACCTATGAACCTATCAGCCCTAGGGCCTATGCAAACCTAGCCATATCAATTTCCTGGATATTTCTTCCCTGGACCACTGTCTAGCAGGGTGACTGACATGATCCCCGGGGTGAATTTCCTATCTCCCATCCAATCATCAAGGTTCCTTTTGAAGAAGGCCAAGGAGGCACTCTGCTTAACATGTATGGGCGGTCTATTCCAGAGTATGGGGAGTCTCTGGGTCAGGAACCTATTCCTTCAGCTTGTTTTGTTCATTGTGATGACAAGGTTTAGATCCCTGGAGTGTGTGGCTCTGAGGGATTGGGATTTCTTTAAGTGGAGCATGTCCAACAGCTCAGGGTTTGACATGGCCTTGTATATTAAGCAAAGATCACCTCTGAGTAGACGATATGCCACAGAGTATAGCTGGAGATTTTTTTAGACAGTCAGCATATGGCATCTGCTTTAGGCCTGTGATTCTTTTAGTGAGGTATTTCTGCGGCCTTTCCAGCTGTTGCAGATGTCTTGTGAGGTACAAACCAAACGGGGCATTATACTCTATAATGGGTCTAATGAGGAATGAGTACAGTGGGAAAATGACCTCCTTTTTTCTGGATGAAAAGCCTTTAGTGATGAGGTGTGCCATATAGAAGAATTTCCAGATTGTTGTGGCGATGCGGCTATCAAAGGCGAGACCACTGTCCACCTGTGACCCTAAGTCTCTCATCACACTTTCGATGTTTAGTGTACTGCCACCTATGTGGTAATTCATGGGTACATGTTTTTTTCCAAAGGGGATAACTGTACATTTCTTGGCTTTAAGCTTGAGCCCATGGCTCTGGCACCAGGCATCTGTTTCCATAAGGCCCTTTTTTAGAATATCCACATCTTTTGGGGATTCAATAATGGCTCCCAGTTTGCAGTCATCTGCGAACTTTGTTAGCCAGAGTCCCTTAGTGTTGGCCTGTACTTTAGAGAAGTAGATGCCAAACAAGAGTGGTCCCAGGACTGAACCCTGAGGTACTCCACTTGTCACTTGTCTGGAGCTGGATTTGGAGTCTACTACTTTTACAGCCTGGGTTTTGTCAATAAGCCAGTTGGCAAACCATCGAGTGACATAGGGATTTATTCCCAGCTTAGTAAGTATCTATGATTCCAGAGTGGGGGATGGTGTTGAAGGCCTTGGTGAGGTCCAGATAGGCTGTGTGGACTGCCTTACCCTTATCCACAGCTATGGAGACTGATTTGAAGAAGTCAGTCAGGTTCAGGAGACAAGATCGGCCCTACACGAACCAAACTGGGTGGGGTCCAGTGTTTGAAGGTTGCCAATGTCTTTGTTTATAAGTTCCATGATAATGCGTTCCATGCCCTTGCAGATCAGGCTTGTCAGACTGATGAGACAGTAGTTCATCCTCCCTTGTGGAGTGGGATAAGTGTAGATGTGCGCCACTCAATGGGCACGAAGCCTCAGGTGAGGCTATGATTAAACATGACACTCAGGTGAGGTGCCAGTTCATTTTGTAGTTCATGTAGTACACAGCCCGGGATGTCATCTGGTCCCATGGATGCTGTATTCTTAGCTTTGGAGAGTGCGGTTTCTACCTGTGTGGCCGTGATTACCGGAATTTGGCAATCTATTGGTACTGAGATGGGCCCTTTAGGGGGTGAGAGGGGGTGGAGTTAGCACTAAATCGATCTGCCAGGATATTGGCATTATCCTTGGGATCAGTATATTTAATGCCATTCTGTTGTAGCTCAGAGCAGATCTGGGCATTGCCATTTAGATTCTTGATATAACTATAGAACGCCTTGTGGTTATCTTTGGAATCTTTGGCAATTTTATTTTCATAACTAGCTTTTGAGGATTTTATGAGGGATCTCAGCTTCTTACTAAGGCTGGTGAGGGAGTTTTTTGCATCCTGGGATTTTCCTTTTTTCTGCAACAGTTTCTTCCTTCAGTTGTATAGTTTGTTTATAGCAGGGGACCACCAGATTGGCTTCCTTTTTTTGGAGGAGAGCATCTTGGTTCTATTTGGGATGGCACGATTCATGCACGAGTGGATGTGCTCATACAGTGCCTTAGTGTAGGATTCAGCAGTCGAACTTTCAGATCCCGTCTGCATGGGTGTCATGAAGTTTGTCACTTCTGACTTCAGTAGCATGAAGTTGGCTTTGGAGAAGTTTTTTATGGAGGTTTCCTTACTGGGGGGTGGGGGTGGGTTGTGGATGTCAGGGGTGATTTGCTTATGGTCAGACCTGACCAATGAAGGGGTGACCACTGGTGTGGAGCATCTATCTCCCATGTTGGTAATGACCAGGTCTAGGATATTGGAGCCCCTGGTGAGACAATGGATTGGTTGATCCAGGGCGTTGGAAATTATGAATTCCAAGAACCGTTGTGAAAAGGTGTTGGTACCGGAGTAGTTTTCCCAGTAAATGGCAGGGTAGTTGAAATCACCCAGCATTAGGGTGTTTGGTTGTATCTTAATATTTTCCATTATGTTTAGAAAGGTGTAGTGAGAATCTTGGGGCATGGTGGGGGATCTGTAGCAAGCTACAGTTTGGATTGCAGTCTTACCTAGTGTTAGTTGCACCTGGAGAATTTCAGATGCATTGTGTTGTTACTAGCCGGGAGGTGTGAATATAGACACTCCTCCACCTTTAGTGTTTCCGTCTTGGTTTTGTGGCTGAAAAGTGTGGTAAGAGTTGTAGCCTGGTATTGCAGGGGTGTTCTCTGGAGCCTTGAACCAGGTCTCAGTTACTACACAGATATCGATGTTCTCCATTTTTAGGAGTGCCTCGAGAGAGTGCATTTTGAGGTTTAGACTTCTAGCATTGAGTAGCATTACCTTCAGATTTTGCATGCTTATATCTGTTATGGTGGTGGTTTTGTCCTTTGAACTTTGCCTGAAAAAAGGCACTACAGGAGTGGCAAGAGCTTTAGCCAGTAACCTAAATCCCAGGGGTGACAGGTGCAGACCATCTCTGGCAAAGCATCATGGCTTGTCTGTCATATCTTCGCAGGTAGACAGATTCTGGATCCCCTTTGAATGACACCAGAAGCTTAGCCAATTGTTGAAGTCGATCATTTTGTCCTTATACTGTGGGGTATCATTCTGGGCGAAGGCAGGATGCTACTCAGGGCTAGGCAGTAATCTAAGCCATTTGGATATTACCCCTTCACTGGCCAGTTTCCCCAAAGCTCTGGGTACCTTGACTGTGCTACAACTGCCTTTTATAAGGAGGTCCATGATTTTAGAACTTTGTACCACAGAACCAGCTTTCTGCCTCTAAAACTTTTTTCCAGCAATTGGAAAAATCAATGAGGCAATCCCAAAAAAAGGAAGAGAAGGCATAATTTTATTTTGGTTATTCAGACCAAGATTGGATGCATTTCTTATATGGCACATATTTTTCTGTAGCATAGATAATTTCTTTTGGTAAGGTATGACAGAAACATTTTAGTGATGGGTCTTCTGAAATGCTGCTGTAGAGAGCATACCTATAGGTTTTCTGTGCTTCTGTAAAACAAATTTGTTTTAAATGAAGGCTGGACTATCCAGAAGGTCTAAAATCATGTAATTAGCAAACTTCTTGACCTTGGGGCTCTGAGTTTGCCACATCTGAGTGAAAATCTTGTGTTATTCATGACACGCTGCCTTACATTTACTTCTTCTTCAAAGCCCGCATTGAACAAACAGTTCTTGACATTTTTTTCCCCTTTACCTGGGATGTACCCAACATCTTTGGAATTGGCTTCAGTTTCTTAAATTTACCAGTGGGGTAACAGATAACAGTACTGAAACAGAAAAAAGTACACATGACACTGAGCACACCAGACTGTTTAAAATGATGAACTCCTTCAATAAAAGGAAATTCTGTGAAGATTCTTCATTATTTTGGGCATCAGATCCTGTCAGTCTTGATAATCATTTTTGAACAGCATCACTTTAAAGTCCACAGTAACCTCAGTATGGCAACAAGTTTTGTTACTGAACTCCTGACCTGGGATTTTACATCCTGGGTCTGGTATCTTCTAAGCAGTGAATGTAGGAGATGATACATGCAGAAAATGGGTGGATGTCTGTTAACTTCTTTCTGTTCTATCTGTATTCAGGGTCGATTGATATGACTAGAGGTCTGTGCTGACACTGTTATTGTGCCTAACTTTATTTGTCGAACAATGGGGTAATGAGTCCATTTCATACTCTGAAATTTCTGGAAACAATTTATGCTGTTTTCTGGCTCCTCCAGCATAACTTTACAGCAGTGGTAATTTTAACATTATATAAATTAAGAGATCTGATGCCTGTTTGGTCCCCACTGGTGACAGATTTTTGTCACAGTGGTGGAGTGGGATGGACTGTGGATGCATTGTTGTGCTTGTGTGCTACTGCAGTAGAACCTAAATATTATTTCCTCAGTGGGATGTATCTTTACCTCTCATTATTATTTTTTTATATGTTCCGTGGAATTTCATTGTAAGGTAAAGTGATGTTTTGGTTCAGCGGTGTTATGCTTAGCCAAATTTTACCATTTATTGAACTTGGTACTCTAGAATCTGTTTATTTTTGTGCCTTTTTTGAGGTCATCTGCAGTTTTACCCCCATATTTCCTTGCCCCTAGTCCATTTCACAGGTTTGAGAGTCATGCATTATACTATGGATCCCCCTTTACATACCATCATGTTCTACCATTGTGCACAAGTCCATTTATGAATTACACTGAGCAGTAGTGTGCTGTTCAGGCCATACTCCAGCCTTTTGCAGTTGCAAATAATTTTTATGAATAATGCCCATAGAAAGTAATCATGATAGTTGCAGTAATTTGGGTTTCTTCATAATCTTTAAGCCAATTGTAGGCTTCTTAATTTCCAGTCAAAATAATTGGCTAACAGGATTTTTTTTCCGAAAAGCTTGAGGGTTAATTCCAAAAAGGTGGTGTTAAAAATGTAGATGATTTGATGGAAAGGCATTTGTTGCTACGATGGAGCATGTGGCAGTGGTATTAGATGTCAGTGCATCTTATCTGCTAGGTCTCTGGCAGTTTCCTTCAGCACCTTGGAGTTTTCATCAGAGTTTCTGGATCATGTTCCCAATTAATGCTTAAGCATTTAAAAGAAGCTGAAATTACTCTTGCATATAATTTTTCATATTCAGGGGAGTGTATTGAGATAAGAAAAATATAGTGGATTTGCCAAGATTAAAATTGGTAGTCTGGCTATAAGAAGAGATTTTCTTGACTACAGGCAGGGGTGGAAGAAAGGAGAAGAGTTAAAGGAACCAGTATGTTGACTGTGAAGGACATTAAGATTTTCTGAAAGTAGTTTTCAGCAAGTTATTTTCATGGCTTCATCACTCACTGAAAATCCTTTCCATTCATTCAATTGTATTAAAAAAAATTTATTTCGTTATAAACTGAATTAACAGACTGCATCTTCCATTGTAATTTTTTAGCGGGAGACAGAAATCTTATTTGAAAGTCTGCCTTTAAGAGAGACAGTTTGCCATCTAAAACCCTACTGTCTGATTTCTGAAATGATTTTGGTCTTTAGTTTCAAAGATTTGTAAGACTAATTTATTTCATGCCATCTTCCTTACCTGGCCTAATTGCGGTCTCAGTGGTATAGGATCAACTAGCTACCTGGGTGCTGGAAGGGAGAAAGGTGGTCCAGCATGCTGCAGAGCTAGTATTTACTGGAAAGAGAGGTCCATAGAATTCAACATCTGGGCTGGACATTTACACTAGGCTCTCCATGCCATTTCTGTATGATAGACCTCACTGTACATGTACAGAAAAGCATACCCTCACAGAGGGTGGCATAGCAGGCTTTAGCACCTCAGATGTGTACATCAGCTGCTGTTGGATGGTTTAGGGACACAAAATAATAAATCCATCGTGGCTGCATGATTGATGGTCATGCCATAACCAGGACTGCCTCCAGTGATGGGGAATGATTATTGCTTCAGTGACCACTTTTCTTTTTAAATGCCTTTATTAAATTATCACATTTTAATCTGTAACATGGGTTTACAAACATTAATGTAAAAAAAAAAGCAAAACGTCATAATAAATGTGATGTTTTTTCTATCGATTCCTGTACTGATGGGTCTCTGATCCAGTCTCAAATCCAGCTTTGGCCACTTCAAAGCTTTTGATCTGGTGCTCAGACTCCTCCACCTACCCATAATCCCCATGAGCAGAACAAGCTACCTAGGATATCATTTGTTGCCTTCACTACTGGACAAATCTTTGGTGCTTGGGCATAAGTGTTGGAGAAAAAAAAAAAAACTTTTGTTATAGTCTCAGATAAAGGTTTACCTTAGTTAAACCTTTCAGTGTCTTTCCTTTTACTTCTTTCTTCCTGTAGTTAAAAACACATTAATAATTTTTCTTAGCAGTTGTTAAGTAGTTGTTTTGTCTGCTCTTGCACCAAAAATCATCAAACCTTCAGAGCCAACTCTTTTTTCTGATCTAATAATAATTAAATCCATAACTGCTCCTAAGTTCTCTTCACGAGTCAGTCTCTCCAAGACTCAGGTCACCAGTTTTACAAGACAGACCACCATACTCATCTAGGCCCCCCTCTTTAGATTTGTCCTTTTGGTCAGTTAGATCATCTCTGAGCCTAGCAGAAGCAGACTTGGACAGGATGATGATGTGTTTTCTTCAGACCCAGATCCAGTTGAAGATGCATCTGGCTCCGATCACTGTCAGATCTGGTAGAACTGTTCCTTCCTATCACTTCTTGATGACTTCTTCTCCAATCCACCCTCTCTGATCGGAGCCCCTGGATACAAGTTTTATCCAGGATAGATCTGCATCGGAGCCGAGCCTACTTATTTTATAGACCCCAGACAGTTTGACATCTGCCCCAGTCCTGTCAGAGTCATTGGAGTCCTGGAGCCATAATGTTGATGCCAACTCTATCAGGTCAGGATTGGAGTCAAGGTCTTCGAATCCTTTCCTCACCTTAGGAGCTTCAGCGTTAGTTTGGCTCTGACAGCCTTGGACCCCCCCAGCCTGATGGCTTCCAGAGTTGATGCGCCTCCAAGAGTTTATGCTGCAAAGGCTAAGCTCCCCAGATCCATTTTTGGGCTCCGTGTTTAAGGCTTTTGAGTGAGGACTTTTCCAGCCTAGAGTAAGACTTTCCCCCTTGGAACTGGATCCAGTCATCCCCCATGGGATCTCCCAGGGTTCATAGGCTGCTATCCTAGTGCCATTAGGACAGACAGTTCTTGAGAGCCTTGAACCTTACCTAGAGAGACTTTGTATGTTTCATAGTCCTCTCTTGAGCAACCCGCAAATGAGATTCACAGAAAACATAAGTGTAAAGGGAGACACTTGGATTCCTCAGAGGAATCTCCAACTACTGACACTGATTTCAGTGATGGAGAAGGTTCTCCCAGAATCCCCCCCCCAATGATGGTCTTGTTCAGGGAGATTCTTGTTCTTCCTAGACAGAAAGGGGGCTGGATTTCCTAAATTCCTTCTGAGGAATTAGGCTGTCAGCTTTGCCTCATCTACCTCTTGGGTGGTCTCTCCGCTGTTGAGAAGATGGAAATGATCTCATCCCAGTAGTGAAAGGAACTCGACACAGTTGAACCTATTCCCAAGAAGCCTGATAAGTTCTTAGTTGCTCTGTAGGACCTATTGCACTGGAGCAAGACCCCAGCAGTAGATTCTAGGATTGTGTTGGCAACCACCAAAAAGGAGCTTACTGAAGAAAGCTTCTCCGTTCATCCACTGAGCAGAGAGTCACATGCTTTGGACAGATTGAGGAAGTGGGTCTTCTCCTCATCTACTTTCGCAAGAGCACTTTACCTGGCACACTTCGTTCGCTTTCAGAGAGATTTGGTAAAAGAGATCTCCAGTTGCCTCCCAAGGACATTAACTGCAGCTCAGAAGAAGACTGTTGATTCTCAGCTGGCTACCTTACAGTCTTTATTCAGTGCCTCTATGGCCTCATCTCTAATGCCACAGAGGGTACATCTAGAGCGGATGGCACATGCATATCCATCAGAAGATGCACCTGGATACTGTTATGTGACTTTGCAGAGCACTTTAAGACACTTTATCAATGCCCCTATGACAGATCAACTTTATTTGGTCCAAAAATTAAGTAAACCATTTCCAGGATTAAAAAGGATAGTAAAACCCTATCTGTCATAGGAATCAAATTCTCAGCCCCTCAAAGGACCTTCTCCAGAAATCAGAAGGCAGGGAAGGTCATATGGTTTCGAAAATTTCAGGGAATTCACCTGATACTTCTGGAGAACAAGCTCCCTGTGGTAGAGGGGGAAATTCACATAATGGACATAGCCCAAGAGGCAGAGGTAAAATGTAAATTTATTTTACTTTTGTTGTGTTTATGTTGCTTTTCTGCTTTGCATTGTTGTCTGGAGAAGTTGGTTGATTCCAAGCGGTGTCTCTACCTTGTTGTGTGTTCTTAAATGGCCTTGTGTGTTGCATTCACAGATGTTCTTCGTGTTTCACTGTTGCAGTCATTATATTTGGGTGATCTGCTTGCAGGTAGCCCTCAGTCGGCCTGATTAACAAAGTCTTGGGTCCTGCGTCGGTTGCTGTCGCTTCTTCCATGACGTCAGGTCGTCAGGGATATAAAACATGCAGCCGACGCCGTTACATCAGTCTTTCTTGCTGTGCAGTGCCCGAAGCATAAGCCGTTCGCAAGTGCCAGTTGGCCGACTCCTGAAATTTTCATTTTCGAGTTTCAGAACCAAAGTCTTCAACTAAAGCTAAGTACCCCGTTGGGGAAACTTTTTTTGCTCCTTACCGATGTCGGTAAAAGTTAATAATTGCATTACTTGTGGAAAGCAAATACCTCATAAAGATTTTCATTTGTACTGTATTCCTTGCCTAGGCCCTGACCACGACATACCTTGCTGTTGGTTTTGTGCTTTATTTAATCAGCACACTATCCATCGTCTGTATATTTTCGCCTCTAATTATTTCAGTTCTCATTTTAATTATCCAGAAATGTCATCGGTTAGACATCTAGCTACCGGGATTCCGAAAAAAAACGCAAAGATAAAGACAGAGACAGGCCGCTGAGGTCCCAAACTGCCGACGATGCTTCTCCTAAGCCAGTCGCCAGTTCGCTGGTACTCAGTGAGGCACTTTCGCAGCCCCTGATACCCGCTACTTCTGATTCGTAGGCCTCTACTGAGACCCATTTGGAGTCCGGTATGCCGCGAGATGCTTCAACTATGGAACCCGCGGATGTCTCTACCTTGGATGGGTCCAGAGCCACTGTGCAGGCACCGGCTTCTGAGGGTGTATTCAGGTCTACGGACTTGCATATTAAACTTATGCCTCCTTCTTCACTTAAGCCTAACTCTCGAACCATGCCTAAAAAAAATGATGCCCAGGCCCCATGCTCAGGCCTCTATGCTTAAAAAACAAATAAGAATGGCTGAAGATTTAATCACTCTAATCAGGGGTAGCCAACCCCCACTTTCTAAGAGGCTTAGGACTGAAGTTGTTTATGAATCTTCAGATCAGGATTCTGTTTTTTTCTGATTCTTCTGATATGGATTTGCCCTTATCTACTTATGAGGATTCTGATGCAGAGGACTCAATTCCCTCTGCTTCCCCTCCAGAGGATTTTTCTTTGGGGAAACCTTGCATACTCTAAGGGAACATTTCCACTGGGAAAGCCAGGATTTTTCTGAATCAAAAAAGAGGCTTAGGGATTTCTTACTCCTCCCTCAGCATAGGCCTTTAGCTATTCCTCCTGTACTAGACATTGTTGCTGATGCTTTTTTGGAATCTAGTTTGGCCCCTGATTCCCTTCCTCCTGCACCCAGAAAACCTGACAGATACTACAGGGTCCCTGAGTCGAACAAGTTTCTTTTTAAAAATCCTATTGCGGATCCAGAGACTATTTAACAGGGGCCCAAGGGCATTAAGGCTTCTACTGCTAAAAATCCTACTTCAACTGATAGAGACTCTAGGGCGCTAGATAGATGGGGAAGAAGGTTTACACTTCTGCAACCTTGGTCATTAGGGCTTTAAACTGCCAGTTTCATATGTTAAAGTATCAGCAACATGTTACTGGATTGCTTAAACAGAAAATTATGTTGATTCTTGACTGTGTGGAAAATAAAGAATTACAGGATTAAATGCATTCTGCTGAACAAGTTGGAAAACATACTTTGCAATGTGGTTTTGCTTCATTAGAGGCCTCTTGCATGGCTGCTGTTACTGGGTCTGTACTCAGAAGGCATGCTTGGCTAAAGGAGCAATCTTTGCCTGATCATGTTAAAGCTAAATTGTTGGATGCTCCCTTAAATCAGAACCGCCTGTTTGGCAACAAGGCTGAGGAAGTTCTTGAAAAGATGGAAGATAAAGCTAAATCTGTGCAGACTGTTAAAGATTTCTTACAGGTTCAGCCTCCTAGATTGAGTAGGGACTGGCCCTCTAAGAACTGGTCCTTTTCAGCCCCTTCCAGGTCTTCTCAAGCCAAACCCAGACAGAGCAAAAGCCCCAGGTTTCAGTCCCGGGGGACACACAGGACTAAGCCGTGGGGGGGCCTCCACTTCCAAATCTGGGAGTAATAAGACTCCCCTCTATGGTAAACTGTGTCAATGATTTCCTTTTAAAATTTCCAAGCACTTATCAACTGACTGCCCATTTGGGGGGAAAGATTGCTCTTCATGCAAAGAACTGGGAACTCATTACCCAGGACAAATGGGTTTTAAATTTAGTCCTCCAGGGATACAGATTTCACTTCCACACTTTGACAACACCAAGCGGGTGGCTGGACCTACCCCCAAATCAGTGGGCAGAGGCCCCAAAACAAGTACTTTCTCTTTTAAACATGGGGGCTAATCAGCTGGTACCAGAAGAGGAAAAGGGACAAGGTTTCTACTCAAGACTTTTCCTGGTACCCATAAAGGACAGTTCATGGCATCCTATCCTAGACCTGTCTACTCTAAACACCTTTTTAGAAATTCCAAAATTCAAGATGCTGACTCTTCACCAATTACTTCCTATGCTAGGCAAAGATGCCTGGTTGGCAACACTAGATTTAAAAGAAGCATACCTGCACATCCCAATCAGGGAATCTTGCAGAAGATACCTACGCTTCAAAGCAGGCTACACACACTATCAGTTTTCTGCACTGCCCTTTGGCTTATCTACTGCGCCCAGGGTATTCACAAAGTGCCTAGCTCCAGTTATTGCATTTTGCAGGCAAAGAAATATTCAAATATACCCATACTTAGACAATTGTCTAATTCAGGCAGAAAGCCAGGACATACTTTTGAATCATCTGGCCTTTGTACAAAGAGTTCTAACTTGTCTGGAGTACACCATAAACAAAACAAAATCACACCTGGTACCCTGTCAACAAATTATATTCCTGGGAGCAAGCTTGAATACAACTTCCCAGATGACCTACCTCACGCCAGAGAAACAAATTCATTTGACAACTTACTTCAAACAAGTGACCACAAAAACCCTGCTATCTGCAAGACAAAGACAAATTGGGGTTCATGGCCTCCTGCATTCTTCTAATTCTATATGCAAGACTGCATATGAGGAAACTGCAATGGTATCTAAAAAGCCTACGGTGTCAACATTCTCAAGATCTAGAAGCAATGATTCCTATCATTCCTTGCCTACGCGTAGAGTTCCTTTGGTGGGCAGAGGCCTGCCACCAAATCAAGGGATTACCTTTCACACCACCCCCTGCCACCAGACGCATCAGACTATGCATGGGGGGTTCACCTGGCAGGGAAGTGCATTCAGGGCAAATGGAACCCAAGTCAAATGCACATGCATATCAATCAAAAAGAAATGTAAGCGGTACAGAATGCTCTGACAGCCTTCAAGGACCACATTCTTCCAAGACAACTAATGGTAAAGACGAACAACACCACTGTTATGTGGTACATAAACAAGCAGGGGGGGTACACATTCTTACCCCCTCTGCAGACTGGCTATGGCATTGTGGAACACAGCCTTGAGCTACCAAGTGCATCTACAAGCTCAATTCCTGCCTGGAAAGTTAAATATACTGGTAAACGGACTAAGCAGAAACCTCATGGACCCACACGAGTGGAAATTGGAACCAAGGATCTTCAATATGTTGACAAGCAAATGGGGGAGCCTAGACATAGACCTGTTTGCTTCTCCCCAGAACTACCAATTGGACACATTTTGCACAAGGACTCCCACAAACAAGCCTGGAGAGTGGATATTCTGTCCTTCAGCTGGAAAAACCTAACAACCTCTGCCTCTGCTCCCCAAAGTACTACTAAAAATCAAACATGACAAACCAAGGATGATTTTGATTGATCCAGACTGGCCCCACCAACACTGGTACCCCCTCCTGTGCAGCGTGTCACGGTTATCCCCATGGCACCTGCCTCAGGCTCCTTCCCTGTTGTCTCAGCAAGAGAACCAGATTCTGCACCCTCATTTTCTAACACTGAACCTTGCAGCCTGGCTAATTACATGATCACTCCTTTACCATCCCTCAGTAAACCTGTGATGGATATCATTTTAGAGGCAAGGAGGCCAAGCACTAGAAAATCCTACGCTGAAAAATGGAAAAGATTCTGCGCCTGGAACCAGTCTCAAAGGATGAGCACAGCAGCGCCCGATTTACCTCAGATTTTACAATACTTAACTGAGATGCTTCATAAGGGCCTGTCTTTTTCTTCCATTAAAATCCATGCTTCAGCCATTTCAGCTCATTAAAACACTGAACCCCCCCCTCTTCTCACTTCCACTGCTCAAGCAGTTCCTTAGAGGGACCAAGAATTTGAGACCACCCAGGACAGCTCCAACCCCAGCCTGGGATCTTAACTTTGTTTTGGAGAAACTCACTCTACCTCCTTTCGAGCCAGCTGCTACTGCAGACTTAAATTTTTTTTCTTGAAAAACAGCTTTCCTTTTAGCAATCACTTCAGCTAGAAGGGTTTCTGAATTACAGGCCCTTATGGCAGTGGAACCTTTCATCATCTTTCATGCGGACAGGGTGTCCCTCAGAACCAATCCTTCCTTCATGCCCAAGGTGGTATCCAGTGTGGCTCTTAATCAGGCCATTCATTTGCCAACCTTCTTTCCCAATCCACAGAACAAAGGGGAACAGATACTGCATTCCTTAGATGTGCACAGACAACTCAGATTCTCCTTGGACAGGACCAGATCTCAGAGGAAATCTGAACAACTGCTAGTAGCATTTGCTGCAGGGGCAGAGGGGAAGGCTATTTCAAAGCAAATCATTTCTGCTGTTAGCACCATGGAAAACTTATCCCCCAGGGGATCAGACCTCACTCCACCAGGGCTGCATCTACCTCTACAGCCTTTCTCAGAGGTGTCCCTACCAGGGGAAATCCTAGAAGCTGCTACCTGGAGTTCTGTACATACTTTCACCAAGCATTACCATTTGCCAGTCTCCTCTAAATCCAGAGCTGGCTTTGCCACTGCAGTCTTGCAGGGCCTTTTAGCTGGTCCTAATGCTAAATTCCTCCTCCCAACCACAACTTTGGGACTCTACCCAAATGTAATGACTGCAACAGTGAAACACGAAGAACATAGTACAGTTGTGTACACTTACCATAAATGTAGATGTTCGAGGGCATTCACTGTTGCAGTTCTGGTTACCCTCCCTCCAGCCCCCTAAATTCTTTTGACTGTACCTCTACTTTTCTTAAAATCCTTTTTGGTGTATTTGTTTTTTTGTTGGAGGTATAGCTTTGTATTTTTAGATGTAATTGTTCCCCATGAGGTGGGCACCTGACATCTGGGGCAAGAAAAACTGATGTAATGGCATCGGCTGCATGTTTTATACCCCTGACGACCTGAAGTCATGGAAGAAGCATCAGCAACCAACACAGGACCCAAGACTTTGTTAATCAGGCCGACTGAGGGCTACCTGCAAGCAGATAACCCCAATGTAATGACTGCAACAGTGAATACACTCAAACATTTACATTTATGGTAGGCGTACACAACTGTACTTTCTGATGATGTCTCTGTAGTAAAGACAAAATCACTAAACTATGGATTTTTTAACATTAAATGCATCCTGTGATGTGTATTGAGGCTTGTGGCTGACTTACTTGTTGTTTTGCTGTTCTTAGTCTTTGTTTCTTCCAGTACTGGAATTCCACTCTTGTTTCTTTGATGTTCTTCATCTCACATTGCTGCAGTCCTTACACTTGGGTAGTCCGCTGTCCTCGGTCGGCCCGAATATCAAAGTATAAGGCTGACGTCAGTCAAGGCGCATTTGACTGACATCAGGACGTCAGGGTACAAATGCGCATGACCGACGTCATATCCTCAGTCTTTTTTGCCGCATGGTCCGATGCAGAAGCAGCGTTGCAAGTGCCGGTTGGTGTTCTGAAATTTTTCGAATGCGGAGTTTCAGACCGAGTCAAAGTTGGCTAAGTACCCCGTTGGGGAATATTTTAGTTTTTTCTTGCCTCAGTGGTTTACCGGATGTCAGAAAAAGTGAATAACTGTATTTCTTGTGGGAAACAGATACCGCATAGAGATTATCATACTTTGTGTATTCCTTGTTTAGGGCCTGAGCACGACGTTGTTGGGTGTCGCTCTTGTGCTAGATTCAATAAGCGCACTATAAAGAGAAGGTTAGATTGTGCCAGGTTAGTCTTCGGGAAGCGGTGTAATTATAAAATGCCGTCGGATGCTCCGCCCGCTTCTTCGAAGAAGCGCAAGGACAAAGCTACTAAGCCTAGGCTAGAAGAACCGTCCGTTCCGGACGCCGGTTCTTTAGAGGTGTCGGTGGAGCCGGTGGTTCCGCCGGAGGTTTCTTTGGAGGCCCAGGGAGAGACTTTGTTATTGCAGGATGTGGCCTCTCTGGAGGCAGGTCAGGCCGAAGGGGCTTCTCAGGTTACTGTACTCCCCTCCCTTCCTAGGGTGGTTAGGCCCTCTCCTTCTGTTTCCAAGGCTTCTCCCAGAGGCAGGCCAGGTTTAGCTTCAGTTGGTGTCACCCCTAGTTCTTCAGGAACTGTGCCCAAGAAGCATATGCTTAAAATGGCAGAAGATTTAATTACTTTGATTAGAGGTTCTTTGCCCCCTCCTGATAAGAGACCAAGGGTGGAACCTGAGCTAGGGAGTTTTGAGCAGGCTTCGGATGTTTCAGAGTCTTCGGCTGAAGACTTGCAGGAGTATTCTCCTTATTCTGATTCTGATGTGGATGATTCTACTCCTTCTGCTTCTCCTCCTGAGGATTTTTCTTTTTCAGAGACTCTTCATTCCATGAGGGAGCATTTTAAGTGGGAAGGTCAGGACTTCTCTGATTCCAGGAAAAGGCTTAGGGAATTTTGTTTTTACCCCAGCATAGGCCTTTGGCTATTCCTCCTGTTCTGGATGTGGTGGAAGATGTTTTTGCAGAGGCTTCTCTAAATCCTGATTCTTTGCCTCCTGCTCCTGTTAAACCGGATAGGTATTACAGGGTGCCTGAAGCTCATAAGTATCTTTTTAAGAGTCCTAGGGCAGACCCAGAAACTGTTAGTCAGGGGCCTAAAGGTGTTAAGGCTTCTGTTGTCAAAAATCCGGTTCCTCCAGATAAAGAGGCCAGGGCTTTGGATAGATGGGGAAAGAAAGTTTATACTTCTTCCACCCTAGCTATGAGGGCTTTGAATTGCCAGTTTCACATGTTGAAATACCAAAACTATCTCCTTTCACAATTGAAGTCTAAGGTAGATGCTCTGGTGGAAGGTATTGAGTGTAAAGAGTTACAAGATTTAGTTCATGTTTCTGAACAGGTGGGTAAGCATTCTTTGCAATGTGGTTTTGATGCTGTACAGGCCTCGTCTAGGGTGGCTGCCACTGGGTCAGTTCTTCGCAGGCACGCCTGGCTGAGGGATGAGAATTTATCTGACCATGTTAAGACAAGGATTTTAGATGCTCCTTTACAATCTGATGTGTTGTTTGGTTCTCCTGTTGAGGCAGTCTTAAAGAAAATGGAAGACAAGGCTAAGTCTATGCAGACTGTTAAAGATTTTTTGCAGGTTCAGCCTCCGAAGTTTAGTAGAAATTGGCCTACCAAGGGGTGGACGTATCCTTCTTATGATTCCCAGTCTAGGGGTAGGTCTAGACGTGGTAGGGGCAGAGCTCAGGGCTCTTTCAGGCCTAGAACGGGGAGTTCGCCTGCACAGTCTTCGGGTGAGGGCAGGGGTCAGTCCTTTCGTAAACAGACCCAATGACCTACCTTTTCAGCTGCCAGAGCCTTCTCGTCTGGCAGCACCTTTGGGAGGAAGGTTGGCACTTTTCAAGGAAAATTGGAGTTTGATTACCCAAGACAGATGGGTATTGGATATCATACACCACGGTTACAGGTTTTATTTCCATACCTTGCCTCCTTTCAAAGGCATGCCGGACGTTCCTCCTCAACAAAGAATAGAGGCTCACAAACAAATTTCTCTGTTACTTCAAATAGGGGCCATACAGCCAGTCCCTATGCCAGAAGTGGGCCTAGGATTTTATTCTCGCCTGTTCCTAGTACCAAAGAAAGGGAACACATGGAGACCAATTTTGGATTTATCTACCCTCAACACTTATCTGGACATTCCCAAGTTCAAAATGTTGACGTTACAACAGCTTTTACCTCTGCTGGGCAAAGATCATTGGATGGTAACTTTGGATCTCAAGGAGGCTTACCTTCATGTTCCTATCAGACTGAGTTGCAGGAAGTATCTGCGTTTTCGAGCTGGGACTTCTCATTATCAGTTCTCTGCATTGCCCTTTGGCTTATCTACTGCCCAGAGTGTTCACGAAAGTTCTGGCTCCAGTGATAGCTTTCCTCAGGCTAAAAGGAATACAGATCTATCCTTATTTGGACGATTGCCTGATTCTGGCTCAAGGAAGGGACGAGCTTCTTCTTCATTTGGAATATGTGATAGCAGTGCTAAGATGCCTGGGGTATTCTGTGAATGAAATAAAGTCCAGTCTAGTACCCTCTCAGGACATGTGCTTTCTGGGTGTAAGACTGAATACAGCATCCCAGATGGCCTTTTTGACCCCGGACAAACAAAAGAATCTTTCCCTTTACTTTCATCAATTGTCTCATCAGTCCAGGCTGACTGCAAGGACAGTCCTTCAAGCCTTGGGGTTCATGGCATCTTGTATTCTGGTGCTTCCCAATGCCAAACTGCATATGAGGAAGTTACAATGGTATCTCAAAAATGTATGGACACAGCACTGCCAGGATCTGGACACTGTCATTCAAATAATACCTTGCATCCAAAAGGAATTGTTGTGGTGGGCTCAGGAATGTCACCTAAACAAGGGACTCTCTGTGACCCGGCCAGAGGCGAGTCAGATTCTAACGACAGATGCCTCAGACAAAGCTTGGGGAGCTCATCTGAATGGAAAGTGGATACAAGACAAGTGGCCTGCCAGACTACAACATCTACATATCAACTTGAAGGAGATGTTAGCAGTCCAGTTTGCATTAATAGCTTTCAAGGATTTACTTCTTCCAGGGCAGGTGTTGATTCTAACAGACAACACAACTGTCATGTGGTACATCAACAAGCAAGGCGGAACACATTCTTATCCTCTATGCAGGCAAGCAATGATTTTGTGGGAGACTGCTCTCAGTTTACAGCTAAATCTTCAGGCAAGGTTTCTGCCGGAGCACAGAACTCCTTAGCAGATGTGTTGAGCAGGCAATTATGGATCCCCACGAGTGGAAATTGGATCCTCATGTATTTCAGAAATTGACAGTGTCATGGGGAACTCCAGACATAGATCTGTTCGCTTCTCCACTAAACCACCAGCTGCCAAAGTTTTGCACGAAAAGGTTTCATCCCACAGCTTGGAAAGTGGATGCTCTTTCTTTCAATTGGAGCAATCTTCATGTGTATGCCTTTCCACCTCTGCCTCTCCTCCCAAAGGTACTACTAAAGGCCAAACAGGACAAGCCAAGGATGATTTTGATAGCTCCAGATTGGCCTCGACAGCATTGGTACCCATTACTGAGAAGCCTGGTACGGGAGCCTCCATGGCCTTTGCCTTCGATTCCACACCTGTTGTCTCAGGTGGACAGTCATTTGCTCAATGTCAAGCTTCACTCTCTTCACCTAACAGCCTGGCATATTCTGTTTTGAACCATAGTGGGTCTCAACTTCCACAGCAAGTTTTCAATGTTATTTTGGAAGCTAGAAGGCCTAGTACAAGGAAAGTGTACGCAGATAAATGGAAGAGATTTTTATTTTGGAGTGCAGCAAAGGATTTTGATGTTTCTGAGCCTAATTTAAGTGTGGCTCTTCAATATCTTACTGAGTTACTGGACAAAGGTTTGTCCTTCTCTTCTATTAAGGTTCATGCTGCAGCCATTTCAGCTCACTATGATTGTGACCCACCATTGTTTTCTCATCATTGTTTTCTCATCCTTTGTTCAAGCAATTTCTTAGAGGGGCAAAGAATATAAGACCCCCACGTAGAGCTCCTACTCCTGCTTGGGATCTCAATTTTGTGTTGGAGAAACTCACTCTACAACCTTTTGAGCCTGCAGCTACTACCGAGTTGAAATATTTATCATGGAAGACTGCTTTTTTGTTGGCCATTACCTCTGCAAGAAGGGTTTCTGAGTTGCAGGCCCTTATGGCGGTTGAGCCTTTCTTAATTTTCCATAAGGATAGGGTATCTTTACGTACTAATCCTTCCTTTATGCCTAAAGTGGTTTCTAGTGTGGCTTTAAACCAAACTATTCATTTGGCTACTTTTATGCAAATCCCCAAAATAAAGGGGAAAAGATTTTGCACACTTTAGATGTACACAGGCAGTTGCGATATTATTTGGACAGAACTAAAGGGTTCAGGCAGTCTCAGCAGTTATTTGTTTCTTTTGCTTTGAGTTCTCAGGGCAAGCCTGTGTCAAAACAAACTATTTCTAAGTGGATTGGGTTTTGCATTGCTTTCTGTTATTCCCATCATGGCAAGGAGATTCCAGCTGGGATTAGGCCTCATTCCACTAGGGCTACTGCCACTTTGACAGCTTTTTTGAGGGGGGTGGCAACTAAGGATATTTTGGAGGCAGCTACTTGGAGTTCAGTGCATACTTTCTCTAGGCATTATCACCTACCACTTTATTCTAAATCTAGGGCTGGTTTTGCCACTGCTGTTTTGCAGGGCATTTTGGCAGCTCCTGCTTCCTTATAGTTTGGCCATCCTCCCTTTCCTCTGCTTTGGGATTCTACCCAAGTGTAAGGACTGCAGCAATGTGAGATGAAGAACATAGTACAGTTTTGTACCTACCATAAATGTAGATGTTCAAGATCCACATTGCTGCAGTCCATACCTCCTCCTTCCCTCTGTAGTTAGAGGCGGTTGTGTGGGTTGGGTTGTCAATATGGTGTATATTGTATATATTGTACATATTTTTAGTGCTAGGATGGTGGGTTGTTTGTTTGCTGTCTTTTGGTTTTGACCTTTCTTTTTAGGGTCTTCTGACATCTGGGGCAAGAAAAGACTGAGGATATGACGTCGGTCATGCGCATTTGTACCCTGACGTCCTGATGTCAGTCAAATGCGCCTTGACCGACGTCAGCCTTATACTTTGATATTCGGGCCGACCGAGGACAGCGGACTACCCAAGTGTAAGGACTGCAGCAATGTGGATCTTCGAACATCTACATTTATGGTAGGTACAAAACTGTACTTTTTGGGTTATTGTTGAGGAGAAATGACTGGATGTGCTTGATTGATCTCCAGTATATATATTACCACATAAAGATGGACAGGTGCTCCAGGAAGTATCTATCAGATGCATGGCATTAGTGGCAACTTGACTACGGCTGCAGAGGTTCCACTGTTCCCCTATTTGGATGACTGGCTCATCACTGCACCTCCAGGAGATCTACTTGTTCAAGCCAGGGACTCCTTGCTCCACTTGTGTGACAATTTGGGATTAACAGTCAGTTTACAAAAATCTAAACTACTACCACTTCAATCTCTAGGATTTATCTGGGCACTTTTGGACACAAGATTTCTGAGAGCAATACTCCCTCAAGCGTGGATCTCAGCCCTCCACCTACAAGCTTAGCAAATCTTGTCCTACTGGAAGCTGCCAGCCAAGATAATTCTTACCCTTTTAGGCTCCATGACTGCCTCCATTACCTTCATAGCGTTAGCCAGGTTCTATATCCTTCAGTGGACCCTGGCTGGTCCAGTGGTTAATCAGGATACAACCAAGTCCTGTCCTGTCATCCTCACAAACATTTGCAGAGATCACATTTACGGGTGGATAGGTTCCTGTTATCTTCATCAGGGATGTCCTTTCATTTTGCACCCCCCCCCCCCAGTGACTTCAGACTCCTGGGAAGGGCAGTCCAGGGTATGTGGTCTCAAACAAAAGTCAGTTTTCACGTTAATATTTTGGAGATGAGATCAGTCCTGTTAGCACTGTAGGCCTTTCAGGACTCTTTCCTCTTGGGTGTGATTTATTTCCACACATACAACATAACTGTGGTTTGGTACATTTGAGATGCCATGAGAGTGTGGCAATGGGCAATATCTTCTCACCCCTTTCTTATAGAAATGTATGTCCTTAGGAGGTCCAGCATTCTTGCAGACAAGTCGAGAAGCTCCACTCTACATCTTCATGAGTGGTCCCTCAATCCACTGGTAACAGAGTTGATTTTCAGCCACTGGGACCAACCATGTTGCAATCTCTTTGCATCTCCCATAAACACCAAATGCAACAAGTTATTTGCTGTAATACCCTACAAGGGGGGGGGGGTCACCCAGGGATGCTGTAACACTCTGTTGACTCCTAGGACTCCTTTACACTTTTCCTCAACACTGGTGATCTCAAAGTTCCTTAAGATAGTGTCAGCAATGAAGGTCGAAGTCATCCCCATAGCTCCTTATTGGCCTTGGATAAGTGTGGCCTCATCTGGTTCATCCTGCTTGAGTGCTAGGAAAAGACCCAGATTTACTGTCTTACCCATCTGGGTGACCTCACCTAAATATTCAGGCCCTCAAATTAACCGCATGGTTTCTCGAGTTTCAATGACAGTTCAACAGTCCAGGTTTTCCCTTTGTTGTCCACATTCTATGCTTCTCACAAAAACCTTTCACTAGGGATCTCTACAAGAGCTTATGGCAAAAGTTTGCTATTTAGGTTATGGAGCAAATCTTTGACCCTTTTTAGCCCCTGTCCCAGCAATTTTGGACTTGCTGGCACACCTTTTTAAATGTGGAGCCAACTATTCCCTCTGTCAAAATGCAGTTAGCCACAGTTTCTTCTTTCCATGTGGGGGAAAAATATAAACCCATAGTTTCTCTTAGATTATCTAAGGCATTTCTCTGGTGTACGTTTCTTCTTTTTTGCCCCTCACTTAGAGATCCAGTTCCTTCTTGGGATATTATTACTGTTTTGCAGTTTTTGATGGGTCCTCCCTTTAAACCTGCTGCTAAAGGTGATCTGAAATTTCTGTCATATAAGACTATTTTTGATGGCTATCACTTCTTCCAGGATAATTTCTGAATTACATGTCCTTTCATCAAAACAGTCTTTTGTGTGTGTGTATATATATATATATATATATATATTTTTTTTTTTTTTTCCCTCAAAACGACTGTGTTTTTAAAACAATCCATTTCCCCCTAAGGTGGCTCCAGAATCACCCATTAATCAGTCCATAAATTTGCCAGTCATCTTCCAAAATTTCTCAAACAAAAGTGACTATACTTTGCATTTGATAGATGTTCACAGTCACTTTTGTTTTTATTTGCATAGGACACAATCTTTCAGAAAATCTATTTGTCTCTTTTTCCAAAGCCAAATTGGGAAAAGCAATATCCAAGGTCACACTATCTCACTGGTTGGCTCAATGCATTTTTTTCTATTTACCAAGAAAAGGTGTTATCACTCCCTTTGACCCCCAAATGCTGCTCGTTCTATACACAGATATTATGGGTAGAGGAGGAGCCTGAGCACTAGATCCAAAACTTTGAAGTGGCTAAAGCCAGATCTGAGATTGGATCTGAGACCCATCTATTGAGGAATGGATGGAGTACAACAACACAGATCTAACGTTATGGTAAGTACATAACTTTCATTTTTCATCGTTACTGTCATGCTGTATACATTTTCTTTTTTTAACAGTCATCATTTACTCCATCACTACACAAGTTGTTCAGTTCTTGCCTTCCGTTAAACCTCACTTCTCCGCCTGGAAATTATTCTGCATTCATTGTTCCTACAAATTCCCTTAATTTCTATGAAATGCCCTCCCCTTTTCTTGTATCTCCTTTATAATATCAATTATTTCCCTTCTTATTGGGAATAGATTTTCATTTCCCTTTTGTAATTCCCTTTTTTTCTGCAAATACTATTAAACTTCATAAGGCCTTAATGTGTCTTGAAAATTCAGATCTTATACTCCAGCTCAAAAAAATAATTTCCTTAGTTACAGACATTTGTTCCCCCATTTCTGCCAAACTTCTCTATAGAAAATTTTTTCAAACCGGCCACTCATTACATTCACCAAAAAAAACATGTTCGCAGTTACCTCTTTTCCCGTTACACCTCCAGTATTGCTGTCTACCTTAGGAAAACTATTCTGAAGAGTACTTGGGGTATAACAATAACAAACACTTCTGTTCAAAAGTCTTAAACCTTCTAGACTTTGTTACATATTTGGGATCCTTATAAGTTTCTTCCCATTGTTTCTTTGTAAATTGCTTTTCCCTTCTCTTTTAACTTCCTCTCATTGTTGCACCTTTACTAATTATCCCTTTCTTATCAGCAGCTTCTATTCTAGATTCAACTCAAAACCCTATCAGAGCTAGTATTTTACTGAGCACTCTGTTATCTGTCTCTGATGGGAAAGGCAGTCTCTAACCCGCAGTCTAAACTTCTTGCTTAGCCTCATCTCACTCTGTTACCTTTCCCTTGAGTTATTGTTCCAGTACTTGGATTGTTTACTGATTTTTCTCCCATACAGTCTGGCTTCCTGTTGTCTATTTTCTGTACCCCAGTTTGCAGACAACACCTATTGCTAAAGTCTACATTCCAATGTTGGCGTAGTTTTTATAATAAATTCTGCTTCTTTATGAATATAAAAAACTGTGTGGCTGTTCTTATTTTCTTTAAGGACTTCCATCCAAAGTCTCTTATCCTTTTCCACTTTGTTAATCTTCTGCTTATGTTATATGTTTGAACCTGAACTGCATAGCTATAAAGTACCCATTCAAATCAGGTAACCCTAAACCAACTTGTTCTTTTGGGAGAATGAGCTTATTCCATTTAACTCTTGCCGTCTTCCCTGCCTAAAGAAGTCTTCAACTCTTTAATTGTGACCCACAGCTTCTCCTCTAGTTGATAAAACTATGCATGACATATATGTATAAAATGGTTCTTGTATCTTTCCGTGTCCATAATCAAGAGCTTCCAGTTTCTCAATTTTTGTACTGTCTTTTATTTAGTCGTCGTCCCCCACACATCCTTAGCTGCCATAACATAATCCTTTTGATCCATGCACATAAATACTTAATCTTATGCCTCCATATGTATAGATATTGCTGAACCAGTTCATGTGTGGGTACATATTTTTATTTTTCACTAAACATAATGGTGTTTTTTCACACACTCTTTCCTTATGGATCATCACTGCTGTATTAGAAGTGTCAAATGTTTTTCCTCCTGCTACAAATCTACACTGGTCTGTATCTGTCAAGCTTGGTAGCACTTTTGTCACGTATTAGCAGGTATAGACATAAACACTGTAGACTCATAATTTAAAATTAAAATGCAGCTATATGAAGCCAGATCTGAAGGGGCCCAACTGTCTTTGGTTAATACAGTCACCGTAGCTTTCTTAAAAGATGCAGATACCAACCCCCTTTAAAATTTTGCTAAACCTAACCTCTTAGATCTGTATCACTTTCATCCTTCCTGACTTTCACAGGAATACCATATGTTCCTGGAGTCTTCCTTGTTTGGTTATACATCACCATTTTATCTCATCTCTTCCTATCATAGCTATTATTTGTTGATCCTCATCTTCTTATAACTTTGGCATAATTAAGTCTTCCTTAAATATTTCCAGTTGGGCCTTTTCCTGTTTTCCTCATTCCTCTGCTTTGTACAAACCTTCATAAAATGTTTGAAATATCTCTAGTACCTCTAAAAGATCTCTTGTCATGTTTCTTTTTTGATAAAAAATGTTGCTTTATTGCAATACCACAGTCTTGCAACAATGCAATCCATGTGCATGGTGCATATCTAATCTGTGGTAGTTGACCTTTTGATTTACTTTAATTGCAACATTAATTTCTTTTCTTATACATCAGGATCAACCCAGAACCAGGGATTATACATGTTCTGTTCTTTATCCAAACATACACATTTTCCATTGGAGATAGTATCATTATACTCTGTAATTTTTCTTTGAGCTATACTATATTTGTTAGTGTTTCCTGAACTCAATGTATACCTTTATGCTGACTTCCAAGATGACTGGAAACTAATCAACAGATTAGAGCTCTCCCCCACTGTAAGAAAGAAACTTTGGTAAGCATCCAGCAAAATGCATTTATTTGGGTAAAATTCTGTTACTGGTTAGTCACTATACTGGCTTGATGTCCACAATAAAAAAATATGGAGAAAGTACGAGAAAGCTCTTGCGGGAGGAGAGCCTTCCAACTCTTTAGCAAAAAGCTTATCAGATTTTGGCCTCAGTAATTTAGAGGAAAAATGAATCAAAAGCATTCAGAGATGCTGGAGAAACATAGTCAAATAGCAAAGGGTGGAATGGACAAAAGAAGCTTTAAGTAGCTCTTCAGATGAGCTCATAAAACTGCAGAAATCAAAGGTTAAACAAATGAAAGACTGGGTGAATGTAGGTCTTCTCAAGAAGAACAGTTTCAAAAATAGAGCTAGTAGATGGAGCACACACAAAAAACTGAGATTTTCATTTGTACCAGAGAAATTATAAGTAACCAGTTTTATTAATTTTATGAAAGTATAAATAATTGAACTCAAAAATTCCATAACATAATTTAATTGAAAGGGCACATATCTATGCTGGAAATTTGGCCATGGGAAAGAAGCCAGGACCTATAGTAGTAAATATATAGTCATATAAGTTTAAGGAGCTTTTCCTGACAAAACTATGGCAGAAGGGTAAATTATTATTAATTGGGGATACCACTGTATTTGTGGAAAATGATAATTCTCTGCTGGCTGGTATACAGTGAATAGAGTTTATCCTGATTTCAGAGGGTGTGCAGTTTTCAGAGGGATCAAATAAATTTTTGGATGCAGAACAGGTGGAGGAGAAAATACAAAGTTTAGCCAGCAAGTTGAAGGGGACTTTGCTTCTCATTGCTTTGATAATAGCACAGCCCATAGACAGAAAATGTCAATAAAACCTTTTCCAGTCTTCCAAAGAAGAACGATTGAGTAATAGGAAAAAAAGGAATTGAACCAGAGACTGGTGTTGGGTTGTTGAGATGATGAAGGAGGCGGTCAACAAGAATATGAAAGTAAGAAATAAATGGAGGAAACGTAAAGTGTCATTTCCATTGGATAGGAGAACTGTGCTTCTGCAAAAA
This sequence comes from Protopterus annectens, assembly GCF_019279795.1. Classification (NCBI taxonomy): domain Eukaryota; kingdom Metazoa; phylum Chordata; order Ceratodontiformes; family Protopteridae; genus Protopterus; species Protopterus annectens. The sequence continues at coordinate 685,085,317 of NC_056743.1, forward strand.
AGATTGGAAGATGGTGGAATGTTAATTTGGTGTGAGGAGTTCAAAATATAGTTTCCACTTTGTCATTAATGTTAACAAGGATAATGAAGGAACTGAACTCATAACTAAGTAAAAAAAGTTAGTTTTTTCTTAGTAGTAAGTATAAAATATTTTTTTTGAAGTCGTGCATATTACACTGTAAAGTATGCAGAGGTACTTGAAATGTGTGATGGGGAGGGGAGTATTTTCAGCGATTACTGATAATGCAAATGATATTTAAGTAAGAAATAATTTTTCCCTCAACTGCAATCTAGCTGGGGTTAATACTGCAATAGTAAAGGCTAGGTATAAGCAGTATAATACAAGCTAGCACTGCTAAGGGAGGATGGTGAACCGACTGGTGGTTATGCATGCAGGTAGAAGTGTAAAATGATAGCATAGCTCTTTTCAAATGTTAGAAAAATTATGAAACTGCAGAGCTATTAGCTGGTCTGTTTTGTCTACCAGCAGAGCTTTGGCATTACAGATGAACTGCTGGCAGAGACAGTTAATCAGGAAATGACTGAACTGTGAACTTTGAGGCATCTGTTTGGAGAAACACTTAAATTAGTACTTAAAGGGAAAGTGACAAATAGTTCAGCGAAAATAAATGTTACTAGTACCATCAATCTCTTCATTGTACATCACAACAATGTAGAATCCATTCATTTAATGATAGTCATAGCATTCTTTCTAATGACTAAAAATCAGTAAGCGAGTATGCCAGTTGTTTTTCACATCTGAGCGGGAAGTTGCGATGGAAGAAGAATGGATGCAGGAGGCAATCCATGCTCTAACATGCATTTTCTATTTGGGGCACCTGCCCATATGTGGAGGGGTACTTTCCCTTTTTAGAAAGTGTGTATAGTTGTTGGTTAAAATGGAAATGTACATTTGTTTTTGTGAGTTCTTATATTGAAAGACAAACCTGAGGAAATGATGCATGGGTTCAAACAAAGATGAACAGCAATAGCTCATAAGATCAGCCTTTCCAACATTAATGAGTGCATGTATGTTGCAAGTTGGGAAAAAGAAGTTATGTCTTACCATAACATTCCATCTGTGTTGTTGATCTTCGTTCATTCATTACTGATGGGTTATCGGTTCTATCCTCCGAACCGAGCTGGCCATATATCAAGCTCGCGTCAGCCAAAAACTCTCTAGCCAAGGTCCTACCCAGAATGCTGTGCTCCCTGTTACCTCAGATCGAGTTTGTAAGTTGATAGACAAAAGTAGAGGCTACCGCTGGTCATAACAGACCTACAATAAAGGAGTATATGAGATCAACCAGGAACCTCCGAAGGGGGACGGAGGGTGGGGAGTAATGAATGAATGAAGATCAACAACACAGTTGGAACATTATGGTAAGACATAACTTCTTTATCTGATGTTGTTAATTTTCGTTCATTCCTTACTGATGGGACAGAGTCCCCAGCTACCTGTATCCCTGGGTGGCCCTCATGGAAGGACATCCCTGAGCACCATGGAGCCAAAAGAAGCTCTACCTCTGGAGGCCAAATCCAATTTGTAATGAAGAATAAAGGTATGAGGTTTGATCCAAGTCGCAGCAGAGCAGATATCATTGAGGGAAGCCTTAGCATGGAAAGCTGTTGGTCACCATAGACCTTGTAGAATGTGCTTTCACTCTGTGAGGCAAGGTGACATTGTTCTTGTTGTAGATAAAGGTAATGCAATTTTTCAACCACAAAGACAATGTAACTTTTGAGACAGGATGACCTAGTCTCGGTCCAGAAAAAGCCAGAAATAGTTGGTCTGATTTACGGGTAGATTTTGTTCTCTCCAGATAAAATTGTATTTGCCTATGAACATCCAAGGCAGAGGAAGGGGAACCAGACTTATCGAGGCCAATATGGAGCAATGAGGATCACTTTGCTTTTCAACTGCCGTGCTTTCTTCTGGAATTGGGAGATGAGGGGGAGAGGAGGATAAGTATAAAGTAGACCCCAGGGCCAAGTGTGGACTAGAGCGTCTCTTGGTGACTGTCCCCGAGGGCGGATCAGGGCAAAATAGTTGCTGCACTTGTAGTTGGTTGGGGAGGCGAATAGGTTGCAACAAGGCTGACCCCAGCGGTTAAAGATGTTTGCCGCTGTTACAGGGTTGAGAGACCACTCTTGAGGTTGTAGAATGCATCTGCTCAATTTGTCCGCTATCACGTTGGAGCTGCCGGGAATTTGTGTTGCAACTAGAAAGTGGTTGGAAGCTATTGCCCATTGCCATATTCTCAAGGTCTCTCAGTGTAACGGGTAAGATCTGGTGCCCCCTGCTTGTTGATGTACCAGACCACTGACATGTTATCCGATTGGATCGCAATAGTCCCTGATGGAAGGATGGAATGGAATGCTTGCAAAGCTAGTAGCACAGCCCTCAGTTCCAGGACATTGATATGCAAAAGGTCCTCTGTCTCCAACCAGGTGCCTTGGACCGAGCTTCCCTGACATAGCCCCCCCCCCAATCAGGGAAGCATCCGTGGCCACCGTGGCTTTCAGCTGATGGGGGCTGAAGGGGCAAGACCATTGTTGGGGATTTTGAGATGTCCACCAGAGTAAATCTTGCATCTCGGAATTACACTTATCTGAAAAGACAAAGGATGTTGTAGAGGGTACCACTGAAGGGACCTCATGTGGAATCTGGCTAGAGGAACAATGGTGATCGAGGCTGATATTAACCCCAAGAGTTGGAGTATAGCTTGAGTGGGAGATTTATGGTGACAGAGCAGCAGCTGAACCTGTTGCCTTATTCTTTGAAGCCTGTGGTCCGGAAGAGATGCTGTGCAATTTCTCGTGTCCAACAGTACCCAGATGAATTCTAAGGACTGGGCTGAGGTTGTGTTGGACTTCTTCCAGTTTATAGAAATTCCCAGGTGTTGTGCTGTGAGGACAGTGTAGTGCAGGGCTTCTTCCAGTAGATGCTTGGTGGGGGCGGTGAGGAGCCAGTCGTCTAGATATGGAAACGCCCGGAATCCTTAAAGTTGCAAGTGAGCAGTAACCACTGCCATGCATTTGGTGAACACTCTAGGGCTGTAGAGAGACCGAAGGGCAGTGCTCGAAATTGGTAGTGACTGGCTCCTATGCGGAAGCAGAGGTATCTTCTTGAGAATTTGTCCATTTTTATGTGGTAATATGCATCTTAAAGGACTACAAGGCACATCCAATTGTCTTCTTCCAGAAGAGGAAGGATAGACTGAACCATGACCATCCAGAATTCCTCTGTTTTTACAAATTTGTTCAGTGTGCTGAGATCCAGAATTGGTCTCCAGTCCCCTCTCTTTTTTGGCACTAAAAAGAACCTTGAGTAAAAACTGGATCCTATCTGGTCTGGGGGGACTGTTTGGATGACTCTTTTTTGTAGTAGCAGATTTTGGATTTCATGTGCTGCTGCTTCCCTTTGACTGGGTGGAACGTTGGGTAATTCTCTGGATGAGGTTGGACAAAGATGGAAGGGGATGTGATGGTCTCTGGATATTATCAGTTGTACCCAAGAGTTGGTGGTTATATTTCGCCAGGCAGTGGGGTACAAGGAAAAATGACCCCTGACCACTTCCAGAGGTGAGCAGTCGGGCAAAGCTTCAGGAGCACTGATGGGGTTGGCCAGAGAAAGAATCTCTGGAACCCCAGTTTCGCAGACCTCCTGTGCCCCGAAAGGGCATCTTCCATTGGAGTTTCCCCCACTGCCTCTAGGGAATAACTCAGCACGTGCATCACTGAAAGAGCCCTGTGATTTCCTGTACCACATCTTCCCACTCCTGATTTCTGGAGTAGAATTGCTGAGGAGTGGAGTGTCTGACACCAATGGCAGATAGGGTCTTGCCGTCTTGCTAGCACCTTGCCAGCGTATCTTTAACTTTAGGACGAAACAAAGAAGCGGCCTCAATGGGGGGTGTTCATGAAGGAAGCCTTAAAGGAGTCCAGAAAGTCACAAAGGAGCATCCAGGCATGTCGTTTGGTGACTATACCTGCGCCTGCCACTCTAGCTGCTTCTTCCGTTGCGTGAGAAATAAACGCATGGAAGAAAAGAATTGAAAATGGACTCCAGGGTGGCTAGCTGAGAAGCAATATTGTCACGGACCTCATCAGAAATAGCTCCTGCCAAGGTTTCAGAGAGTTGGTTGATAAGATCCCTCTGGAGCCTCATAAAGTGTGGCAAATAGTTCAAAGACCTTACAGTAAAGGTCGATGAAGCAAACACACACTTCCCTAGTCTATCACCCAAGACTCCGTGTTGGGTGGATGGACAGTTTGGCTCTCTTCTCAGCTGGGGGACATAAGATTTTATCAGGCCTCCATGGTGTCACTTCCAGGGAGTCAGGAGCCGGACAAGCTCATCGGCTGGCGTGGTAACCCAGGAGGTAGGGGACCAGGCACGAAAGGCCTGCAGGAATGCAGATTCCTCTGAGGAAAGATTAGAGGACTTCCAGTCACCCCTCTGTCTGAGGATCTCGAGAATGTCACCAAAGGACACCTCATCAGAGGGTGACCGTGGGGACCCTTCCCCGTCGTCAAAGTCCATATCTTCGGTCAAAGACTCCTCAGTGGAGTCCATGTGCTTTTTCTTGCAGGGTACTTCCTCAGTGGAAGATTCTGAGGAAGACTGCAAAGAGGGGGGGTTTCCTGAGGGGGAGAAACATGAGGCCCTTGTGCCCGAAGTCCGGCGGTTATGGCTTGTGAGAGTTGTGGCAAAGAGGGGGGAGAGGACTCCGACATGTGGGGTTTGCCAGCAGAGGCAAGCGCCCTCTCCATGGCCTGGAAGGCCAGTCCGCCCAAGGTGGGATGAGAGCCCGCAACTGACCACAACAACCTCGGAACCGGGGTCACACCCCGCCCCGACCCCCAGACCAGGAGTCTCAAGAGGACTGGGAAGCATGAGAGGAGGAGGATTCTTGGAGGGTGCCATAGAACAAAATCGGCGTGGAACCAAGAATGCCCTCCCCTACAGCACAGCCACTGGCCTGATGCCCAGTGTACCGAGGGCCACAAGGACGACTCCGGCTCCAAAGTGAGATCCACTGTTGGGGTCGGAGGAAGGGAAACTGGTGTCGGAGTAATGGGCTTCGATAGTTGGGTGGAAGTCGAAGGAGAAGTGTACATTGGAGTTTGAGATTTCGACAGTTGAGAGAGACCTCTGGCCACAAGCAACTGGTCAACAAGCCACAACACATCTTGTTCGGAGAGGCTCCAGGTCGACCTCAGAGAAACCTGAGGGCGATCCTGGCCTTTCTAGAAAAGGACTATATTGGCTACCAATGAATGGATCCAAGGAAGGAGAGTTCTTGGTCCTTGCCAATTCGAGAGGTGCAGAGCCCAGAACCGAGGATGTCTGCACCGAAGAAAATGGTGTCCAAGTAGTTTACGCCGACAAAGTCAGCGCCATACAAGTTGAAGGAGTCTGCACTGTAAAAGCAAGTGTCTGCACCAGTGGGTAAGGTGCCATCGAGGAAGGTGTCTGCACCAGTAACAATGACGGTGCCAAAAAGGACAACAACGAAGAACATGGTGCCAAAAGTGTCTGCACTGTAGAGGACAGTAACGTCATACTCTGGGCTGAAGGAGACTGTACCTGCATGGACGGTGCCAGTAAGGGCTGCAACGGAACTGTTGGAGCCGAAGTGTCTGTGCCGGGAACACCGGTGTCGATAAGGAGGACATGGCTGGAGCAAGAATCAGCTGGGGCAGTGCCATGCCTGGAGACGATAGGGTCACAGGTGGCAGTACCGTAGTAGTAATTTTCACTTTCTTATGAGTCGACTCCCTGCGATCTCCAGAGGGAGATGGTGAGCGATCTCGATGAGGAAGAACGCCTCTTACGGGGTTTAGCAGGAGGCGGTGAGCTCACCGACCCAGAGATATCCTCACAGAAAGGAGATTTAAGAAGGTCTTTCAGAATTAACTTGTTCTTTCTCTCGTTAAGAGTCCTGGTCAAAAAATTTCTACAAATCCCACACGGGGGATCCACAGTAAGGTGGGAGACATTCAAACAATAGACACATAAGTCATGGCCATCAGAAAGTAGCAACTTACAGCTGCAATCCTTACACTGTTTAAAACCAACACTACTTTTCTTATCCGACATTATGATGTGGAGAAGAACGACAGTATCAAGAAGAAGAAGAAAGTCTACCCAAAAGGGTAAGAAGAGAGAAGGAAAAAAGGATTACCAACGATGGTAATGAAGAATTACCGCAAAGGTAAGAAAAAGGGTAATAAAGGGAAATAGACTAAAGGGAGAGAGTCTTAAGGATACGATAGGGTAGGAGAATAATACAAGTAGCTGACTGGAAAACTTTAAAGTAGAAACGATATATAAACTTTCAAAAAATTATTCACTTAGCTGAGAGAGAGTGGCTTGACACGGTTATACAGCAACGCAGCAGACGAGATCTGAGGTAACAGGGAGCAGAGCATTCTGTGTAGGACCTTAGCTCGAGAGTTTTTGGCTGACGCAAGCTTGATATATGGCTGGCTCGGTTCCGTGGATGGAACCGATAACCCATCAGTAAGGAATGAATGAAGATTAACAACATCAGATCATTTGTTTTTAGTACAGCTGTCATGTAGAATAAGTGAAAGTAATAGCTAATATCATAGTATCAGACTGACTACTTTATCAGTCATTTCATAGAATGTGAGTAGTATTGTAGGTATGGACAAGAATCAAAGAAGTGTAGACATGCAAATTTGAATGTTACAGGAGACACACTTAGAAAAGAACATGTGAATTTGGCAAAGAATGGTTATTTATCAGAGTATCGGGGATAAAGGAAAAGGGGAGTCAATAGTAATAATACTGCTTGTGGTAGGGCTCTAATAATTAATAAAGAAGAGGAGAAAGACAACAGTGGTGGGTTTGTGGTAATAAGGGGTTATTGGCAGGGGAGGAGTATTAGATTAGCATGTATTTATATTTTATCTAAAACTACTAAGAAACTTAAGAGGATTATGGTAGAGAAAATTAGCTTTAGATGGGGAATATTATTCATGGGCAGGGACAGGAACTTGATATGCAATAGGGAAGCTGTATCAGAGGATCTAAAAGGGAAAATATAACAAAGGTGGGTAGATTTCTGAAGAAATATATAAACATATTTGGGATGAAAGATGTGCAGTTATTGGTGGGAACCCAAACAGAATGTACATATTATTCCCCAAGGTACAGTAACTGGGTCAGACTGGCCAGAAATTATATTTCACAGGAACATGGGTATTTTAACTGAAAGCTTTAAAGCATGCTCAGTATCTATTTGTATGCAACAGAATCTAGAAGATTTAGATTTTTTTTTTGTTTGGAATTGTTTTGGTAGATATTTTTTACACAAAGTAGACAACAGATAATTTTTCCACAGGTAGACAGCAGTTGGTGGTGGTGTGATGGGAAAGAGAAAGGCTGCTTGGGAATGTAATGACTTGGTAGGTTTTAAAAATTCCACTATGGGGTACTTTGTCAGAAATGTTGGGGAAAGCAAATGTGTGTAACTAATGAAATTATTCTTTTTATCTGAGATCTAGTATCTTGAGTTTCCCAGACACAAAGTGTTACTAAGCTAAATTTTATTCAATGCCAAAAAAAAAACAGAAAATGGAAATCAAAATGTAAGCCAACTGTAACTGAAGTACTGTATATTGTAAAGGAGATAAAAAGAACTGCAGAGGGGAACTTAAGAAAAGGGAATGAATACACTACTCCGAAATAAATTGAATTTGTGGAAAAATACTCCAGGACACTGTTCAGAAGGAGTGAGGTTTAAGAGAAGATAGGAATTTAACAATGTACGTAATGCTGGAGTGAACTGGTAACTTATATATGTGAACATGAAATCTGTTTGTTATCATTTGCTTGCTTTTCTAATATTGTTTATGTACCTGCGTCACTGACTACAATATAAGAACTTAAGGTATTAAAAAAAATAAAAGCACAAATCCAAAACTCAGAGCTGCTGTTAGTTGGAGGATACTACAGCTAAAACACTAACAAAACTCAGTCCAAAAAAAATCGTGACTTTCCAATGAGCAATAAAATGAAAGTAGAAATTCAAACAAAGTTAGCAAATTGTTTAGACTTGAAGTATAAATAACCACTTAATGCACAATAATATTTATTTACAAGTGTTACTTTAGATATATTTTTTTTTTACTGAAGTTCATACTATCCAGAGTAGACGTAAAACAGTCAAACAATACAGGTGGTTAAAAACTTGTATCACATTAGTTAGGCTATTGCTGTCCTTCTTCTCAATCTCCTAGTTAAACACAGACATTTCATTTGACATTTCTAAACATAAATGTTAACTTACAAAAATGTGAATACTTTACAAAATGAACAAAACAAGCAAAGCGTCTATATGGAAACAATCAATAATCTTAATAATTAACTCTAATCTCTCCACAATGGTACAAATAAGCACACTGACTTAACACTGACTTGGAAATAAGCACAATTGACTTATAATTGTGATACCCAAATTTTTAAAATATACATATGTTTTATAAAAAATATTAAATGAATGTGGTGAAGGAAAATAGGGAAGAATAGGAAGGGGGAAAGGAAAGGAAGGAGGTATTTTGGCACATATATTCTATTGTTAATCCCGAATGGCATCCTGTGGTGTCTTATAGTTTTTATAAACAGTACTTTTCAATACTAAATATATGTGTGCAAAGATTCATTTCTTATGACAAATGTTGAAAATATGCCATCTTGTTCTTGTTCTAAAGTTCTGTTAATTAGATCACCACCTCTGAATCCTTCTACACACATTGAATGGCACAGAACTAAAGGAATGACTGGTACCAGTTGAACAAAACTAGTTTTATTAATAATATAAATACATTACCAATGACCACAGGGGTACTGTGTTTTTCTATTCACTGTCAACCTGTTAAGTGGATGTCTTGTCTACATAGGATACTCTTCAGATTGGGAAGGTTTTTCTATCAGTGAAGTCTAAAAAAAATAACTCTCAAATCATATCCATTATCCATTCCCTAAGTTTTCCCATTTTTATAACAGATAAATAGGAAAGTGCCAATGGCTCATTTGTACACTGTTAGTCTGCATCTTATCTTAGTTGGTGCATGATTTGTTGTAATTACTGGATGACGTTCATAGGTTCATACTAGGCTATCTGCCCGAGGGCATTTACAAGCCTAGCCCATAGTTTTGTGGCTTACGCCACCCCTTTAGTATGGGGAACTATACCCATTATTTTGCTGTGCCTCTGTTGAGCAGTGACACTGAGGTAATCCCTGGGGTATATCTGCGATCTCCCATCCATTGGTCAAGATTTCTCTTGAACAAGACAGCGAGGTGCTCTGCCTCACATATACCGGGATTTTATTCCACAGCATAGGGAGTCTTTGGGTGATGAATCTATCCCTCCAGCATGTCCTATTAATAGCCGTGTCGAGGTTTAAGTCTCCCGCCCTTGTGGCTCTGACGGATCTAGATTTTTTGAGGTGAAGCATATTCATCAAATCTGGGTTTGACATGGCCTTGTATGTTAGGCAAAGGTCACCTCTGAGCAAGCGGTGGCGACTGAATAGAGCTGGAGTTCTTTCAGTCGGGCAGCATAGGACAGATGTTTGAGACCCTTTATCCTTTTGGTGAGGAACTTTTGTGGCCTCTCCAGCTGCTGCAAGTGTCGGGTCAGATACATTCCGAATGGGGCATTGTACTCAATCATTGGTCTGATGAGTGATGAATATAGGGAGACTATGACCTCCCTTGATCTAGATGAGAATCCCTTCATGATAAGGTGGGCAATGTAGAAGGTCTTCCTAACTACTTTAGCTACATGGGTGTCGAATGACAGACTACTATCAACCTGGGTCCCCAGGTCCCTGATAACTTCTTCTGTACTCAGTGGATTGCCACCTATTTGGTAGCTAGGGGTAACCTTGTTTTTCCCGAAGGGTATGACTATGCATTTTTTGGCATTTAACTTTAGGCCATGGCTCTGGCACCAGTTATCCGTTTCTGTGAGACCCTTCTGAAGGATATCTGTGTCAGATGTGTTTTCTACTATGGCACCCAGTTTGCAGTCATCTGCAAACTTTGTCAGCCATAACCCTCCTGTGTTTGCTTGTACTTCGGAAAAGTAGATGCCAAACAAGAGTGGGCCCAGGACTGAGCCCTGTGGTACACCACTTGTGACAGGCTTTGAGTCTGACATGGCGCCAGCAACTCTGACCCTGTGGGTTCTGTCACTCAGCCAGTTTGCAACCCTGTGATGTATGGGTTAACATTTAAGCTGATGAGTTTTTCAATGATACCCGAGTGGGGTATTGTATCAAAGGCCTTCGCCAGATCGAGGTAGGCTGTATGGACTGCCTTTCCCTCATCAATGGCTTTGGTGACTGTTTCGAAAAAGTCAACCAAGTTTAGAAGGCATGATCTGCCTTTGACAAAGCCAAACTGGGATGGATCCAAAGTCTGCAAATTCCCTATGTCTTTATTTATGAGGTCCATTATGATCCTCTCCATGGCTTTGCAGATAAGGCTTGTCAAGCTAATGGGCGGTAATTTCCAGGGTCGGTGGAGGCACCGCCTTTGTGAAGTGGGACCACAGTTGCAGTGCGCCACTCCCTGGGTACGTATCCAGAGGTAAGACTATGATTAAACAGCTGTCCTAGCTGTGGGTTTAATTCCTCGTTGAGTTCGTGGAGCACACAGCCGGGGACACCATCAGGTCCCATGGATGCTGTGTTTTTTGCTTTGGAGAGAGCAGTTCTCACTTGGGCGTTGGAGATGTTTGGGGGGCTGCAATCGCTTGGTATAGATATCTCTCCTTTTGGGGGGGAGGGGGGGGAAATAGGGTCATAGGTTAGTACTAAGCTAACTGCCCTTGCGAGCCATTTTAAGCCTAACCAATTATCCCTTGTGAGATTCAAACCCTGCACCTTGTGTTTGTAAGGCAAACACCTTAACCATTAGGCCACCCTCCCATCCCTAGCTCAAAGCTTCCAATTACCTACACATGCTCTTGTGAAACAATTTCTGTCCAGACTAGCCCAGTCATTTTACCTTGGTGAATAAGTAAATTCTGTATGAGTTCATGCTACTAATTTCACACCATCCAAACTATATAAATAATACTCCCCAGTGAAAACATATTTCTCCCAAAATTCTTCTAAGCTTAATATGGTTTTAAGTAGAATATAAATACACGCCATAATAATCCTCCCATGCAAGTAATCCCTTACTACCACAAATCTAGCATTATTATCCTTTTTTCTCTTCCATCACTATTAGAGCCCACCCTTTCACAATCAGTATTATTACTGTCCTTTTCTGCTCTCACTGATACCCTGCTGAATGTCTAGCCTTTGAAAGTTCACAAGCTCAATTATATTCTAATGTCTCTTGTAACATTACTATTTGTACCTTATACTTAATACAACTCGGTAATCCATGTTAATATGGACAAAGCTGTCACCCTGATAAAACTTCTACTCCCACGTTATTAATTACATGACACTTCTTTTGAATGTAGATTTTCAACTTATATACATGATGTTTGCAGATGACATTGTGATCTGTAGTGAGAGTAGGGAACAGGTGAAGGAGACCCTGGAGAGGTGGAGATATGCTCTAGAGAGAAGAGGAATGAAGGTCAGCAGGACTAAGACAGAATATATGTGTGTGAATGAGAGGGAGGAAAGAGGAATGGTGAGGATGCAGGGAGTAGAGGTGGCGAAGGTGAATGAGTTTAAGTACTTGGGATCAACAGTTCAGAGTAATGGTGAGTGTGGAAGAGAGGTGGAGAAGAGTGTCAGGAGTGATTTGTGACAGACGAGTACCAGTAAGAGTGAAAGGGAAGGTCTACAAGAGGGTAGTAAGACCAGCTATGTTATATGGGTTGGAGAAAGTGGCATTGACAAAAAGGCAAGAGTCAGTGCTTGACGTGGCAGAGTTGAAGATGTTAAAATTTGCACTGGGTGTGACGAGGATGGACAGGATTAGGAATAAGTATATTAGAGGGTCAGCCCAGGTTGGAAGGTTTGGAGGCAAGATTACGCTGATTTGGACATGTGCTGATGAGGGATGCAGAGTATATTGGGGAAAAAGATGCTAAGGATGAAGCTGCCAGGTAACAGGAAAAGAGGAAGGCCTAAGGTAAGGTTTATGGATGTGGTGAGAGAGGACATGCAGGTGGTTGGTGTAACAGAGCAAGATGCAGAGGACAGGAAGAAATGGAAACAGTTGATCTGCTGTGGCGACCCCTAACGGGAGCAGCTGAAAGAAGAAGATGATACATGCAGTATTTGGCAGGTTGATCTTGCATGTAGTTGCTTCTAATCATTTCTGTTTGTATCTGTGACATAATTGCTTCATGTCAGCTCAGTTTATACCTGTGACACATTTTCTATTACTTTGATTCAATAAAACGATTCAAAAGAAAAAGAACAGAAAAAAAATATGCAATCCCTTTTTAACTTGCAGCCAACATGTGAAATGATGCACTTGCTCCAAAAGGAAGTTTATTCTTCCAAATAGAAACAGCTGTCCCAAATTAACTGCTTTACCCACAGGTATTACCTATTCTCAAGTTCGGGTTAACCATACTAAAGCGCATGCTAGAGCCTTTTTCTGCTTACACAGATTGCGGTCTATCTTATTTCTGTTCCTGTTCCAGATGTGAAGAAACGTGCATGCTTTCAGTACATTTTAACTTTTAACCTTAGGTTAAATACTACACTGTTATATTTAATGTATCAAAGTACTAAGATTGTGAAGGAAGAGACTAGACTAGATTAGTACTAGGCTAACTACTCTTTTGGGCCACTTGAAGCCTAGCCAGTTACCCCATGTGAGAATCAAACCCTGCATCTAGTAGCTTTAAGGTAAGCACCTTAACCATTATGTCATCCTCCCACCCTCTACTTATATAATTCCAAACTTCATTTATTTTCATTGAACTGATTCCCAATTTCCCGTTAAAAGTTTTGTATTGTGTAGATTTCACTCAGACCAAACTATTCAGATCTTGCACCTGCAGACTCCTTAAGTTCAACTAGTAACTTTTTAAATGTAAGAAGGAACCCTTGTTAATTTCACTCAGAGCACACATTGGTTAGATCTCCTATGGTTAAGTGCCCACACCTGTTTGCAGGTGCTAATGAAGAAAAAAAAAGTGATTAACTTTGCAAATGCAAGAAAGAACTTTGTCATGCTTTTCATCATTTTGTATTGCCTTTAAAATGTGTATGTAGCTTAACTTAAGGACATTAGTGTAGACATTCATCTCTATCGAAATAGGGGAAATTATTCTACATATAATAATGATCAGTACCAGAAACAGTATATTAACTTTAAACTTGCTTCTTTCCAGCCTTCATATTGTTATATTGTAAAGCTTGAATATATTACAGTTAAGAAAAAGCATGTTATTTAAATGTTACTAGCATATACATGCTTTTAAAATACCTCTGACTGCATACAATGTAGTAGACATTTCTTTGTGCAAATAAAAACATCTTTCTTTTCATTTTTCTTTGTGTTCTTCAAAACATTAACGACAAAGTGGGGTTTATGCATTAGATTTCTCACACCAGTGTAACATATTCAGCAAATTTCCAGTTCTTTTTAACCATTTATTACAGAACCATAATCCATGTGTCTAAACTACATCTAATGACATAGGTAATTTGTGGTTCTACCATTTATTCAGTGATTTGACATTGTTGCTGGTCTTCCTGATCATATTGACCTCTCAGCACCAGTCTGTTTCAAATCCAAGGTACTCATGATTATTCTAGTCAGCTCATGTGGGTTTTTTCTTTTCTGTTGCTTAAGCATTTTCCTTTGGAATAGCGATAAATGTTTCACTGGGAAAATATCTCTGTGGACTTTCTTATTGTCAGAAGATTGCAAATCGGATACCCTTCAGCTTACTAGCTGACTTTTTTTTAATTTCCTCTACAACCTGTTCTGCATCCAAAATATTTATTCCTCTAGGGAAAAAAAACTTGACTCTCATGCTTGCCTTCCTAATTGCAAGAATAAACTTGCCCCTCTTCTGCCTGGTATACGGTGAGAAATTATTATTCTACAAGCCCTCTGGTGTCCTCATTTGTAATACTTTTCTCTTCTTGCAACAGTTCCTGTTAGTATATCTTTACTAATATAGGTATTTGCAGCATACATGATATGACCTCTCAGTTAAATCCTCCTGTGGAGCACCAGGCCAGTTGCTTATTCATACTTTGATAAAATTAGTGCAGTCTGTTCCTTCCAGTTTCTCTAGTATCACAGAACATCTCACATTTTCTGTGTGCTCAGTCTTTTAACTCTTCTAATTTTCCTTCATTTCATCCGGATTTTTACAGTTTTATTGGCTTACCTGAACAGCTACTTAAAACTATTTTTTCAAGCCTTTTATTTGACTTTATGTATTCTCCTTTGTCTTACATATTTTAAACACCTCTGAGCGTGCATATGGTTTACTTTTTCCTCTAAATTACTGGAAACCATCTAATATACTAAAGCTGAAACTTGAACTGCTTTTCAGTGAACAGCTGCAAGATTTGTCACAGAGGTTTGCCTTCTACTTTGCTTGTTGATTTTCTCTTCTTTCTTCACGTTTTTGTAGGGATTCAAGCAGTGTAATTATTAGTAATAACGGAGTTTTAACCAAATTTATAACTTCTAACTAACAATTTATTAGGTTTCACACTATGAAAGCTGTTATCAACCTGTTGCTCAGTGTGCACCCAACTTGATAGTCTTTTTTTTCTTTCTTAACTTACATTCTATATCTCATTCTCCCTTGTGATGATACCTAAAGTCAAGCCTTTATTTAGAACTCATTCTTTTAAAAAGCCACCCTATGGGCATTAAAGAAGTCATTAGCAGTAGTAGAGATGTTCATATTCCCTCAGGCACAAACATGAAACACTATTAAGCAAAACTAGAGAATTATAGAGGCTGCAACTATATCCTGTGATTAGAGTTGCCATCTTTCATTGTGGCTAAGACCAGACTAAGGCCACATCACCTGTAACCCCACCACTCTCCTGTCCACATTCTACCCATTTTATGACATCACCATGATGTTGGCTGACGAGGAATACCCTCTTTTTCTGTTCCTGATGCCTTCTTTTTTTAGCTGATTTACTGTGCTTTCCTGTAAAAAAGCATAGTAAATCAGCCAATTTAACAAACTCCAATAGTCTGTTTCCTTTTTTGAAACAGAATACCAGAGTTTGTATACTGTTTTCCGGAGTACTGGAGAATTGATTTGATTTTCAGATAGTCCAGGGGGGAAAATGGATAGGTGACAACACTACCTGTGACACATAAGGGGAAAAAGTAAATGACTGGAAATGCATCTAATGTTATTAAACACAAAAAAAGAGGTTGTCTGTAGATAAACAATAGGATGACCTGTCTGTCAGTTCCTTGCCATTCATGTTGTGAAGCTCTGTATGACACAAAAATGACTGCTGTATTTTTTGAGGAAGAACAGAGCTTTTGATAATGCCATTATCTAAGCTTAAACACTTGAGTGCATTTTGTAATGTGGTTTCCTTACCATGAATAATGAAGTTGTACAGATGTTTAAATGTTTGAAAAAAAAAATCACCAAATACTTGGGAGGATTTGAATATCCCAACAGTACCTAGCTTGATGGGCTTAGTTTACCAGAAAATAAGTCTGCTATTTAAGTGCATTTAAAATTATATTTCTCCATCCCCTACTTTCCCATTACCCTTCTCCACCCGTCCGGACTCCTTTACACATAAGTACAGCTGTGGGTCTGCAGCCATCTCTGTGAAGAAGTACGTTTAGAGACCTACTGAACTGTTTGCCTGTACATCCTCTGCTTGTCCCGTCATCTTTCTCCTTCCTGAGATGATCTTTTGCATCAAAATATTCTGTTTCTACTAGTCTTGATTTTTAGCCTATCTAGCTCATAGATCTTTTTGATGACTTTCCTCTGAATTCCTCCTAGAAGACTAACATCCCTTTCCCTGTACAGTCACCAAAACTATGCACAGTACTCAAGGCATTGTTTGACCAGTATCATGTTGAAATGATGCTTTACCTCTTTGCTTCCAGAGTATGTCCCACTGAAGATGTATCTCAGCATTATTTTTGCTGTTGTCACTGCCCCATCTCTGTGATCCTGGTGGTCCAATCAAGATGTGATCAACACATTACATCATTTTCCTTCTCTATTTTCATCAGTTCATTTCACATTTGGGATGTTGTGGCCTAAATACAGTAATTCAAATTTGTTTATATTTGGTATCATCCGCCAACTTTCCTCCCACTTGTTTAACCTTTTTCCAAATCCTTTCTTAGACATTCACCATTTCCCTCCACAGCTCCTCGCCTCATTGTCTTCAGCAAAGAAATTGATCCTGAGGGATACTCATTGAACAGTTCTGGACCCAGGACAGGCCCTGGCTTTATCCCTGTTTCTCCCACCATTCCAACACAACTATCCAGGTCCTCATTCTTGGTTCTTCTCAACCCCTCCAGTTTCCCATCAGCCTTCTTTCTGGAGACACTAGTCAAAGGTCTTGCTTAAGATCAAGTAGGATTCACCTTCTTGTAATTCCTGTCACATTCAGCTGTAAGCCGGGTCTATATTATAAAGACGAAAGTTTACTTACCCGAATACGTAAACATCGACACATTCCGTGAACCACATATACACTGCACGCCCTAAACCGCAAAATTCAAAAAGTCGAACTGTCTTACTTGTCCCACCCCACAGCCCGCTACATACTAGCTACACAAACAAACTAAATAAACTACATACATACACTAACCAAAACCCTACTTCTAACCCTAAACTAAACCCCACTTCTATCCCTACACTAAATCTTACATATACCACCATGTATGCACTTAACCCGCACCCTAACCCTAAGGTCCGTAACTATCGCACACTTACCTTACAGAGCTATACCGCAGAAGGGTCAACCATGACGATTTGACGTTTCCGCGCTTCTGGACGATCGATGTTTTCGCAGTTCAATGAAGACGGGTCAAAGTTTAGGCGTTCGGATAAGTAAACGTTCATCTTTATAGTATAGACCCTGTAAGTCAGTTGTAAAATTGGATCAGGTTTGACAGACATCTCCCTCTGGCTATGAATCTATGATAACTGGTTTCCTGAAGATTGTTGTCCTTTACAAACATTACATCCATTCTCCTCAGGATTTTTCATTATTTTTCCTGCAACTGCTTTAAGCTGTCAGACCTGTGATTTCTCAGACTTTTTTGCCAGTTTCCTTCCTTGTATGTCTGTCACACTTCCTGTCTTTCAAATCCTGAGGCACTAATGCACTAGCCAGCAATATGCCCAGCATGACACACACTTGTTCTGCTCATTTATGAAGACTTAAGCACAGCATTCGTTCAGTTCTTCTGCTTCTTCCAACAATGCTATGCTATTCCTCCCTCATTTTCTTTGCTTTGGTTAGTTCAGTCCTTCCCTTTTTCTTTCTGCTGTCTAGCTAAAAAGGCCTTGTTTCCATCTAACTCCCTTTCAGTTTTTCTTTTGTTGATGCTCTACTTTCCTCCTTATATTATCTCTAGCAGTCTCTTCATCAGTTTCCATCTCTTCTGTTTCCTAATTGTTAGACTGACATTCTTGTGTAGCCACATTTGTCTTTTCTGTCTTTCTCTTCATCACACTGGTGTCTGTATAGCCCTGAATAATCCAACCCTGAACTATATTCCTATACTTTATTTCCTCATTTTTTCCCACACACTAAATTACTCTTGATCCTGTCTCCCAGCATAGTATAATAGTGTCCCAAAATCCCTCAACATCATCTTTGTATTCTTGTTTATTGACATTTGATTACAAAGAAAGTCTGATTGGGTAGGAGCCCATTTTCAGTGGACATTGTGGGAGGAAAGCTCCAAAGTATTACAAAACATTTTAAAAATAACAAATTTTAGTCTTTAAAAGTAATGCAGAAAACAACTACATTTTAAGTAGTTATACCAAATTAGACATAATATGAAAATATTGGTTTAGAACAGGCACAAATTATATGACAATAATTTAATAGAGAAAGTTTAGCCAGTTTATTGAGAAATTAAAAGTAAGTTAATATAATACAAACAAGAATTCTTCTTATCTTTCTAATTTTTATCTACAGTGTTTTTGTACTCCCATGGCCAACAAGCCCACAAGTTTTAAAAACTGCACTTCTTGTGAGCATAAAATTTCTAACTTGGATGCCCAGAAGGAGTGCATTTACTTCTTGGAGCTGGCTCACTTAAATACTAACTGCTCAATCTGTGTAGCCTTTAATTCTTGAGCCATAGCTGATAGGAGAATCATCTTCAGGGATCAGACCCCCAAGTAAGCTATCAAAAGCACTGTCAGAGCACAGGAAGCAGTCGCTTTTGAAGTATCCCAAGACTCTGTTGGAGCCACACTCCAAAGTTGCTAAATTGTTGGATTCGAAATGACATACAGTGTATCCAAAGCCATTGGATCCCATCTTGATTTCTGTTAGTCCGACCACTCAAGTTACAGACCCCAAGTCTTCAGATCTGAGGCCTAGTACTTCATACATTCAGAGGACTCATTTTTCTGAGTTGCTCACTGATCCTATTTCCCTCCTTGGCTTCATTCTCCATTTATGCAGACCCCAAAAAAGCACTCCAGACCTCAGTCAACCACCTCATCCGTCAAGTCCTCCAGAGTCTGTCCAAAACAGACATGGATAAGATGATGCAAAAGTTCCTCAGGGCCACATGGGGGTTATCTGGGTTCCATCCCCTACTGGATCTGTGAGTCTTCCTGCCACTACTCACACAGTCTTATATCCTTCTCTGATCCATCCCTTGGTTTTGGAGCCCCAGGATTGGATAGCCCTGAGAATTCCGGTGTTGGATCTGAACAGAATTACTTCTTTGACTGCAACAGTATCTCTGACCCGTTCTGTACTGGGTCTGTTTCACATAGTTGAAGTTTTATAACTTTGAACATGTAATGTTCGAACCATGATGTTTTTGACTATGCATTAAAAAAAAAAAAAAAGAAGGGAAAACAAAATAAACTGTTTTAAGCAGAGGAAAGCCTCCCCACACCCCCTGCTACTTAAATATACCAACTCTGAGATCTCACCACATTGAACGATATGGAAAAATCCACATATGGAGATTTCCATTGAAACACTCAAACGTTTACAAATTCGAACATATGGTCTCGACCATATGAGGTTCAAACTTGTAAAAGTTCGACTACGTGATAGGAACCCTTCCGTACCTATGCCTTTGGATCGGAACAAGTCCTATATCCAAAGCATCAGCATCAGATCCGTGGGGCCAGAATCTACTCTGATAATGTTGGATCTATCCCTGCCCATTGGAGCTGAACAGCTTGGGTCTGGTTTCCTTCTCCAGGCACCAAGCGGGTCGGAGTCATGATCTCCCATACTGGGACACTCAGCACTGGTGCAGATGGCCACACCTTCTGTGGGTCCATCTGCCATTGAGTTTGTGGAAAGGGTGTTGTCTTGTTCTAAAGATCCAGTCTCTCACCCTTCGGATCCACCCCTCATCTCCCCTTTGGTTCTGAGCTCCGAGTCCATCAGACCTCTTCCACAGGGACAACTAGTTCCACCTAACTTCTAGTCGGCCCCATGGAGGAACTCACCATCTCTTCTTAATACCTCCCCTCAACAGAGGATGTGCAAGAGGAGGCACATAGATTCCATGTTGGAATTTCTCAGTGAAGATGTTGATTTTGAGGAAGGAGAGGGGTCCCCCAGATCACCACCTGATGATTTCTCCTTTGGAGACATATTAGAGGTCCTTAAACAAAAACATGGTTGGTCTTCTGGTAATCCTTCTCTAGAGGAGTCAGTATTTCTGGAGATTTTTGGTTCTGGCCTGTCTATGTCCTGGGTAAACCACCCCCCCCCCCCCCCCGGAAAGAGCCAGATTCCATTGAGCCAATACTGCATCATACAGACAAGCTGTTAGCCCCTCCAAAAGATAAACCCAAGTGGAACAAAGGAATCCCTGTAGCTGCAGTGGTTGTGGCAGCAGCCACCATAAAGGAGCTAGCGGAGCAGAGCTCCTCTGTCCACCCCGTAACAGGGAGTCTAGGAAGCTGGGCAGATTTGGAAACTGTGTGATGTCATGTTTTCAGTCTCACCTTTAGTCTTACTTGAGGGTTGGATCCAATCTAGCTCAGCCTTTTTCAAAAGCTCGAGGCCTTCAGCAAAGTTCTTGGGCATTCTGCCTTACCCATAATGCGTGGTTCTCTCTGCAAGCTCTGGGCTAAGTGAAGCTTTATTTATATATTTCTAGTTATTCTTAAGTTTTTCTCTAATATTTAATTTAATAATTTCCTTACCCTTTTTACGTCCATTTTAATTAGAGGATGTTCTTTCTGGCTGTGAGTGTTGTTCCCTAATTAGCTTTCCCCTCTCCAAGTCCATTTAAGTTAGGGGATGTTTGTTTACTGGGACGAGTGTTATTCTTTCTCTCCCTTTATCAATGTCCATTTAAATTAGAGGACGTTCTTTATCTTCTAATTGAAAAAAAAAGTACTAATATTCTTCAGTCCTTCAACGTCCATTTTTAGTTAGAGGGTGTTCCTTTGTTTGTATACGTTGTTCCTTCTCTCTCTTCACTTTACATGGCTGGCTTAATTTTTGAAAATATATCAAAAACAGGAAGGGAAATCCTTGGGGTTTAAGAAATGTGAGAAAAAAGATGCCTCTGAGCAATACACACATGTTGTGTGTATTGCTTGGGGTTTTTACATCTACATGAAAAGAGACATGGAGGAGCTGTCTGATCTTGTAGCCCAGGCAAGTATTATCCTAGCCCTGAGTAGCACCCTGCCATCACCCAGAATTATACCACAGTATAAGGACAAAATGATTGACTTCAACAATTGGCTAAGCTTCTGGTGTCATTCTAAGAGGATCCAGTATCTGTCTGCCTAGGATGACATGATCGACAAACCACGATGCTTTGCCAGAGATGGCCTGCACCTGTTGCCCTTGGAATTCCAGATACTGGCTAAGGTTCTTGCCACCCCTATAGTGCCTTTTTTAGGCAAGATTCAAATGACAAATTCGCCACTGTAACAGGTACAAGCAAGCAAAATCTGAGGGTAATGCTACTTAATGCCAGAAGTCTAAACCTCAAAATGCACTCACTCGAGGCACTCCTTAAAATGGAGAACATCGACATCTGTGCACTGACAGAGACCTGGTTCAAGGCTCCAGAGAGCACCCCTGCATTACCAGGTTATAATTCATGCCACACCTGTCAGCCACCTAACCTGGACCAAAGCACTAAAGGCAGAGGCGTGTCCATATTCATTAAGGATATCCATACCTCCAGGCTAGTTGCTCATCATAATGCATCCAAGAGCAACTAACTCTGGGCAAGACCGCAATCCAAATTGTAGCTTGCTACAGATCACCCACCATGCCCCAGGATTCCCACTCCTCATTTCTTGATACACTGGAAAATATTAGGGTACAACCTAAAACCCTAATAATTTCAACTACCCCACCATTAACTAGGAAAACTGCTCATGTACCAACTCTTGTGCTCAACGTTTACTGGAATTCATAAATTCCAATGCCTTGGATCAACTTATCCACACCCCCACCAGGGGCAGCAATATCCTAGACCTGATCATTACCAACATGGGACAACTGCCAATAGCCTAGTGCCTACCTATGAACCTCATGCTCTGTGTGTTATGGTTTTAGCCAAAGGGCTCTTATGGAGCGCAAAAATAAACTCATCTTGAAAGGATTGCATAAAACTCCTTTTTCTGAGGCTATTTCTCCAGAGTCCTCTAAATCGGGTAAGTCTAACAAAGCACAAAAAACAAGTCTTCTTTGGAGCCAAAACAAAAAATACCTAAACTGTCTGCTCCTACAGATTCTTTGGAGCAGCCGGTAGCAATCGGATCCAATTGGACTTTGGAATAACCGCAACCTTCTGCTCCGACCTTTTCAGCTCCTACTGAGTTTCGATATCAGAGCCATTCTCGACCATTGGAGCCTATACCTTTTCAGCTCCTATTGCCTTTTTTTTTTTTTTTTTGACAAAGTCCAGATACCCTACCTTATCTACTCGGTCTACCAGGAGTTTGTCAGATGATGATGTGGATAGAGTAGTGCAGAGGCTTCTGAAGACACCAGTTTTGGCCAAGTTATTACTGGATCCAAGCCCAAAGGCATCAGATCTGACAAAGTCCTCCCCATTGGCACCCCCTCCTCCAATCTGTCCCCTGGTTTCAAAGCCAGAAGATTCGGATAGCTAGCTGGTGTCTGCCTCGGATCCGATGTCTCCCCTTAGTGCTTCTGCTCAGTCGAAGTGGGAGACCTCTAGGAGCCGACATTCCCAGGTCGAACCTGAAGAGTGGGACCGGATCCAACCCTGCCTCTTGGAGTGAGTTCGGGTGAGTTCAGATCCTACTTGTGCCTTGGAGCATCTGTCCTCTGGGCCAGAGATGCCCTCAGCTCCAACTACCCTTTTGTCAGAGCTAGGGTTTTCTTCGGATCAGGGGAGGAGTGCTTTTGACGTTATGAGGGGGGTAATGACTGTATCACAGTCACAGACAGTCTCTCTCCAGGGCTTTCATCCCCAGTACATACCATTTTATTACCCTCATAAAAAGACTTCACCAAAATGTTTTACAAGACCCAATAGAAAAGATTTGCCCTTTGAACATTAAGCAACAACATTAACCGTTTTAATGCCCCTGTTTCTGCTGTTCTTTATTTTTCTGGCTGCTCTTTTCAAATAAGAAACTAGGTTTTCTGTGATTAAACTACAGTTTACAGCCATATCAGATTTTCATACAGGAGATAAAAATTATTGATCTGAAGTAGTTGTCTTCATTTGTTTTTCAACCTGTGGGTTCCCAGATCTGACTCAGCCACATATCCAGCATCTGATCGAAGCTCCTTCCCTTACCCGCAATGCTTCTGTCTCCTTTATCCCTCAGATCTCGTTTGCTGCGGTTCCATGTCCGCATCGTGATCCCTACTTTCTGCTTTATAAAGTTGGGGTCAGTGTTTTTTGCTGAAAATCATCCTTTTTCTTTTCACTTTTTTTATTTCTCTGCTTTCTACCTCCCCTTCATGCTTTCCCATTGGTTCAAAAATAAAAAAAAAGAAAATCATTTCTCTCTGGAGTGTGTGGTCTTTGTGCTGGGCCTCAGGTTGGCACTAGGTCCAAAGCTCCCAAACCCGGCTTCGGAAAGTGTACAGTGTGTTGCCATAAGCTCTCCCCAGCTGATGGCCACAAGACTCTGTGTGTAGTTTATCTTGGGGCAGCCCATCTCCAAACCTCCTGTTCAATCTGTGCCGGGTTTAGCCCCCGGGCACTCATAGACAGGAGAAACAAACTTATCCTTAAGGGCCTTCTCCCCTCTTCATCCTCCGGGACTCAGGACCCTGCCTCCTCCCTGGCCTCTGGGACTCAAACTCCTGCCAGGAGGACCGAGGAAACAAGTCTTACAGGAGGGATAGGCCTAAGAAGCACTCCCCAGATCGCTCGGCTTCGGACGGCCCTCAACCTAAGGTTAGGTTGGCTCCGAGGCTGGAATCTCCCTAGCTCCGCTGCCCTTGGTTCTGTCCGGAGCCGGAGGAGCTCCAGACCCAGTCACCAGCTCAGGCTTCTCCTCACCGCCCCTCCCAGTGTCAGTCGCCTCTTCCTTTCGCTCTACCTGGAGTCTTAGTGAAGAGGCGATGGATAGGATTATGCGGAAGTTCATCCACACCCAGATTCAGATGGGAGTCTTGCCTGCCCCCTCTCCCTCCAGAGCGGGGAGCATGCAATCCTTTTTCACTCCCATTACTCCTTTTCCAATCCAACGTCTGGTTTCAGAGCCCTTGCATCCAAGGAGCCAGTGCAGATGGTACCTTGTACCTCGAAGCCGGCCTTGAGCAAGTCGGATCCGACTAGCTTGGATCCGACAGGCTGTCGGAGCCTTGCCCCGACGTCAGATCCAAAGGGTTGGTGACTGCCCTTAATGGGTTGGAATGGAGCCTTCCCCTTGGTATCTTGGCGACTGGAGTTTCGGCTCGGATTCCCCCTTCGGGTCAGAGGGTGATGGCTCCTCCTATTGTCCTTTCCTAGGATGTCCATTATCTTTTGGCCTTCAATGTGGTGGAGAGGGTTCTCTCGATTTCGAGACCCTTGACCATCTCGTCTTCGGATTCCATCCTGGTGCCCTCTGTTTCTGGTGTGGGATCCGGGCATCCTGTCATCTCATCATCTCAGGGATAGCCTGCCGCCTCTTTGGCTGAGGACGCTACCTCTTGAGGTCAGCAAGATGTTGGTGAGTCCTCCCAGAGATCCCCACTAAGGAGGTCCCTCACAAACGTAAGTGCAAAAGGAGGCACTTAGACTCCCCACCGGAGTCTCTCACCGATTTGGAGGAAGGGGAAAGTTCCCACCAAGGATGTCTCCTTTGGAGACATCATGGAAATCCTTCACCAGCAAGGGGGGGTGGTCTGCCCAAAAACCTACCTCAGACAAGTCGGTGTTCCTTGAGGCATTTGGCGCAGGAACCTCTACTTCCTGGATGTTCTTCCCGCAGATCCCTTAGTGGATCTCATTACATCTCGGGCATGGAAGGAACCCGACACAGTGGACCCCATTCCAAATGTCCAAACAAGGTTTTGAGCCCTCCTGCAGGTAGATCTTGCTGGCACAAGGGATCCCTGGTTGATGCCATGGTGGTGGCTGCCAATATGAAGGAGCTTGTGCGGGAGAGCTCCATGGTCCACCCTTCTGACCGAGAGTCAAGGACGATGGACCATTTCGGGAAGCGGGTATACACTTCAGCGACCTTCTCTGTGAGGGTGCTGAATTACGTGGCACATGTGATTCGGCTACAGCAAGACCTGGTTTAGGAGATTGCTGAGTCGATCCCTGGGTCCATGTTGGCAGAGGACAAGAAGGTGTTTTCCACTCATATGGCCACCCTAAATTCAGTTGCGAATACTTCTATGCGACTCCCCTCCCACACAATTGAGGGAGCCGCTAGAGCCACCAGTACAGTCGTTGCCATCAGGCGACATGCTTGGCTCCGGCTCTGTCAGTTCTCAGAACCCTTTAAGGCATCATTTACCAATGCCCCATATGATGGTTCTTCCCTTTTTGGAAAGTCAGTATGTGTGACATTAGTTCGGAATGAGGGGGACAGGAAGACTTTGTCTGCCATCGGGATCTGTTTTACGGCCCCTCAACGATCCTTCTCTAGAATCAGTGGGGGCCCAAGAAGATGTGGTTCCGGAAATCTCAGAGTTTTCCTCAGGACACTCAGGACTCACCTTCCCACAGGGGCAGAGGGGAATTTGATAGATGCCGCCCTAGAGGCAGAGGGGGTCCGAGAATTTATGGGTCGAGAGCCTTTCTCGGACAGACACTCCCAGCAACCCTGAAGAGTTGCCCAGCTGCTCATCTCTGGAGGTGGGGCAGTCTTTTATTACACCTAACGGAGTGGGATTCCATCAGGAAAGATCATTGGGTGTTCCAAATTATATCCAGAGGCTAT
The DNA here is from genome assembly GCF_019279795.1 of Protopterus annectens. NCBI lineage: Eukaryota > Metazoa > Chordata > Ceratodontiformes > Protopteridae > Protopterus > Protopterus annectens. The sequence goes on from NC_056743.1 coordinate 685,110,866, forward strand.
TCAGTCCCCTTTCTAGAGCCACCTCTACCTCCCAAACACCTCCCGGACATCCCACCTGCGCACAGGGAGGATGCAGCACTGAAAATTGCAAAGCTGCTAGGAAAATGAGTCATCCAACCCATCCCCCGACCATTACGGATCAGGCATTTATTCCAGTTTCTTTTTGGTGCCAAAGAAAATGGGGGACCCAAGACCCATTTTGGATTTCTCCACCTTGAACCTGTCTGTGGCTAAGACAAAGTTCCAGATAGTCACCCTTCAATCTGTCCTGCCCTTCCTGCAAGAGAATGATTTTGATCCACCTCCAGGATGCATACTATCACATCAAAGTGGACAGGCGCTCTCGGAGGTTTCTCTGCTTCCGGCTAAGAGCCAGTCATAACCAGTTCAGAGTGCTCCCCTTTGGTCTCAACACAACCCCCAGGGTATTTACCAAAGTGATGTTGGTAGTAGCGGCTCACCTGAGACTTCAAGGCATATAGTTATTCCCCTACCTGGACAATTGGCTCCTCACTGCCCCTTCCAGGCGTCAACTTTGTCAAGCGAGGGATTCCTTTCTGCTCATGGCATAGAGGCTAGGCATTACCATCAGTCTCAACAAATGATCTCTGGCTCTATCAAAACGTTGTTAGACAGTTCAAACCAAAGTTTTTCTTACTCCAGACAGGATATGCTCTCTGAAGCTACATGTTCTTTGCCTTTTTCAAACAGTTCCGGACAGCGGAGATGGTATTAAGGGTGCTAGGGTCCATGGTGGCCACGATCAACCTCGTGCCCTTGGCATGCTTTCACACGCGGCTTCTTCAGTGGACCCTTGCAGCTCAATGGTCCTGGTTAGCTCTTCTATTGACTCATCCTGTCCAAATCTCTCGAGTATGCAGGGACTTCCTCCTTATGTGTTTTCATTCTTCAGACGTTTTTCAGGGTCATCCTTTTCTTTCACCTTTCCCCATAACCATGGAGACTACGGACACCTCCCAGCTATGGTGGGGAGGGCACTGCTCAGGGAGGACAGTTCAAGATACGTGGTCTCCCTACGAGACCAGATTGCATCTCAATGTCCTGGAGATGAGGGTGGTGCTTCTAATGCTGCAGGCTCTCCATGCCCATCTTCCCTCAGCAATGATTGCTATCCAGATGGACAATATGTCGGTGGTCTGGTATGTCAACAAGCAGGGGGGATCAGATCTTATCCACTTTGTCATGAGGCCTTGAGAGTATGGGAGTTGGGTGATCTCCACTGGCTATTTTCTGGTGGCAAAGCACATCCAGGGGAGGTCCAACATTCTAGCGGACAGACTCAGCAGATCTATTCTGATGCCTTAGGAGTGGTCTATGAATCCTTCAGTAGCGGAATGGATCTTTCACAAGTGGGGATAGCCTTGCTGCGATTCTTTGCTCTGAACCCCCCTCCAGGGGAAGCCCCCAGAGCTGCTCTGATTCATGCTTGCCCCCCCCCCAGTCTTCTGTATGCTTATCCTCCTCTTCCCTTAATACCAAAATTTCTTCAGAAAGCTTGCAGGCTCGGGAGCCTAGTAATCCTCATTGCCCCATTCTGGCCTTGCCAAATATGGTTTCCCTCTCTGTGGTCTCATCTGGTGGCTCCACCATGGACATTTGATCCGATCTCTGATATCATTTCTCATCCCTCAGGGGTTCCCCCTTCTAGACCTGGGCAGTCTGAAGCTCACTGCTTGGCTGCTTCAGTTCCCATGATAGTCAGGACTCTCAGTTTATCCTCTCCTGTCAAAAGAATCCTGGTGGCCGCACATAAATCTTCCACTAGAAATGTATACTCTAGCAAATGGAGATGATTTTTGATCTGGGCTGCTCAGCATGCACTAGATCCCTTCACTGCCCCGGTTTCCGCTGTGCTGGAATTTTTCAGCAAGGGGCTAGTTTTTCCACAGTCAAAGTTCAAGTTGCTGCAATTTCCAATTATCATGTGGTGGATAATATGGCCTCCCCAGCATCTTCAAAGCTTTGTAAGGCCCTCCTTATAGAGACCTTTCTTCTTAGACCCCAGTGAAAGACTCTACACCACCGTGGGATCTCACGTTAGTACTTCAGGCCCTTAGTCTTGCCCCACTTTGAATCTGCAGCTTCGGTGGATCGATAATTTCTGTCCTGGAAGACTGCGTTCTTAGTTGCTATTACTTCTGCCAGGCGAGTTTTGGAACATCAAGCTTTGTCGGTCAAAGCCCCTTATATGATTTTTCATAAGGACAGGGTGTCCTTGTGCTCTAACCCATCTTTTCTTCCTAAAGTAGCTTCAGAGGCCAATATTAATCAGGTGATTAATCTCCCTGTCTTCTTTCCAGTTTTTCAAAATAAGGAAGAGTACAAATTGCAATTATTGGATATGCACAGACAGTTGCTTTTCTACCTGCACAGGACAAAAACGTTTCATAAATCTGACCCACTTTTTAGGGAACCCTTTCTCCAAAGTTACTGTCGCTCGTTGGATTTCCCAATTTTTCCTTCTGGCGTATTTTGTCGGGGGGATTTCCCCGCCAGGTCATGTGAAAACACATTCCACCAGATCTATGGCCACTTCAGCTGCTTTTTGGTCCAGAGTTTCATTAGATGATATTTGTCCGGCGGCTATTTGGTCCTCATATCATACTTTCATCTGACATTATAAGTTGGACATTGTATCCAGGAACAGGGCATCTTTTGGTGCAGCCATGCTCCAGAATATCCTTCTATGAAGGCCTTCCAGGTGTTTAGTAGCTGGGGACTCAGTCCCACAGGTTGAAGAACAAATGACACAACTACTTCAGATGAAGTTATGTACTCACCATAACGTTCCATCTGAGTAGTAGTTCTTCATTTGTCTTCAACCATCCCTCCCTCCTTCCCCCGGCCTTGTGTGAACTATTGGTTGTTCCTACAAATGCAGGAGGTGTTCACCTTAATGTTGCCTCTTATCCTTGTTAATGGTTTATAGTAGGGGCAAGGTTCTGTTGAGTCGGGTGATAGTATTGGTTTAGGCAGCAAACTCAGTCTGAAGGAGGAAGGAGACAGGAGGATTATGGGTAAGGGCAGGAGCATTGAGCTTGGATCAGATGCTGGATATGTGGCTGTGAGAGATCTGGGAACCCACAGGTCAAAGACAAATGAAGTGCTACTACTCGGATGGAATGTTATGGTGAGTACATAACTTCTTTTTCGGTTTCTTCCGCGTTACGTAAGGCCTTCTTGAAAGCCACTTTCCTCCTTAGACCCCCAGTAAAAGATCTTCACCTCCCTAAAACTTGAACGTGGTACTACAAGGTCTGATTCAGAAATTGCTTAAACCTTCAGAAAAAATGATTTAAAGTATCTGTCTTGGAAAATCACCTTTTTAGTAGCGATCTCTTCTGCCAAAAAGATGTCTGAACTCCAGGCTCTTTCATCAGACTCCATAGATTATTTTCCATAAAGACAGGGTTACTTTATGAACTAACCCTTCCTTTTTTACATAAAGTGGCGTCTAAATCTAACATTAACCAATCCATTCATTTACTGGTTTTCTTTCCAAATTTTTCAAGCAAATGAGAATACATGCTACGTCGTCTGGATGGCACAGTCAATTATGGTGGTATTTACACAGAACTAAAGAAAAAAAAAAATCAGACTGGCTGATTGTCTTCTTCTCAAAACGTTGACTGGATTACCCAGTATCTAAAGTTATATTGGTTAAGTGGATAACTAATTGCATTTCTTGGAGGATCTATTCCCAACAAGGCATTTCTCTGCCAGGACTGCCTAAAGCCCACTCATCTAGATCCATGACTACTTCATCTGCATTTTGGTCAAGAATAGTCTTTGATGGCATTTTGTGCAGTAGCCACGTGGTCCAATGCTTATACATTTGTTACTCATTACAAATTGGACCTAATCTTCAGAAATGGAGCTGGCTTTGGTTCAGCACTTTTCTGTAATATCCTTCCATGTGGGGCACTCAAGATTCATGGAGCTGGGGACTCTGTCCCATTTGCTGAGGAACAATGGAAAGAACATCAGATTTAAAAGTTATGTACTCGCCATAACTAGGCATCAGTGTTGTCCATTTTCTTTCTTCAATTTCCTCCTTCCTATAATCTTCTAGTGTGACCTGTCATTTTTATTATTGGAACCTATAGTTCTGGCTTTAATCCCTATTCTATTAGGTATCACATTCTCTAAATTCGTAATGTGGACTTATGGCAATAAACCCAATGTGTGATACTAGGGATGGACTCGGGCAATATGGGTAGAGGGAGGAGCTCAAGAGTTGGATCCAAAGCCTGAAGTAATGAATGAAAATGGACAGCACAGATACCTAGTTATGGTGAGTACATAAATTTTAATTTCACTCCTTTATTCTCTCCTCTAGCCGGAAATGATATTCTATATTGGTCTATCAGAGGTCCTTCCTTTTTACCAATTGGGGCAAATTCTATTCAGCCAAGACAACATTATGATGTGTCACAAGCTTAGGAATACCTTGCAAAATGGCATATCTGACCAAAAGCTAAACTGAGCTCAGTTATACACATATCCATTAACAGACAAGTCAATAACACAGATTATTCTAGCAATATAAAAATGTTTCACACTTTACTTCTGTAGGATATTATGACTCCTGTTTCATTTAGGTTAGCAGTATAACTACATCTCCTTAGTATCAATGGCAGTTTGTTTCGAGAAACATAAAATCAGAGCCATTATAAAGTGCAGTTGTGTACACTTACCATAAATGTAGATGTACGAGTGTATTCACTGTTGCAGTCATTACATTTGGGTAATCTGCTTGCAGGTTGCCCTCAGTCAGCCTGATTTACAAAGTCTTGGGTCCTGCGTTGGTTGCTGCCCCTTCTTCGTTGATGTCAGGTCGTCAGGGGTATAAAACATGCAGCCGACGCCATTACATCAAATTTTCTTGCCCCAGATGTCAGGTGCCCCCCTAATGGGGAGCAACTAAACATAAAAACACAAAGGAATACCTCCAACAAAAAAGCAAATACACCAAAAAGGCTTTTAAGCATAGTAAAGGAAAGTAGACGTATAGCCAAAAGACGTCAGGGGGCAGGAGGGAGGGTAACCAGGACTGCAACAGTGAATACACTCGAACATCTACATTTATGGTAAGTGTACACAACTGTACTATGTTCTTCGTGTTTCACTGTTGCAGTCATTACATTTGGGTAGATTCCCAAAGCTATGGTTGGGAGGAGGAGTTTAGATAGCATTAGGGCCAGCTATAAGTCCCTGCAAGACTACAGTGGCAAAGCCAGCTCTGGATTTAGAGAAAATTGGCAAATGATAATGTTTTGTGAAAGTATGTACAGAAGTCCAGGTAGCAGCTTCTAAGATGTCCCTGGTAGGAACGCCTCTGAGAAAGGCTGTAGAAGTAGATGCAGCCCTGGTGGAGTGAGGTCTGATCCCCCAGGGAATAGGTTTTCCATGGTGCTTATAGCAGAAATGAATGCAATGGCTTATCCATTTAGAAATGGTTTGTTTTGAAATAGCCTTCTCATTTGCTCCTGCAGCAAATGCTACCAGCAGTTGTTCAGATTTTCTTTGAGGTTTAGTCCTAGTAGAATCTAAGTTGTCTGTGCACATCCAAGGAATGTAGAATCAGTTTCCCTTTGTTCTGTGGATTGGGAAAGAAGGTTGGCAAATGAATGGACTGATTAAGAACCACACTGGATACCACCTTGGGCATGAAGGATGGATTGGTTCTGAGTGACACCCTGTCCGCATGAAAGATGATGAAAGACTCCATTGCCATAAGGGCCTGTAATTCAAATACCCTTCTAGCTGAAGTGATTGCTAAAAGGAAAGCTGTTTTCCAAGAAAGAAATTTTAAATCTGCAGTAGCAGCTAGCTCGAAAGGAGGTAGAGTGAGTCCAATACAAAGTTAAGGTCCCAGGCTGGGGTTGGAGCTTTCCTGGATGGTCTCAAATTTTTGACCCCTCTGAGGTACTGCTTGAGCAGTGGATGAGAGAAGAGTGGAGGTTCTGTGTTATAATGAGCTGAAATGGTTGAGGCATGGATTTTTAATGGAGGAAAAAGACAGGCCCTTGTGAAGCATCTCAGTTAAGTATTGCAAAGTCCGAGGTACATTGGGCGCTGCTGTGCTCATCCCTTGAGATTGGTTCTAGGCACAGAATCTTTTCCATTTTTCAGCATAAGATTTTCTAGTACTAGACCTCCTTGCCTCTAAGATGACATCCATCACAGGTTTGCTGAGGGATGGTAAGGGAGAGTTTAAGTAATTAGCCATGCTGCAAGGTTCAGTGTTGGCAGCTGAGGGTGCAGAATCTGGTTCTCCTGCTGAGACAGCAGGTAAGGAGTTCTGAGGCAGGTGCCATGGAGATAACAGTGACACACTGCGCAGGAGGGGGTACCAGTGTTGACGCGGCCAGTCTGGAGCAATCAAAATCATCCTTGGTTTGTTCTGTTTGACTTTTAGTAGTACTTTGGAGAGCAGAGGCAGTGGGGGAAAGGCATAGACTGATAGGTTTTTCCAGCTGAAGGACAGAGCATCCACTTTCCAGGCTTGTCTGTGGGGATTCCGTGTGCAAAAATTGTCCAATTGGCAGTTCTGGGGGGAGGCAAACAGGTCTATATCTGTGCTCCCCCATTCGCTTGTCAACATGTTGAAAAGCCTTTGTTCCAGTTTCCACTAGTGTGGGTCCATGAGGTTTCTGCTTAGTCCGTCTGCCAGTGTATTTAATTTTCCTGGCAGGAATTGAGATTGTAAGTGCACTTGGTAGCTCAAGGCTGTGTTCCACAATGCCATGGCTAGTCTGCAGAGGGGGTAAGAATGTGTACTCCCCTGCTTGTTTATGTACCACATAACCATGGTGTTGTCTGTCTTTACCATTAGTTGTCCTGGAAGAATGTAGTCCTTGAAGGCTGTCAGAGCATTCTGTACAGCTAACATTTCTTTTTGATTGATATGCAGGTGCATTTGACTTGGGTTCCATTTGCCCTGAATGCACTTCCCTGCCTGGTGAGCCCCCCCATGCATAGTCTGATGCATCTGTTGTTTGGGATTGGGCGGCAGGGGGTGGTGTGAAAGGTAGTCCCTTGTTTTGGTGGCAGGCCTCTGCCGACCAAAGGAACTCTAGGCATAAGCAAGGTATGATAGGAATCATTGTTTCTAGGCTGTGTGAATGTTGACTCCATAGACTTTTAGATACCACTGTAGTTTCCTCATATGCAGTCTTGCATATGGAATTAGCAGAATGCAGGAGGCCATGAACCCCAAGGCTTTCAGTATTTGTCTTGCAGATAGCAGGGTTTTTGTGGCCACTTGTTTGAAGTAGATTGTCAAATGAATTTGCTTTTCTGGCATGAGGTAAGCCATCTGGGAAGTTGTATTCAAGCTTGCTCTTAGGAATGTAATTTGCTGACAAGGTACCAGTTTTGATATTTTTCGTTTATGGTGTACAAGTTAGAACCGTTTTTACAAATGCCAGATGATTCAAAAGTATGTTCTGGCTTTCTGCCTGAATTAGACAATCGTCCAGGTATGGGTATATTTGAATATTTCTTTGCCTGCAAAATGCAATAACTGGGAGCTAGGCACTTTGTGAATACCCTGGGTGCAGTAGATAAGCCAAAGGGCAGTGCAGAGAACTGATAGTGTGTGTAGTCTGCTTTGCAGCGCAGGTATTTCCTGCAAGATTCCCTGAGTGGGATGTTGCTGGTATGCTTCTTTTAAGTCTAGTGTTGCCAACCAGGAGTCTTTGCCTAGCATAGGAAGTAATTGGTGAAGAGTCAGCAACTTGAATTTTGGAATCTCCAGAAAGGTGTTTATAGTAGACAGGTCCAGGATTGAATGCCATGATTTGTCTTTTCTGGGTACCAGGAAAAGTCTGGAGTAGAAACCTTGTCCCTTTTCCTCTTCTGGTACCAGTTGAATAGCCCCCATGCTTAAGAGAGAAAGTACTTGTTTTTGAGCCTCTGCCCACTGATTTGGGGGTAGGTCCGGCCACCCACTTGGCATTGGCAACGTGTGGAAGTGAAATCTGTATCCCTAGGACACAATATTTAAAACTTATGTGTCCTGGGTAATGAGTTCCCAGTTCTTTGCATGTAGAGCAATCTTTCCCCCCAAAGGGGAAGTCAGAAGATAAGTGCTTGGAAATTTTAAAAGGAAGTCATTGAGACAGTTTACCATGGGGGCCGTCTTGTTATTCCCAAACTTGGAAGTGGAGGACCCCCACTGCTTAGTTCTGTGAGTCCCCTGGGACTGAAACTTGGGGTTTTTGCTGTGTCTGGGTTTGGCTTGTGAAGACCTGGAAGGGGTTGGTAAGGACCAATTCTTAGAGGGCCAGTGCCTACTAACTCTAGGAGGCTGAACTTGAAAAAATCTTTAACAGTTTGCATAGATTTAGCTTTATCTTCCATCTTTTTAAGAACTTCTTCAGCCTTGTTGCCAAACAGGCGGTACTGATTTAAAGGAGCATCCAACAATTTAGCTTTAATATGATCAGGCAAAGATTGCTCCTTAAGCCAAGCATGCCTTCTAAGCACAGACCCAGTAACAGCGGCCCTGCAAGAGGCCTCTAAAGAATCAAAACCACATTGTAAAGTATGTTTTCCAGCCTTTTCAGCAGAATGCATTAAATCCTGTAAGTCTTTATTTTCCACACAGTCAGGAATCAACATCGTTTTCTGTTTAAGCAGTCCAATAACGTGTTGCTGATATTTTAACACATGAAATTGGCAGTTTAAAGCTCTAACTGCCAAGGTTGCTGAGGTATAAACCTTTTTTACCCCACCTATCCAGCGCCCTGGAATTCCTATCAGAAGGGGTAGGATTTTTAGCAGTAGAAGCCTTAATGCCCTTGTGCCCCTGTGAAATATTCTCTGGATCTACAATAGGATTTTTGAAAATGAACTTGTGGGACTCAGGGACCCTGTAGTATCCGGAATACTGGAAGCAGGAGGCAGGGAATCAGGGGCCAAACTGGATTCCGAGAAAGCATCATCAACAATTAATAGTATGATCATACAGGAGGAATAGCCAAAGGCCTATGCTGAGGTAGGAGAAGGAAATCCCTAAGCCTCTTTTTTTGAATCAGAAAATTCCTGGCTTTCCCAGCGAAAATGCTCCCTTGGAGTATATAAGGTTTCCCCGAAAGAAAAATCCTCAGGAGGGTAAGCAGAGGGAATAGAATCCTCTGCATCAGAATCCTCATAAGTAGGTAAGGATAAATCCAGATCATCAGAAGAGTCAGAAAAAACAGAATCCTGATCAGAAGATTCATAATCAAGGTCAACCCCAGGCCTCTTAGAAGGCGGGGGGGTGTTGGCTCCCCCTGATTAGAGTTATTAGATTTTCAGCCATTTTTATCATTTGTTTTTTAGGCATAGAGGCCTAAGCATGTGGCCTGGGCGTCGGTTTTTTAGACATGGATCGAGATTTAGGCCTTAGTAATGAAGGAGGTGTCGATTTAAAATGCAAGTCCGTAGGCCTGAATACACCCTCAGAAGCCAGTGCCTGTACAGCGGCTCCGGACCCATCCAAGGTAGAGACATCTGCGGATTCCATAGTTGAAGTATCTTGCGGCATACCGGACTCAGAATGGGTCTCAGCAGAGGCCTGTGAATCAGAAGTAGCAGGTATCAGGGGCTGCGAAAGCGCCTCATTGAGTACCAGCGAACTGGCGACTGGCTTAGGAGAAGCGTCGTTGGCAGTTCTGGACCTCGGCGGCCTGTCTCTGTCTTTATTGCTACATTTTTTCAGAATCCCGGTAGTCGGATGCCTAACCGACGACATTTCTGGATAATTAAACCAAGAACCGAAATATTTAGAGGCAAAAATATACCGACGACTGATAGTGTGCTGATTAAATAAAGCACAAAACCAACAGAAAGGTATGTTGTGGTCAGGGCCTAGGCAGGGAATACAGTACGAATGAAAATCTTTATGAGGTATTTGCTTTCTACAAGTATGCAATTATTAACTTTTACTGACATCAGTAAGGAGCAAGAAAAAGTTTCCCCAGTGGGGTACTTAACTTTTAGTTGAAGACTTCGGTTCTGAAATTCGAAAACGAAAATTTCAGGAGTCGGCCGACCGGCACTTGCGAACTGCTTCTGCTTCGGGCACCACACAGCAAGAAAGACTGATGTAATTGCATTGGTTCATAGGTTGGTACTAGGCTGTCGGCCCTAGGGCCTATGCAAGCCTAGCCATAACAATTCTCTGGATATTTCTTCCCACAATATTTACTTCTCTGGACCCCTGTCTAGCAGGGCAACTGACATGATCCCCGGGGTGAATTTCCTATCTCACATCCAATCATCAAGGTTCCTTTTGAAGAGGGCCACTGAGGCGCTCTGCTTGACATGTATGGGCAGTCTATTCCAAAGTACGGGGAGTCTCTGGGTCAGAAACCTATTCCTCCAGCATGTTTTGTTCATTGTGATGACAAGGTTTAGATCCCTGGAGCGTGTGGCTCAGGGGGATTGGCATTTCTTTAAGTGGAGCATGTCCAACAGCTCCGGGTTTGACATGGCCTTGTATGTTAAGCAGAGATTGCCTCTGAGTAGATGATATGCCACAGAGTATAGCTGGAGTTTTTTTAGACTGTTAGCATATGGCATCTGCTTTAGGCCTGTGATTCTTTTAGTGAGGTATTTCTGTGGCCTTTCCAAGGACTCCCAGACCACCTCTTAAGACAGATGTCTGGTTTACAGTGGGAAATCCTTGGAGGCATGCTTTCCACAAAAAATCAACCAGTAAAGTTTGAATCTTCAGTATAACTCTATAATGCCCCAAAATGGGGAGATGTATTTTGTTTAAGGACTTAATAATTTTATGGCTAAAAGGGTGATAGAACTTTCCTTAATTTACTGTTCTGAATTCTTGCAGCAGCAGTAGATCATACTGAGCTGTACTAATTCTCCAAATTAATCTTTAACCTTAACTCCTAGAAAATATGACTCCCATGCCCAGCTCACACACATCAAACCTTAGGTCCTAAGCTCATTGTTGCATAACACACTTTTTAATTGGGAAAGAACAGATTTGTTTTTTTTTTTTTTTTTTTAAAGATCATGTGCAAAGTTTTCTAAAATTTCCTTTTGTAGCTTCTGTGTACTTGTAAGGAGTTTTCAGACTGTAAAATATGCTTATTTTTTAATTTGTTCACTAGAACTATTTTTATTAAATTTAATAAACTTGCATTTGTATTTACTATATGCTGAGCAGCTGTCCCAAGTAATTCCTGATTTCAAAGTCCTGTGGTCTTGTACTCAAAACAGTTGGGGGGGGGGGTTAGAATATAAATGTGATTTCTGTAGTTTGCAACAGATTTCAACACAGACTCCAATGTAATAAGTTACTCAGACAATAAATCATATACTTAGAAATAAAGTATGGACCAAGTGGCGTACCACAAAAAAACCTTATAGATCAAATTAAATACGGACAGCTAAGGAATGACACAAAAAAAAAATCCATTTTGTCAGATAAAAAAAAACATTACTATTAACTACAGTAAACCTCAAAAGTTCTGGGCATGTATCAATAAACTCCTGCATCCAGGCCAACCCACCACTTCGACCCCCTCAGGCACTAACCACAATGGTCCCGAAGAAGTTGCCATTGCTTTTAATAATTTTCTTTACTGAAACCATCCAATCTCTAGCCAACCAGCTGTCTCTTGATGGCGTAAGTCCTATTACTTCTATACCCAGCTCTTCAACCCTCTTTTCACCTTCAACCTGTTCCCACATCCCTTGTTCGAACCCTTATGAAGAAACTTATACCAACCACCCTCTCTGCTGATCTCTTACCTGCAGAATATCTGCAAAAAGCTGTGGATGCCGTAGCCTATCCCATCTCCATCCTGATTAACAGAACTATAACCGAAGGTTCCATCCCCTCTGTCTGGAAGATATCTCATATTATATCCCTCTGCATAAAGGTGGCAACTCCAATGAATTATCTAATTATAGACCCATAGCTATATTATCACCCCTGGCTAAAATCATGGAGAAATGTATACACAGACAACTGCTGAGCTATCTTAATCCAAAACAACTTACTCTCCAACTCTCAACATGGTTTTAGACCATTTTACAGCACCACCTCTGCCTTCCTGTCCTTTTCTGATGCCATTAACAAAATAATCGCAATAACAACATACTTTCCTCAGCTCTCTTTATTGATCTCTCTAAAGCCTTTGACATGGTAAACCATCAACTATTCATAAACATACTTAGATCCTTTTCTCTAGATAATCTGGCTATACAATGGTTCCAATCTTACCTAAATGATAAACAGGCTGTCCTATGGCAAAAGAAGATATCAACCAGTCTTCCCATTACCCTTAGTGTTCCACAAGGTTCCATATTAGGTTCATAGGTTGGTACTAAGCTATCGGCCCTAGGGCCTATACAAGCCAAGCCATAACAATTCCCTGGCTATATCTTCCCACAGTATTTGCTTCCCTGGACCCCTGTCTAGCAGGGTGACTGACGTGATCCCAGGGGTGAATTTCCTATCTCCCAGCCAGTCGTCAAGGTTCCTTTTGAAGAGGGCCAAAGAGGCGCTCTGCTTGACATGTATGGGCAGTCTCTTCCAGAGTCTGGGGAGTTTCTGGGTCAGCACCCTATCCCTCCAGCATATTTTGTTCGTTGTGATGACAAGATTTAGATCCCTGGAGCGTGTGTCTCTGAGGGATTGAAATTTCTTTAAGTGTAGCATGTCTAACAGCTCTGGGTTTGACATGGCCTTGTATGTTAAGCAGAGATCGCCTCTGAGTAGACGATATTCGACAGAGTATAGGTGGAGTGTTTTTTTTAGACGGTCAGCATATGGCATCTGCTTTAGGCCTGTGATTCTTTTAGTGGGGTATTTTTGCGGCCTTTCCAGTTGTTGCAGATGTCTTGAGAGGTGCATACCAAACAGGGTGTTATATTCTGTAATGGGTCTAATGAGGGATGAGTACAGTGGGACAATGACCTCCTTTTTTCTGGATGAAAAGCCCTTGGTGATGAGGTGTGCCACATAGAAGGATTTCCGGACTGTTGTGGCGATGTGGTTATCGAAGGTGAGACCACTGTCCACAAGTCTCTTATCACACTTTTGGTGTTTAGTGTACTGTCACCTATGTGGTAATTCACGGGTACATGTTTTTTCCCAAAGGGGATAACTACATTTCTTGGCATTGAACTTGAGCCCATGGTTCTGGCATCAAGCATCTGTTTCTGTAGGGCCCTTTTGTAGAATATCCACATAATTTGGGGATTCAATAATGGCTCTCAGTTTGCAGTCATCTGCAAACTTTGTTAGCTAGAGTCCCTTAGTGTTGGCCTATACTTCAGAGAAATAGATGCCAAACAAGAGCGGTCCCACGACTGAACTCTGAGGTGCTCCACTTGTCTGGGGCTGGATTTGGAGTTGGCTAGTTTTACAGTGTGGGTTCTGTCAGTAAGCCAGTTGGCAACCCATCGAGTGACGTAGGGATTAATGCCCAAATTACTAAGTTTATCTATGATTCCAGAGTAGAGGATGGTGTCGAAGGCCTTGGTGAGGTCCAGATAGGCTGTGTGGACCGCCTTACCCTTGTCCACGGCTCTAGAGACTGATTCAAAGAAGTTAATCAGGTTCAGGAGACAAGAGCGGCCCTTCACGAACCCAAACTGCTTGAGGTCCAGTGTTTGAAGGTTGCCAATGTCTTTGTTTATAAGTTCCATGATAATACGTTCCATGGCCTTGAAGATCAGGCTCATCAGACTGATAAGGTGGAGCACCCCTTGTGGAGTGAGATAACTGTAGCTGTGCACCACTCAGTGGGCAAAAAGCCTGAGGTGAGGCTATGATTAAACATGACACTTAGGTGAGGCGCCGGTTCATTTTGTAGTTCATGTAGTACACAGCCTGGGATGTCGTCTGGTCCCATGGATGCTGTATTCTTAGCTTTGGAGATCGCGTTTTTTACCTGTGTGGTCGTTATTACTGGAATTTGGCAATCTTTCAGTATTGAGATGGGCCCTTTAGGGGGTGAAGTTTACACTGAATCGATCTGCCAGGATATTGGCAATATCCTTGGGATCAGTATATCTAATGCCATTCTGTTGTAGCTCAGAGCAGATCTGAGCATTGCCATTTAGATTCTTGACAGCTATAGAATGACTTGTAGTTGCCTTTGGAATCTTTGGCAATTTTATTTTCGTAACTAGCTTTGCAGGATTTTATGAGGGATCTCAGCTTCTTACTAAGGCTAGTAAGGGAGTTTTTTGCATCCTGGGAATTTCCTCTTTTCTGCAACAGTTTCTTCCTTTTGTTGTAAAGTTTTTTTTGGCAAGAGACCACCAGATTGGCTTCGGGTTTTTTTTTGGAGGAGAGCATCTTGGTTCTGTTGGGGATGGCATGATTCATGCACGAGTGGATGTGCTCGTACAGTGCCTTAGTTTAGGATTCAGCAGTCGAACTTTCAGTTCCCATCTGCATGAGTGTCATGAAGTTTGTCACTTTTGACTTGAGTAACATGAAGTTGGCTTTGAAGAAGTTTTTTACGGAGGTTTCCTTACTGGGGGGTGGGAGTGGGATGTGGATATCAAGGGTGATTAGCTTATAGTCAGACCTGACCAACGAGAGGGTGACCATAGGTGTGGAGCATCGATTTCCCATGTTGGTAATGGCCAGGTCTCGGATATTGGAGCCCCTGGTGGGACTAAGGATTAGTTGACCCAGGGCATTGGAATTTATGAATTCCAAGAACAGTTGGGCAAAAGTGTTGGTACATGAGTAGTTTTCCCAGTTAATTGCAAGGTAGTTGAAATCACCCAGTATTAGGGTGTGTAGTTGTATCTTAATATTTTCCAGTATGTTTAGAAAGGTGTATTGAGAATCTTGGGGCATGGTGGGGGATCTGTAGCAAGCTACAATTTGGATTGCAGTCTTACCTAGTGTTAATTGCACCTGGAGAATTTCAGACGCATTGTGTTGGGCAGCTAGCCTGGTGTTGTGAATATCCTTGGTGAATATGGGCACTCCTCCACCTTTAGTGTTTTGGTCCTGGCTTGGTGGCCGAAAAGTGTGGTAAGAGTTGTAGCCTGGTTCCTCTCCTATTTTCATTCTTTATTAGTGACCTGCACTCAGTCATTCCACATCCTACCTGGATTCAATATGCAGATGATTCCACATTAGTATGCTCAGCTACTTCCTCCTCTTATTTACAGACTGTAGCCCAAAAAAGTGTTTAACATAGTTGAAAACTGGCTCCTTAACTGTTAGAAAACAAAATGACTACTATTCTCTCCAACCCATAAGTCCTTCCCACTTACGTTTACTGTTAAGTCAAACAATGGCACCATCATATCTCCTGATCCCTCCACCAAACTATTAGGGGTATTTATTGATAACCTTAAGTTTGATGTGCATATTAACCATACAAAAAAAGGTGTCAATAAAAAACTTGGCTTTCTATACAGGATTAAGCCCTTCCTTACCCCACTAGCTAGGACTGTTAATGCCCTCACCCACTTACTCTCTGCCCTCCTTTACTCTCCCCCATCTTTGCAAACTTGAGTAAAAAATGACCTTAACAAACTGGCAAGCTCATATGTCAACATTGCTAGAGTTGCCACTGGAGCTGCATACAGAACCCATCACTGTCGTAACTTGAGCCAGTTTGGATGGTTAGAATTGCCTAACTACAATCAAATTATTATTGCACATAAAATTCTTTACCAACCTGGTAACACTCCCATACTTAACCTTATCACCCCATACAACAACCATAAGACCCTACCGCTCATCCAACAGGCTACTAGTACAAATAGTTAAATCCAGCAACACAGCTGGTGAATTCCTTGATGTTCATCGTGTTTCACTGTTGCAGTCATTACACTTGGGTTATCCTGCTGGCAGGCTACCTGTAGTTGGCCAGAATTCCAAAGTCTAGGTCCGGCGTCAGTTGCTGTCGCCTCTTCCCTGACGTCAGTGCGCCAGGGGTATAAAAGACGCAGCCGATGCCATTTTCTTCAGTCTTTCTTGCGACACGGTGCCTGAAGCAAAAGCAGTTCGTAAGTGCCGGTCGGCTGACTCCTGAGATTTTCTAAATCGAATTTCAGAACCGAAGTCTTCAGTAAAGCTAAGTACCCCGTTGGGGGAACTTTTTCTTGCTCCAGACCGATGTCAGTAAAAGTTAACAATTGTATTTCTTGTGGGAAGCAAATACCTCATAAGGATTTTCACTCTTACTGTATTCCTTACCTAGGCCCTGACCACGATGTTACTAGTTGTCGGTTTTTTGCTAGATCCAAACAACGCACTATTAAGCATCGGTTTGATTTTGCTTTACATTACTTTGGCCGAAGGTTTAATTACATAATGCCATCAGAACAACCGACGACCGGAATTCATAAAAAACGCAAAGACAAGGAAAAGGACAGGCATCCAAGTTCCAAAACCGACGACAAAGCCTCTTCCAGGCCAGTCGCCAGTTCGCCAGTTCTCAGTGAGGCGCTTTCGCAGCCCCTGACACCCACGACCTCAGAGCCACAGGCTGTACCCGACTCCCATGTGGAGACACCTAGGCCTCTGGAAACACAAGGTACTGGGCCTGCGGAAACTATTCCCTCAGATGGGTCCGGAGGTGCTGAGCAGGCATCGGCTTCTGAGGGTGTTTTCAGACCTTCACAGCTTACTATTAAGTCCACTACAGCAGCCAAGGCAAAGTCAAAAATACCATTAAAGACGAGGAAACAAGTACAGCATTCTTCTGGACAGTCATCCATGAAAAAGAAACAGATGCTTAAAATGGCCGAAGACCTAATTACTTTGATCAGGGGTTCCCATCCCCCTCCTGATAAAAGGCTAGGCAAGACACTGACTATGACTTATCTGACCAGGTTTCTTTTTCCTCTGATTCCGCCTCAGATCAGGGATATTCTCTCCCTCCCTATGAGGACTCTGATGCAGAAGAATCTATACCTTCACCCTCTCCGCCTGAGGATTACTCTTTTCGGGAAACCTTGCACACCATGAGGAAGCATTTCCATTGGGAGAGCCAGGATTATTCAGAATCCAAGAAAAGGCTCATAGACTTTCTTTCATTGCCTCAGCACAGGCCTCTGGCTATCCCCCCCCCCGTGCTTGATATAGTTGGATGATGTTTTCTCTGAATCCAGTGTGTCTCCTGATTCTTTACCCCCTGCACCAGTCAAGCCAGACAGGTACTACAGGGTCTCAGACTCTCATAAATTTCTTTATAAAAACCCTGCTGCTGACCCAGAAACATTTTCTCAGGGTCCCAAAGGGGTTAAGGCTTCCACTGCAAAAAACCCTGTTCCCTCTGATAGGGATTCTAGAGCTCTGGATAGATGGGGGAAAAAAGTTTACACTTCTGCTCCTTTAGCTGTAAGGGCTTTAAACTGCCAGTTTCACATGCTTAAATATCAACAGTACCTCATGTCTTTGTTAAAACAGAAAATGCTTACAAACTCAGAATGTCCTGACAATAAGGAAATGCAGGATTTATTGCATGCAGCTGAACAAGTGGGAAAGCATACTCTGCAATGTGGTTTTGATTCATTAGAGACTTCTTGTAGAGCCGCAGTTACAGGCTCTGTCATTCAAAGGCATGCTTGGTTGAAAGAACAAAGTTTACCTGAACATGTTAATGTAAAATTATTGGATGCTCCACTACAGCATGATACTTTGTTTGGTGTTAAGGCAGAAGAGGTGTTAAAGAAAATGGAGAATAAAGCAAAATCAATGCAGACAGTAAAGGATTTCTTACAGGTTCAACCACTAGGTTAAGCAGAAACTGGCCTTCAAAAAATTGGTCCTTTCCGGTGTCAGGCAGATCTCAGCCCCAAGACTCATACAGACCTAAACAATGGGGTGCTTCAGCCCCCAAAGGAGGAGAAGACAAATCACAACCTTATAGGAAACAGTCCCAATGACTTTCCTCTACAAATGCCAAGCACTTACCTTCTGGCAGCACCCTTAGGGGGAAAGCTAGCACTTTTCTCACAAAATTGGCACATGATCACCCAGGACAAATGGGTACTGAATATTGTTTCTCAGGGTTACAGGTTCCACTTTCACACCCTTCCAAAATCAAAAGGTATGCTGAACCTGCAACAAAACCAATGGGCAGAGGCACAAAAACAATTTTCTGCTCTCATGGACATGAGAGCTATTCAAAGAGTACCACAGCAAGAACAGGGACAATGATTTTACTCAAGACTTTTCCTGGTACCCAGAAAGGACAAAGCCTGGAGACCAATGCTGGACCTGTCAATCCTAAATGCTTTCCTGGATGTTCCAAAATTCAGAATGTTAACTCTGCAGCAACTTCTACCCATGCTGGGCAAGGAGGCTTGGCTAGTTACTTTGGACCTCAAGGAGGCATACCTGCATGTCCCAATCAGACAATCTTGCAGAAGATACCTCAGATTCATAGCTGGCTCAATGCATTACCAATTCTCTGCACTGCCCTTTGGCTTATCTACTGCGCCCAGGGTCTTCACAAAATGCCTGGCACCAGTAATTGTGTTTTGCAGACAAAGGAATTCACATATATCCCTACTTGGACGACTGCCTTATTCAAGCAGAGAGCAAGGACATTCTACTAAAGCATCTGGCGTTTGTAAAAAGATTACTAATTTGCCTAGGGTACACAGTAAACGAAAAGAAATCAAAACTAGTGCCCTCTCAAGAGATAATATTCATAGGTTCATAGGTTTATACTAGGCTATCTGCCCTAAGGCATTTATAAGCCTAGCCCAAATTTTTGTGGCTTACGCCACCCCTTATATGAAAAAATACTGTGCCCATTAGTTTGTTGTGCCTCTGTCCAGCAGTGACACAGATATGATTCCCGGGGTAAACCTACGATCTCCCATCCACAGGACTAGATTTCTCTTGAACAGAGTCAGTGAGGTGCTCTGCCTCACATGGACCGGGATTTTATTCCACAGCATAGGGAGTCTCTGAGTGATAAATCTATCCCTCCAGCACGTCCTATTTATATCCGTGCTAAGGTTTAAGTCGCTTGCTCTAGTGGTTTTGGTGAATTTGGATTTTTTGAGGTGGAGCATGTCCATTAATTCCGAGTTGGACATGGCCTTGTATGTCAGGCACATGTCACCTCTGAGCAGACGGTATGCGACTGAATAGAGCTGGAGTTTCTTCAATCTGGCAGCATATGACAGATTTTGGAGTCCCTTTATCCTTTTGGTGAGGAACTTTTGGGGTCTCTCCAATTGCTGCAGATGTCGGGTGAGATACATCCCGAATGGGGCATTGTACTCGATCATTGGTCTGATAAGTGAAGAGTACAGGGGAACAATGACCTCACTAGATCTGGATGTGAATCCCTTCATGATCAGGTGGGCAATGTAGAAGGTCTTTCTAACCACTTTAGCAATGTGAGTGTCAAAAGAAAGGCCACTGTCAACCTGGGTCCCCAGGTCCCTGATAACCTCTTCTGTGCTTAGTGGATTGCCACCTATATGGTAGCTTGGGGTTACCTTGTTTTTCCCGAAGGGTATGACTATACATTTTTGGCGTTTAACTTCAGGCCATGGCTCTGGCACCAGCTATCTGTTTCCGTGAGTCCCTTCTGAAGGATATCCGTGTCCGATGCACTTTCCACTATGGCGCCCAGTTTGCAGTCGTCTGCAAACTTTGTCAGCCAAAGTCCTCCCATGTTGGCCTGTACTTCTGAGAAGTAGATGCCAAACAATAGGGGCCAAGGACCGAGCCCTGTGGGACACCACTTGTGACCGGCTTGGAGTCTGACACAGCGCCAGCAACTCTAACCCTGTGGGTTCTGTCCTTAAGCCAGTTTGCAACCCATCTTGTGACATATGGGTTTACATTTAAGCTGGTAAGTTTTCTACAATACCCGAGTGGGGTATTGTGTCGAAAGCCTTTGCAAGGTCAAGGTAGGCTGTATGGACTGCCTTTCCTCATCAATGGCCTTGGTGACTGTTTGAAGAAGTCGACCAAGTTCAAAAGGCATGATCTTCCCTTGACAAAGCCAAACTGGGTCGGGTCCAATGTCTGCAAGTCCCCTATATCTTTGTTTATGAGCTCCATTATGATCCTCTCCATAGCTTTGCAGACTAGACTTGTTAAGCTTATGGGGCGGTAATTACCAGGGTCCGTGAGGCGCCGCCTTTGTGGAGTGGGACCACAGTTGCCGTCGCCACTCCTTGGGCACGTATCCTGTGGTAAGGCTGAGATTAAACAGCTGCCTTATGTGCGGGTTTAATTCCTCATTTAGCTCATGTAGCACACAGCCGGGACACCATCCGGTCCCATTGATGCTGTGTTTTTAGCTTTAGAGAGAGCAGCTTTCACCTGCGCATTTGAGATGTCCGGGAGGCTACACTCGGCTGGGATAGTTATCTCTCCTTTAGGGGGGGGAGGGGGGTGAAGTTTGCACTGAACCTGTCTGCCAGTATGTTGGCAATGTCTGTGGGTTCAGTGATTTTTGTATCATTTTGGACTAATTCTGAGCATATCTGGGAGTTTCCACCCAGGTTCCTAACATAGCTGAAAAAGGCCTTATGATTGTCCTTTGAATCCATGGCAATTTTTCTCTCAAAATTGGCCTTAGTTGATTTTATGAGTGCTCGTATTTTTTACTAATAATGATCAGGGGTGACTTCCCTTTTATGGATTTTGTTCTATCATGTAATAGCTTTCTCCTCTTATTGTAAAGTTTGTTAATGGCTGGGGTCCACCAGACTGGACGTTGCCCTTTGTGGAAAGAGTCTTGGTTTTATTTGGGATTGCCTGATCCATGCAGTCCTGGAGGTGTTCATAGAAGGCATTTGTAAGGGCTTCCGCAGCTTGGGTTGTGGTTTCCTCTGGCTCAGGGGCCTTGAAGGATACCACACCAGTCTTGAGTAGTGTGAAGTTTGCTTTAGAGAAGTTCTTCACTATGGTCTTTTTGTTTGGGGTGGGGCGGGATGTGGATTTCCAGTGAGATTAGTTTATGATCAGATCTCACCAATGAGGGATATATTTCGTGTGGAGCATTTTGTCCCCATGTTTGTGACAATGAGATCTAGTATATTTTCTCCTCTCGTGGGAACAGTGACTAGCTGTTCCATGGCATTTGAATTTATGAACTCCAGGAACCGTTGGGCTAGAAAGTTAGGGCTTGAGTAATGTTCCCAGTCTATATTCGGGTAGTTGAAGTCACCCAATATGATGGTGTTTGGAGATACAGTTATACCCTCCAGTGTCTTCAGGAAGGCTGTGTGGGGTTCCTGAGTTTGAGAGGGTGGCCTGTAGCATGCTACAATTTGTAGAGCAGTTTTGCCTATGGTTAGTTGCACCTGGATGGTTTCGAAGCTTATGCGTTGCCACCAACCTGGAGGTGTGGGTATCCTTTATGAATATGGATACACCCCTCCTTTTGTGGTGTGGTCCGGGTTTCGGGCCGGAACGCATGATATGAGGTAAAACCTAATAGTGCCGGGTGCTCTCAGGAGCCTTGAACCAGGTTCCAGTCACAGCACAGACATCGATGTGCTCCATACTGAGAAGGGCCTCGAGTGCGTGCATCTTGAGATTTAGACTTCTGGCATCGAGCAGCATTACCCTCAGTTTCTTCCCATTGTTGTTTTCTAGGGTGGTAGGTTTAGAATTTGAGCCTTGCCTAAAAAGGCACTATGGGGGTGGCAAGAGCCTTAGCCAATATCCGGAATCCCAGGGTGACAGGTGCAAGCCGTCCCTTGAAGCAGCGTGGCTTGTCAAGCATGTCATCCCAGGCAGACAGACACTGGATCCCCTTTGAATGACACCAGACATTAAGCCAATTGTTAAAGCTGATCATCTTGTCTCTATATTGTGGCATCATTCTTGGTGAAGGAAGGATACTGCTCAGGGTTAGGGTCATACCTGCCTGGGCTACATAATCAGAGAGCTCCTCTATGTCTCTTTTCATGTAGTCCAGGGAGGTGGGTCTCAGGTCGTTCACACCAGCATGGACAATGACTGTGTCATATTTGGACTTGCCGTGGAGTGACCAGTGCTTGTGTTATGTGGCGGATTCTAGCGCCCGATAGGCAGCTTACTGTGACCCTCTCCTTGTTCAGCCTGGTGAGTGGGACGTCAGTGTGTCTGACTATGGAGTCACCTATGACAAGTATGTTTGGTGTTGTATTTGGCCTTAAGGGCTGTGACTGCTTTGCACACTGCTTTTGTGGTTTATGTGTTGCTTGTGGGGTGTCTTGAGGTAGCAGTTGTTTGGGTGTCTGCTTTGGAGGCCTCTGCTGTTTAGGTAAATTTTACTCAGAGCCTCGAGTATGTCTTTGTGTGTTTATGTGTTTGATTCAGTGGAGTGGTAGCATTATGTGAGGCTGGTTTTGTGGTATGTGTAGTTGCCTTCTCCTCCTGTCTGGTCTTGCCAGTCCTGAGTTGAGAGAGCTCAGCCTCCAGTTTGGCTAAATAGCTGCATCTCGCAAGTATTTGTGTTATGTGGGAGGAGGAGAGGGTTGTCTGTGTACATGAGGCAGTTATAACATTGCCTCAAGATTCCCAGATTCACCAGCTGGACCGGAGAGGAGATTGACAACTGACCTTTGGACATGCTAGAATAATATTGGGAAATCCTTAATTGAAAACAAGGGCCAGTGGGGAGTGAGGGTGTAGTGCTTTTAATTTTTAGTGCTGACTTATATAATTGCTTTAGTGAGCAAGTGCCAGGTAACTTGAGTGCAATATGTTACAAGTAACTAAATGCAAAAACGACAAACAGTAACTTTCTTTCAAGTGAAACAAGGAAATAAGTACAGTAAACAATGCAGATATCACTAGTGATCCACAGAAGCGCTGAGAAGTTGCGTATTAGGTGGAATTAGCTTCCAGGGAAATAACAAGCAAACAAACAACAAGCATATAAACAAAGCTAGATTCAGCAGGCCTGGATCTAGTCTATGCTAGAGCAAACAAGGTGAACCAATTTCAGTAAGATACAGTTCAAATAGGGTGCAAGCTTAAATACAACTGCCCAGATGGCCCATCTCACGCCAGACAAGCAAAGGCAACTGACTCATTACTTTCAAATGATGGCAACAAAGACCCAGCTCCCTGCAAGAAAAATTCTGCAGGCCCTGGGCTTCATGGCATCCTGCATTCTACTAATTCCATATGCAAGACTGCATATGAGGAAACTACAATGGTATCTAAAAAAGTGTTTGGACTCAACATTGCCACAGCCTGGAAACACTTATAACTCTAATTCCCTGCCTGCAACAGGAGTTTCGATGGTGGGCACTGCCCTGTCACCACAACAAGGGACAGCCATTCACCCTACCCACAGCCAGGCAGACAATAACAACAGATGCATCGGATTATGCCTGGGGGGGCACACATGGCAGGAAAATGTATTCAGGGCACGTGGCCCAAGGAGCAAATGCATCTTCACATCAATCAAAAAGAGTTGCTAGCTGTACAGAATGCCCTGACAGCC
Organism: Protopterus annectens; assembly: GCF_019279795.1. NCBI lineage: Eukaryota > Metazoa > Chordata > Ceratodontiformes > Protopteridae > Protopterus > Protopterus annectens. Next base: position 685,134,307 of record NC_056743.1, read on the forward strand.
TTCAAGGATCTACTACATCCAGGACAACTATTACTAAAGACTGACAATACCACAGTTATGTGGTACATAAACAAGCAAGGGGGACACATTCCTACCCCCTGTGCAGGCAAGCCATAACTTTGTGGAACACAGCACTGACCTATCAAGTACATCTGCAGGCACAATTCCTGCCAGGAATGAAAAATACACTGGCAGATGAACTAAGCAGAAATCACATGGATTCTCACGAATGGAAACTAAATCCACAGGTCTTCAGCATGATAACAAGGAAATGGGGACACCCAGACATAGATCTTTTTGCCTCCCCTCACAGCTGCCAACTACAGAGATTCTGCACAAGAACTTATCACTCACAAGCATGGAAAGTGGATGCTCTATCATTCAGCTGGAGAACCCTGACAGTTTATGCCTTTCCTCCACTGCCTATTCTTCCCAAGGTGCTCCTAAAAGTCAGACAAGAGAAGCCAAAAATGATCCTGATTGCCCCACACTGGCCACGCCAGCACTGGTACCCAATCCTAAAGAGCTTGTCTCAAGGCCCAGCCTATCCTTTACCTCAAATTCCTCATCTTCTGACTCAACAAAACAATCAGATTCTGCACAGTCAACTCAAAACCTTAAATCTGGCTGCATGGCAGATAATATAGCCACTCAGACCACATCTCTTTCTAAAGCTGTTATGGGTGTCATTTTAGAAGCCAGGAACGCCCAGCACTAGGAAATCTTATGCAGAAAAATGGAAGAGATTCTGTGCTTGGAACCAGGCACAAGGACTCAAACCACTTGTTCCAAATATACCTCAGATTTTACAATACCTAACTGAGATGCTGGACAAAGGCCTATCCTTCTCATCAATTAAGATCCATGCCTCTGCCATTTCAGCTCATTACAATACGGAACCTTCTATTTTCTCTCATCCACTACTAAGACAGTACCTCAGAGGGGCAAAAAACATAAGACCCCCAAGGAGAGCACCAGTACCTACTTGGGACCTCAATTTTGTTTTAGAAAAACTCACACTGCCTCCTTTTGAGCCAGCCAATACAGCTGATATAAAATTCTTATCATGAAAAACTGCTCTGCTTCTAGCAATAACTTCAGCAAGAAGAGTCTCAGAGTTACAGGCATTAATGGTAGTGGAACCTTTCATTATTTTTCATCAGGACAGGGTCTCTCTAAGGACAAACCCAACATTTATGCCAAAGGTAGTATCCAGTGTGGCTCTTAACCAAACCATTAATTTGCCAACATTCCATCCAAATCCCCAGAATAAAGGGGAGAGACTTCTGCACGCTTTGGACATACACAGGCAGCTACGATTCTACTTGGACAAAACAAAAGCTTTCAGAAAAACTGAGCAACTGTTTGTAGCTTATGCTGCAGGATCACAAGAAAAGCCCATCTCAAAGCAGACTATTTCAAAATGGATAGGACACTGCATTCGCTTCTGCTATTCACAAAATGACAAATCAGTGCCTAAGGGCATTAGGCCACATTCTACCAGAGCAGCAGCCTTCCTCAGAGGAGTACCAACCAAAGACATTTTAGAGGCTGCAACCTGGAGTTTAGTGCACACTTTCACCAAGCACTACCACTTACCTCTCTACTCTAAATCCAGAGCAGGCTTTGCCACTGCAGTTCTGCAGGGCCTGGTAGCCTCTCCTAATCCTATTTAGGCCCAGCCACCCAACCTCAGCTTTGGGATTCAACCCAAGTGTAATGACTGCAATAGTGAAACACGATGAACACAGTACAGTTGTGTACCTACCATAAATGTAGATGTTCGAGTGTATTCACTGTTGCAGTCCGGGTTACCCACCCACCATTCCCCTTTTCTTTGCTGGGACTTTTCTGTACTTCTCTATTCTATACAACCTATGTGGTGTATTTGCTTGTAGATGAAGGAAATATTTATTTTAGTATACGCATGCTTTTTGGCATAACTTTTTTCAGCCTACCTGTTTGGGGGCACCTGACATCTGGTGCAAGAAAAACTGAAGAAAATGGCGTTGGCTGCGTCTTTTATACCCCTGGAGCACTGACGTCAGGAAAGAGGCGACAGCAACCGACGCCGGACCTAGACTTTGGAATTCTGGATGACTGCGGGTAGCCTGCCAGCAGGATAACCTAAGTGTAATGACTGTAACAGTGAGTACACTCGAACATCAACATTTATGGTAGGTACACAACTTTACTTTATCTAATTCCATTGTCAAAGCCTGGAACTCACTGCCTACTGATCTTACTTTGGTTTCCTCAATAACGCTATTAAAAAATAACCTTCAAAACACGTTGGCTGTGTCCCTGTACTTACCCTGACTAACTCTCTCCTATATCCCTATGTTCAAAGATACTTTTTTATTGTACTAAGATTGAATGTTTCTTTTAGCCCATGAACTGTGTATGCTTTAACATGTCAGACTTTGTCATTGTGTATGTTTATTCTAGTGTATTATTCAAATGAATTCAATATATGTATCTTTCATGTATAAATGTAATGTACATTCTATGTCTATGTTTGGAGCTTTTCTCCCCCGGGCCTCTGCTGAAAATGGACATATGTCCAGTTGGACTAGCCCGGTCAACAAATATAAAATAAATAAATAAATAAATATAGTCACATGCTGTAGGATGGAACTTCCAATACGGCTGTATACTAATCGGTATATTTACTAGAGCTCTACCAATGCAAACACTACTGTTGTGGGAAATAAATTCCCTACAGCAATCAAACTGGATACAATTCAGTTACTGGCTTGTAATTACACTACCTGGATGACAGTAAAGGAGGAAAATGTAACAGAAAACTCTGGCAGAGTAGCATTTTTTTAGCTGTCCAGTAAAAAGCAGGTGAAATTTCATCTTTGTTATACGTTATTTTTTCTAACACTTTAGAGGAAAAATAACTCAAGTGCACATTGAGATGTTTAAAGTGTAGCACTAAATGGATTTAAACAATTAAATAACAAAAGTGTAGAAAATAGAAGATTTAACCATCTTTTGAAAGATGATGAAACTAATCAGGTTGAAATGAATAAAAGGCTGAGCATGAGCCTTTTCAATAGCCGTTTCAAAAAACAGGCATATACAGAGAAGATCTGCTATAGAAGAGAAACCAGAAGAAACAGACTATTAGTTTGTGAAAGTACAAATAAGCCGGTGGACTGGTGTTTCACAGCAGAATTTCTTAACTGAAAGGGCACACCTAGTGTATGCTTCAAACCTTGCCACGAGAATACAGCCAAGACTTTTATTAGTAAAAATGTAATCATCCCAGAACAAAACTGTGGAAGAAATGAGAAGAATTACAAATTAGTGTTCATGGAAAATATTCATGGTACATTAGGCACAAAAGAGGCAAGTTTCTCTCCATACAGTGCAATAAACATTCAAAGGTACATTGGCAAGCACTCCAAAAGTGAGTAAGCTATACAAGTAGTTGCCTCATGAAAAACTGTAATGCATTTAATATAATAATACACGACTGAGTTTTATTTAAAGGCAGCCAGTTTACTTTTTTAATGCTAAAAGTTCATATTTACCGAATCCATGCAAACAGTTTTTCACATCTGGGAGGGGAATATAGATAAGAAAAGTCAGCAATCAAAGTAAAGCACAGATTCTACCATGTTTTAATGTGGGTAATCTTAATTTTAGAACAGGTAATGCCCGTGTGTGCAATCATTGATTTGGAGTAATTGGGCCTATCTGGAGGGGTAAACTTCATGTTTAGAAAGTGTACATAGTTTTGTGTAGTTGTTGTAAGTTAAAATGGAATGGGAATTCTGAGCATCTATTTCATTTTTGTTGTTGCTGGTTTCACTGAAGTAAAAATTTCTGAAAATGTACAGGTTCAAATGAAGATTACAAGAAGCAATCACAAAACAGTTCTAAATGCCAAACAATAGTTGGTGCATGTAATCTAAAAGCAGGGAAATACACATTCAGAACATCTGTCATGTATAATAGGTGGGAGTTGCAGCTTTTTGTCATAATGTGTACTTTATCAATGTTATCATGGAATGTAAAGGTCATTACAGGTATCAACAAAAAAAAAAAAAACAGAATATTGAATTAGGTAAAGAACTGGAAGGTGCAAATAGCAATGTTGCAGGAGACATGTGAGTGTAAAGGAGCATATCAATTTAACAAAAAGGATTTCAGTAGATCATCAAGGACAAAGGAAAAGGGGAGTAATAATACCAGTTGTTAGAAAGGGCTCCAATGGCAATATAAAGGGAAAAAAAAAGACAATGGCAGATTGTAGAAGTATGGGGTTACTGGCAGAGAGAAAATTATGCTGGCATATATTTATATTCCACTTAAAACTACTATTGTGGAGCTTAAGAAAATTTATGAAGAAATAATTTATGCAACTAGGTATAATTTTATGGCTAGGAGCTGTGACATAGTTTGCAGTAGTGAGAATGTATCGGGTAGCTAAAAGGGAAAATATAATGACAAGTCAGATTTATGAGGAAATATGATAATGTTTGGCACTGAAAACATGGATACAGTAGTAGAAACTCAAACAGAATTTAAATGGATAATTAGCAGGACATATAAAATGTTGCACAATAACTATGGAAATCAGAGGAGTTTATATACAAGACAGATTGGATAATCAATTTGCAAGGAAACAATGGGAGGACATATGTATAACTCAGAAGTATACAACAAAGTCTAGAAGATTTTTGGAAGTGTTTGCATAGGTATGCTTATACCCAAAGCAGACTCCAAAGAATTTTTCTTCAGTCAGATGGCAAATGTTAGAGGTGTGATGGGTAGGAAAGAGGTAATTGGGAAAATATGTTTTGGGAGCATAAAGAGTTGGCAGACTTTACAAATCCCTTCAGAGTACTGTCTGTCAGAAATAATTGGGTGAGCAAATGTGTGTAACTAAGACATGATTCTTTAGAGATGGGACACATCTGAATTACCTAGACACTGTAAGGCCTTGTCAAGTTTAATTTTGGTGGCTGCCAGTAAAAACAAAAACATTAGAAAATGGAACTCCAAGCCTAAAACAACTGTTATCTGAAGTATTGCATTTTGTAAGAGAGGTAAAAGAACTTTAAAAAAGATTAGGAGAAAATTGCATAGAAATAAATGGAAATTGTTGGAAGAATGCATGCAGAATAATGTTCTGGAAGAGGTGCTGGGTTTAAGGAAGGCAGAAATTGAGCAATTTATGTAATGTTGGATTGATAGTTTTACAAAAGAACACGTGATGTATAATACAACTTTGTTTGCCGATTTCTTAAGTGATTCAATAAAGGTTGCAAAAAAAAAAAAGTTGAAGGAATGTGTCTGGGGAAAGGAAGATAGAGTTATGTGAGATTAAGTCATCCTCCCAGTAGAACAAAGTGGTTTAGGATTGTCTGAGTTGAGAGGATATTTTATAGCTATGCATTTATGGCTCATATGCATAACACAAGCAGAAAGCAACAATTGAAAGTGTGTGTGTGTGTTTGGGGGACGGGCCATCAAGAAATAAGAGTTTTGAGAGATTTTGGTGCAGCTCCTTAAGGAAAATAACCACGCAGAACATTATATTTATAAATTTGCAGAATGTATTCTAAGACCAAAGCCAGCACAGGAATGGAGAAAGGAGATTTTGCCAATAAGGATGACTACAAGTAGGGGTACAGAAAATAGGCAAGAGAGGTTGGAATTTAGAGGAGAAAAATGAAAAGGGAATCAAGGTTTTAACAGCAAATAACTAGAAAGGGAAAAGTAATAGAGTAGGATGAGGCCAAGAAGTAGTTTGGACTGCAAGTTAGAGAGTGCCTCCTCTACCAGGGCTAGATATACAGAGAGAGTCCCCAAGTGAAAGATCTGCTCTGGTAAAGTTTTTAGTCAAACCTAGAACAGAAACTGATGTTAAAAATGGATAATTAGCAGGGCATATAAAATATTGCACAGTAACTACAAGAATAAATCAGAGGAGGTTAGAAAAGTTTGGGAAGAGGGACTGGAAAAGCAATGTTAAAGGGAACAATGTGAGGAAGTGTGTATGGCTTCGAAATATGCAACAAAGTCATGAAGGTTTAGGATAATTGCAAAGGCATTCTTATTCTCCAAGAATGCTTCAATTAATGTTTCATCAGGTAGGTTGGAAATGCTGGAAGTGTGATGGGGAAAGAAAGCTCACTGGGAACATGTTTTTGGAAGTGTAATCAGTTGACAGAGTTTACACATTTCCTGGAACGTATTCTGTCAGAAATAGTGGGAGAGTAAATGGCTGTAACTAAGGGGAATAAAAAGTTTTGTACTTGCCATAATGTTCCATCTGTGTTGCCAATTTTCATTCCCTCTCAACTGATGGGATCGGATCTGAGGCATCAGATCTGACTCAGCCGCTGTAAAAGCTTGTGGCAATCCAGAACTCTCAAGCTTCTCCCTTGCCCACAATGCATCCTGCCCATTAACTCAGATCTTGTTTGCAAGCAATAAAGAAAGATGTACTTTTACAACTTATACATAAAAGTGCATAATTCAGATAAAGAGAGAGTTTCAAAGACGAAGAATTGATTATTTTTACAGATTACTGTTTTTATAATTTAATATATATAAAGCACTTTGTCTATTCAGAATCTTCACAAATCCTTATCTGTTTAAAAACTTTCATTTGAATCTGTAGTGCTTGCTGTCGGCTATTTTGTCCCACCCTCCCTACCTGTTGGTGTCTTGCTCTTATACTTGGTGGCTTTGCAGTTGCCCGCCCCTACTGTGACACACCTCCCAGTCTAGTGTCATTAGCTCATTCTTCTTAATACAGAGAGAACATTTGATAAGGCCTTCTGTTCCTCCTTTTTCCCTTTTCAAAAAGTAAAACAAAACTTTTTTTTCTTTTTCGCCTGAACCTTCTTGTGTTCTGACTGTCCTTCTCAAACATATTGGAAATATACAGTATATTTCAGAGCATTTGTTATAACTGTATTTGCTATAACTGATTTAAGTATTTTTTCTGGCTTTTTGAATATTTACTGCTTAGCGACTGCATCTTAACCTGTTTATACAGCTCTGCATTCTATTTAAACTGTTTTTGTGTTGATTAACTGTTTTGCACTCTTAAAAAGTTATTTGTTGCTTAATTTTACCTGTAGGCTAACACACTCAAGTGTGCTAGCCGCTTAAAAGCATTTATAGCATTTACTGTCTGTTTTTTTCCTTGTCTCTGTAAAAAAAAAAAAAAAAAAAATCTCTTGTTTTCCCACCTTACTGAACTAGAGTAGTCCAGTTTCAGAGTTGCTGATCCCTGGGCTTTGTTTTTAGTTCCTGTTACTGATCCATTGCCTTATTAGGAAGGAGGGAAGTTTCTTTGCTTACCAGCGGGAGTGGGAAGCACTGAGCAGCCTTTTTGTCCGAATTGGTGAAGTTTCAGCCAGAAACTAGTAGTCTATTGGTCGTTTTGGGCCAATTCCTAGCTCCTTTCAGCCCCCTGCTATAAAACATGCTAAACACGCATTTTCCAGCTTGTACCAACTCAGCACAGATCCTCGTGGTGGCCTGCAGAGTGATCCAAGCAGCAGAGAGCTAAAAGAGTGACTTTCTACCAGATATAAGTATTTTTTGTGGCTTTCCCACTGTTATTAAGCTAGCGACTGCATTTCGCCTGTTTTACTGCTACTTTAAGCGATTTCTGCATTTTACACTGTTTATTGCACTTTAAGTTACTAATTGTTGCAAATTGTTTCTGTAGGCTACACACTAAAGTGCTAGCCGATTTACAGCATTTATAGCATTTACTGTCTGTTTTTTTTCCTTATCTCTGTAATAAAACAAAAAATCTCTTGTTTTCCCGCCTTACTGAACTAGAGTAGTCCAGTTTCAGAGTTGCTGATCCCTGGGCTTTGTTTTTAGTTCCTGTTACTGATCCATTGCCTTATTAGGAAGGAGGGAAGTTTCTTTGCTTACCAGTGGGAGTGGGAAGCACTGAGCGGCCTTTTTGTCCGATTTGGAGAAGTTTCAGCCAGAAACTAGTAGTCCATTGGTCGTTTTGGGCCAATTCCTAGCTCCCTTCAGCCCCCTGCTATAAAACACGCTAAACTGTACTGCTGATCTAACCAGCATATCCTACAACTGAAAAGTTCATCTCTACTTGATTCCCAAGTAGACTATTCTCTATATGTAAAGCCTAGCACTTACTCCTACAGTACTTGCACCTTGATAAAGCACTCTTATTATAGATAGTACCCCACCAGCCTAAAACCCACTTCCCCCGGAGTCCTTTGAAAGTCTCTTTATCTACTACTTCTAGTATGTCGAGGGATCAGTTGCTAGTGTCCTCTCCAGCTCAACTGGTGAACCTGGGAATATTGAGGCAATGTTACAATTGCCTCATGTACACAGACAATCCTCTCCTTCTCCCACAAAACACAAATACATGCGAGAGATGCAACTATACGGCCAAACTGGAGGCTGAGCTCTCTCAACATAGGACTGGCAAGACCAGACAGGAGGAGAAGGTAACCACACACAATACATACCCAGTCACACATGGCACCATCACAACTTCAAATCATACACATGCTCACACAAAGACATACTCGGAGGCTCTGATCAAAAATTTACCAAAACAGCAGAGGCCACCAAAGCAGACACCCAAACAACTACCACCTCACGACCCAACACATGCAACACATAGACCACACAGTCAGAGTGTCAAACAGTCACAGCCCTTAAGGCCAAACAAAATGCCAGACACACTTGTCATTGGTGATTCCATAGTCAGACACACTGACGTCCCGCTCACCAGACTGAGTAAGGAGAAGGTCACAGTAAGCTACCTGTTGGGCGCTAGAATCCGCCACATAACGCAAGCACTCAGGTCTCTCAACAGCAGGTACAAGTACGACTCAGTCATTGTCCACGCTGATGTCAACGACCTGAGATGTACCTCCTTGGACTACATGAAAAGGGACATCGAGGAGCTCTCTGATTATGTAGCCCAGGCAGGTATGACCCTGACCTTGAGCAGTATCCTACCTTCACCTAGAATGATGCCACAATACAGTGATAAGATGATCAGCTTTAATAATTGGCTTAAATTATGGTGTCATTCAAAGGGGATCCAATGTCTGTCTGCCTGGAATGACATGCTGGACAAGCCACGCTGCTTCGCAAGGGACGGCTTGCACCTGTCACCCCTGGGCTTCCGGATATTGGCAAAGGCTCTTGCCACCCCATAGTGCCTTTTTTAGGCAAGGCTCAAATTCTAAACCTACCACCCTAGAACACCAAAAAGGAAAAAAAACTAAGGGTAATGCTGCTCAATGCCAGAAGTCTCAATCTCAAGATGCACGCACTCGAGGCCCTTCTCAATATGGAGAACATCGATGTCTGTGCTGTGACAGAAACCTGGTTCAAGGCTCCTGAGAGCACCCCAGCACTAACAGGTTTCACCTCATATCATGCGTTCCGGCCCCCAAAATCCGGACAACACCAAGAAAGGAGGGGGGGTGTCCATATTCATAAAGGACACCCACACCTCAAGGTTGGTGGCAATGCACGATGCATCGGAGACCATCCAGGTGCAATTAACCATAGGCAAGACTGCTCTGCAATTTGTAGCATGTTACAGGCCACCCTCTCAAACTCAGGAAACTCACATGGCCTTCCTGAAAACATTGGAGGGGATAAATGTATCTCCAAACACCATCATACTAGGTGACTTCAACTACCCTAATATAGACTGGGAACACTACTCAAGCCCGAACACTCTAACCCAAAGATTCCTGGAGTTCATAAACTCAAATGCCATGGAACAACTAGTCACCATCCCCACAAGAGGAGAAAACATACTTGATCTCATCATCACGAACATGGGATCAAAATGTTCAACACCGAAGTATACCCCTCACTGGTGAGATCAGATCATAAACTAATCTCGCTGGAGGTCCTCATCCCCCACACCTGAAACAAAAAGACCACAGTGAAAAACTTCTCAAAAGCCGATTTCACACTTCTAAAAACTAGTGTGGTCTCCTTTAAGGCCCCTGAGCCAGTGGTAAACATTACTCAAACCGCTGAATCACTTACAAATGCCTTCTACCAGCACCTACAGGACTGCATGGATCAGGCAATCCCAAACAAAACTAAGACTCTCTGTACCAAAGGCAAGCGTCCAGTCTGGTGGACCCCAGCCATAAACAAGCTCTACAACAAAAGGAGGAAGCTACTACAAGATAGAGCAAAATCCTTGAAAGGTAAGACACCTTTGATCATTATAAGTAAAAACTAAGAGCTCTCATAAAATCATCCAAGGCAAATTTTGAGAGAAAAATCGCCAAGGACTCTAAAGACAATCATAAGGCCTTCTTTAGCTATGTTAGAAACCTAGGAGGAAACTCCCAGATATGCTCAGAATTAGTTCAAAATGATGTGAAAATTACTGAACCTACACACATTGCTAACATACTGGCTGACAGGTTCAGTGCAAACTCCCGCCCCCAAAGGAGAGATATCTATTCCAGAGGATTGTAGCCCCCCAAACATCTCCAACGCCCAGGTGAGAACTGCCCTCACTAAGGCAAAAAACACAGCATCCATGGGACCGGATGGTGTCCCCGGCTGTGTGCTTCATGAACTCAACGAGGAATTAAACCCACAGTTAGGACAGCTGTTTAATCTTAGCTTCACCTCAGGATATGTACCCAAGGAGTGGCGCATGGCGACTGTGGTCCCACTTCATAAGGGCGGTGCCGCCACAGACCCTGGAAATTACCACCCCATTAGCTTGACAAGCCTCATCTGCAAAGCCATGGAGAGGATCATAATGGAACTCATAAATAAAGACATGGGGAGCTTGCAGACTTTGGATCTGACCCAGTTTGGCTTTGTCAGGGGCAGATCCTGCCTCTTAAACTTGGTTGACTTTTTCGAGACAGTCACCAAGGCCATTGATGAGGGAAAGGCAGTCCATACAGCCTACCTCGACCTGGCAAAGGCCTTCGACACAATACCCCACTCAGGTATCATCGAAAAACTCATCAGCTTGAATGTAAACCCATACATCACAAGATGGGTTGCAAACTGGCTAAGTGACAGAACCCACAGGGTCAGAGTTGCTGGAGCCATGTCAGACTCAAAGCCTGTCACAAGTGGTGTCCCACAGGGCTCAGTCCTAGGTCCACTCTTGTTCGGCATCTACTTTTCTGAAGTACAAGCAAACACAGGAGGGTTATGGCTGACAAAGTTTGCAGATGACTGCAAACTGGGCACCATAGTCGAAAACACATCTGACACAGATATCCTCCAGAAGGGCCTCACAGAAACGGATAACTGGTGCCAGAGCCATGGCCTGAAGTTAAACGCCAAAAATGCATAGTCATACCCTTCGGGAAAAACAAGGTTACCCCTAGCTACCATATAGGTGGCAATCCACTGAGCACAGAAAAAGTCATCAGGGATCTGGGGACCCAAGTTGACAGTAGCCTTCGTTTGACACTCATGTTGCTAAAGTAGTTAGGAAAACCTTCTATATCGCCCACCTGATCATGAAGGGATTCACATCTAGATCAAGGGAGGTCATCGTCCCCTGTACTCATCACTCATTAGACCTATGATTGAGTACAATGCCCGTTCGAATGTATCTGACCAGACACCTGATGCAGCTTGAAAGGCCCCAAAAGTTCCTCACCAAAAGGATAAAGGGTCTCAAAAATATGTCTTATGCTGCCCGACTGAAAGAACTCCAGCTCTATTCAGTCTCATACCGCTTGCTTAGAGGTGACCTGTGCCTGACATATAAGGCCATGTCAAACCCAGATTTGATGAATATGCTTCACCTCAAAAATCTAGATCCCTCAGAACCAGAAGGGCGGCAGACTTAAACCTTGACACGGTTATAAATAGAACGTGCTGGAGGGACAGATTCATCACCCAGAGACTCCCTATGCTGTGGAACAAAATCCCGGTACATGTGAGGCAGAGCACCTCGCTGGCCTTGTTCAAGAGGAATGTTGACCAATGGATGGGAGATCGCAGATATACCCCAGGGATTACTTCAGTGTCACTGCTTGACAGAGGCACAGAAAAATGATAGGCATAGTTTTTATTCAAACTAAAGGGGTGGCGAAAGCCACATAACTATGGGCTAGGCTTATAAATGCCCTTGGGCAGATAGCCTAGTATGAACCTATGAACCTATAAGAGCCAATGCCATATCTGGAGCTGGTAAAGTTGGAAGGATATAACCCAACTGTTATATCATTTTGCTCTTCTAGAATAAACCAAAAAAGGATGGTAGTTGGTGAGGGGGGAGTCTAGGATGAATGAAAATTGACAAAACAGATGGAACTTTATGGTATGCACATAACTTTTATGTCTGATGATGTAAATTTTTATTCCATCTTCGACTGATGGGAGAGAGGCCTCCGCTACTAAGAACCTTAAGTGGATACAAGGAAGGATATTTTTGAGCACCATTGAGCCAAAAAATGCCCTACCTCTGGACACCAGATCCAGCTTATAATGAGAGATAAAGGTATGAGGGGAAGTCCAAGTTGCTGCTGAACAAATATCATCCATGGAAGTTCTTGAGTGGAAAACTGAAGGGGTAGCTAGAGCTCTGGTAGAATGAGTCCTTATATTTTGTAAGGCAAAGCCATTCCTGACGTGTTATAAGTAAAGGAAATACAGTCAGTAAGCTATTTAGCTAGGTGACTTTAGATACAGGTGCACCCTATTTCAAGTCAGTAAAGGATACAATCAATCAATTAGTCTTTCTGATATCTTTTGTCCTAGGAAAATAGAAACATAATTGTCTGTGCACATCTAGCAAATGTAACAAGGATTCTTTGTTGGAATAGTTCAGAAAGAAGACTGGTAGACTAATACATTGATAATACCTTAGCCAAAAAAGATGCATTGGTTTATAAGGAGAGACTACCCTTATGGAAAATGAGATGTGGAAGTTTCACAGATCATGCCTGAATTTGTCTGGCGGAGGTGATGGCAACTAAAAATAAGGTCTTCCAAGACAAAAATGTAAGTTCACAACCGTGGGTAGAATGAAGGACTGCAGTACCAGATTGAGATCCCGTGGGATCTTTAAAAGGGGGTTTAAGAAGAATTGTGCCGTGCAAAAAGGCTTTACATATTTTATAAGAGGCTAGTGAATGGCCATCAAATCCACTGTGGAAATTAGTGCCAACTGGACTCTCACTGTTGAAGAACTGCCCCTTGGTTGAAACGCATTGTCAAGAACTCTAACACATGACTAATTGGTGCTGAGAAAGGGTCTATATACTTTTGAATAGCCCAGTGTACAATTTTTTTCCTACTAGCCTAAGGATCTGAAGTAGTTACTTCATTTGTTCTGCAGCCTGTGGGTATTGGATCCGAGCTGGCAGCTTCACTAGCTAAAAGATCCGAGCTCCTAGGTCCTCCCCCTACCCATAATCCCCTGCTGCCTACTGTATTACCTCAGATCGAGTTTGCCGCAGCTGAAGCAGCTACTTGTGAAGAGCTCCTTAGGCTTGGTGAGATTGTTACCTTTTTTCTCTCTGAGAAAACATCTTTAAATTTAAATTTTTAGTTAGCGTGTGTTGTGGTGTTAATTCCCCTAGTAGAATTAGAGTATTAGGACCCCTTTTCTGTGGTAGTTTTATTCGTAGTCGTTAGCGTCGCGTATTGTTCCCCTCCCCCCTTAGTATTTGGGTGTGTATCTGTGATGGCTGAAGGGCCCAAGGCCGTTTTTTTCTAAGTGCTCTGAGTGTGGCCATAAGCTTTCCCCAGCTGATGGCCACACTCAATGCGTTTTGTGCCTGGGAGTGGCCCATTTGTGCAGCCTTTAATCCCCGGGCAATTAGGGACAGGAAGAACAAGCTGATCCTGGCGGGCTGACTTCTCCAGGACTCGGCTTCTTCTTCCTCCCCCTCGAAGGCTCAGGCTGCTTCCGTAGCCCCGGTGCCTTTAGCCCCCCCCCCCCCCCTGCTCTGCCTGGGACTCAAACTCCCTCTGCTGTGCAGAGTTCGGGGGACTCTAGTGCTTCTGTCTCTAAAGAAAAGAGACAAAGAGAAAGATAAGCACAGGTCTCATAAAAAGCGGGCTGAGGCTCACCCCTCAGCCCCTCCATCGAAAGTTATCTCTCCCTTGAAGGTCTCCGGATCCTCCCCCTCTCGCCTCCGTTCACCTTGTTTCTCACCGGAGCTGGAGGAGGAGTACTGTTCTCCTTCGAGGTCATCGAGGCGGCCCTCCCGGCCCGCCTTGACGACTTCCTCTAGGTCGACCAGGAGCCTTACCAACGCAGACATGGATTGGATGATGCGTTGATTACTGCAGACCCAAATGCAGATGGGGGTGCTCTTGCATCCACCCACTCAGGGGGGAGCACAGCCCCTCTCTTTGCTCTGATCACTCCTTCTCCAACCCGCTTTAGGGTTTTGGAAGTCATCGGATCCGGGCCCTTTCGGAGCCGGGGTTTCGTCGGCGCCGATAGCTCCGGTATCTTCGCCGACCGTACCCTTGAGCGTGTCGGATCCTAGCTCTCAGGGCCGAGCATCTGATCCATGGGGATTGGTGTGTCTCTGGCGCAGTTTAGGTCGGAGCACACCTCTCTCGGATCAGACCGCTTCGGCTCTGACGCCAATCCCTGCTACGGAGCCGAGGAGACTACTTTCGGAGCCTGGGGAAAGTAGTTCTCCTTCGGCTTTTGAGGTAGTGGAGAGGGTGCTGTCGAGGTCTTCCAGATCCCCGGTCCGGGCCTCGGATCCTCCCGCTCCCCCTATGCATGTGGGTCTATCCTCCATCATCCATCCTATGGGACAGCCTGCTCAAACCCTCCAGCTAGTTCCCTTGGAGGAACAGGACCCCGTGGGCGAGCCCTCCTCGGACAGTCCCACCGAGGAGGTGCCTCGCAAACGGCAGCGTAAAAGGAGGCACCTGGACTCCCCTGAGTCCCTCACCACAGACACGGTTTTGGATGACGGGGAAGGTTCCCCAAGGTCACCCACCGAGGATGTCTCCTTTGGAGACATCATGGAAATGTTGCATATTAGAGGGGGATGGTCTGCCCAAAAACCTTCCTCAGATGAATCGGTGTTCCTGGAGGCGTTTGAGGCAGGCCCGTCTACCTCCTGGGTGTCCCCCCTGGCTGACCCTCTGGTGGACTTAATCACTACCAGGGCGTGGAAAGAGCCCGACACCGTGGAGCCAATCCCCAGAAGTCCTGACAAAGTTCATAGCGCCCCCGCAGACAGGCAGTCCTGGGATAAGGGGTCCCTCTTGATGCCATGTTGGTGGCGGCCACCACGAAGAAGGAACTCGCACAGGAGAGTTCCTTGGTCCATCCTCCGGATAAGGAATCTCGGGCAATGGTCCGCATTGGGAAGCGGATGTTTGCTTCAGCAACTTTCTCCATAAGGGCTCTGAACTATATGGCACACATTATCAGGCTACAGCGAGACTTAATTAAGGAATATGCTGCAGCCCCCCCAGAGTCCATGATGGTCGTGGATAAAACCACATTTGTGACTCGTATGGCCACTCTAAAGTCCATCTCTAACACGTCCCTGCGGTTACTCTCTCATGCTACGGAAGGAGCCGCTAGGGCTAGCGGAGCCGGGGTCGTCTTGCGGCGTCACGCCATGCTCCGCCTTTGCGATTTCGCGGAACCCTTCAAGGCGTCCTTCGCGAATGCGCCCTTTGACGGATCTTCGCTTTTTGGCAAGACCATACGCGAGACGCTGGTCCAAAGCGAGAAGGATGGGAAGATGCTGTCTGCCATCGGGGTCCGCTTCTCGAATCCCCAACGATCCTTTTCAAGGAATCAGAGGGGACAAAAGAAGTTGTGGTTCCGCAAGTCTCAGCAGTCCCATCCGGCTTTGGACCCCTCGTCCTCTAGAGGCAGAGGAAGACAAGGTGGATGTCGGTCCAGAGGCAGAGGGGGGCCATGGAACTTCGGGTCTAGGGAACCTTTCTCGGACAAGCCCACGCAACAGCCCTGAGGGCTTACCCAGCTGTCCCTCTCTGGAGGCAGTCGGGGGGCGTTTATCAGAGCATCGTCAAACTGGGAGTCCATCACAAATGATCGATGGGTGCTCCGAATCATATCCAGAGGTTACTCCATTCCCTTCATGAACCTACCCCCTAAAGTCAGGCGCCTTCCCGATGTCCCACCCGATCAAAGGGAGGCAGCAGCTTCAGAGGTGTCAAAGCTGCTAGAAAAAAATAGCCATCCAGCCCGTCCCCCCAGACCAGTCTGGATTGGGCTACTACTCCAGGTTTTTTTTAGTGCCAAAGAAGACGGGGGACTTGAGACCGATTCTAGATCTCTCCACCCTGAACCTTTTCATCCCCAAGGAGAAGTTCCGGATGGTCACTCTTCAGTCTATTCTTCCCCTTCTTCGGGAGAACGACTGGATGTGCTCCATAGACCTCAAGGATGCGTTCTACCACATTCTGATAGACAGGCGATCCAGGAGGTTTCTCCGCTTCCGGCTGGGAGACAGTCATTATCAATTCAGGGTTCTCCCATTCGGCCTCACCTCAGCCCCCAGGGTGTTCACCAAGGTCATGGCAGTGGTTGCAGCTCACCTGAGACTCCAGGGCATTCAGGTGTTCCCGTACCTGGACGACTGGCTCCTTGCCACCCCTAACAGGCATCAACTCTGCTTTGCAAGGGATTATGCTGTAACTCTCGCCCAGAGTTTGGGCATATCAGTGAACCTTCAAAAGTCCTTCCTTCAACCAGTGCAGGTTTTGGAGTTTATAGGGGCCAAATTGGACATGCGCATCTCTTGGGCCCTCCTAACCCCTGACAGGCTGAACAGCTTATCGCATCAGATCTTAGCCCTTCTTCAAAGCCCAGCTCCTGCGGCGGAGTTAGTCCTGAGGGCACTGGGGTCTATGGCAGTGGCTATCGGTCTCTCTCCATGCACGCCTACGGATGAGGATCTTACAGTGGACTCTTCAAGTTCAATGGTCACTAGTGTTTCACCCACTGAACACCCCTATTCCACTGAGCAGAATTTGCAGGGACGCCCTCCTTTGGTGGCTTCACTCGTGGGAGCTGTGAGAAGGGAGACCCTTTGTAATTCCCCAACCCCAAGCCACGTTGACCACGGATGCTTCTCGCCTCAGGTGGGGGGCATTGTTCAGGCAGAACCGTCCAAGGCACGTGGACTCCCATAGAGGCCGCTTTGCATATCAATGTCCTAGAGATGAGGGCGGTGCTTTTGGCATTGCAAGCTCTCCATGGCCTTCTCCCTCTAGGGACTATTGCGATCCAGACAGACAACATGGAGGTAGTCTGGTTCATAAACAAACAGGGGGAAACCAGGTCTTATCCCCTCTGCCGAGAGGCTATGAGAGTGTGGGAATGGGCGATATCCACCAACCGCTGTCTGGTAGCAGCGCACATTCCGGGTCGGTCCAACATATTGGCGGACAAACTGAGTCGGGTGATTCTCACCCCGTACGAGTGGTCTCTCAATCCTTCAGTTGCGAAGCACATTTTCCATGCATGGGGTTGGCCTCGTTGTGATCTTTTCGCCTCTCCGTCAAACACAAAGTGCAGCGAGTACTTCGCAATACTTCCCCCTTCAGGGGAGACCCCGAGAGACGCTCTGGTGCATGCTTGGCCACCCGGTCTCCTTTATGCTTATCCCCCCCTCCCGCTTATGACGAAGTTCATTCAGAAAGCATGTCGGTTGGGGAGCAGAGTTATCCTCATAGCCCCATTCTGGCCTCGTCAGATCTGGTTCCCTTATCTGCGGTCTCACAGTATAGTTCCTCCATGGATCCTGGATCCCATTCCAGATTTGATTTCGCATCCTGCGGGATGCCAAACCCCGAACCTGCTAACTGCTTGGTTGATCTAGTTCCTCTGATGGCTAGGACTCCCGGTATCTCATCACCAGTGAAGGCCATTCTGGTGCGGCCCCATAAGTCTGTTACCAGAAAAATTTACAATAGTAAATGGAAACGTTTTTCCATCTGGGCCGAAGGCAAGGGCCTGGATCCTTTTACAGTCCCTATTCCAATGATTCTGGATTTTTTGTCGCTAATCTTTCAAAAAGGAGCGAGCACTTCCACAGTTAAGGTGCAACTAGCAGCCATTTCCCATTTTCATGTGGGAGATGGACTGGGATCTGCAGCATCTTCAAAGATATGCAAAACCTTCTTGAGGGGCATTTTTCTTTTGAAACCACCAGTGAAATCGGCGGTTCCTCCATGGGACTTAACTTTAGTCTTACAAGCTTTGACAAGTCCACCTTTTGAGCCTGCCACCTCGGTTCCGTTAAAATTCTTGTCTTGGAAAACAGCCTTTTTAGTGCTATTACGTTAGCCAGGAGGGTTTCAGAACTCCAAGCCCTGTGCATGAAATCCCCCTACCTCATTTTTCACAAGGATAGAGTCTCTCTCAGGACTAACCCCTCTTTCCTACCAAAGGTGGCTTCAGAGTCAGATATTAACCAATCAATCAATTTACCGGTATTCTTTCCAAATTTTCAGAACAAAGGGGAGTACACATTGCGCAAACTGGATGTACACAGGCAACTACGTTTCTACCTGCACAGGACTAAAGATTTTTGCAAGTCTGATCAGTTGTTTGTGTCTTTTGCCAAATCAGCTATGGGAAAGGCAATTTCTAAAGTAACCCTAGCTAATTGGATTTCTCAATGCATAATCTGTGGGTATATGTCCTCAGGTAAACCAGTTCCTATGGGAATCCACGCTCATTCAACCCGATCCATTGCTACATCAACAGCCTTCTGGTCCAGGGTTCCTCTGGACGACATATGTTCAGCAGCTACTTGGTCCTCTTCTCATACGTTCATTTCCCATTATAAATTGGATATCTTTGGCTCTGCGGTGCTTCGGAATATCCTTCTGTAAGGCCACCCAGGGTTATTTTTATAGGTAGCTGGGGACTCTGTCCCACAGGTTGCAGAACAAATGAAGTAACTACTTCAGATAAAGAAGTTATGTACTCACCATAACTTTCCATCTGAGTAGGTACTTCATTTGTCTGCAACCGACCCCCCCCCTCACCATATCGTGATACCTGGTCACCTGAAAAATGTTTTTTTCATGAGGTTAGGCAATACTTGAGCCTCTGTCGAAGGTGTGAATTTTTGGACTGAACAAACTCGATCTGAGGTAATACAGTAGGCAGCAGGGGGGTTATGGGTAGGGGGAGGAGCTAGGAGCTCGGATCTTTTAGCTAGTGAAGCTGTCGGATCCGATACCCACAGGTTGCAGACAAATGAAGTACCTACTCAGATGGAATGTTATGGTGAGTACATAACTTCTTTTTTCCTAGTGGATGGCTTAGGGGAAGACAGCATCAGTTGTCTGGCTATTATTGTAATTGGAGAAACCAAGCTTGTCAGCTCAAGGCTTGGAAGGTCCGGATGTGTCATGCCTGTCGGGTGAGACAGGTTGTCTGGAGTTGGGTCCAGAATCCAAGGTTGGTGAACTAAGTGAGGCCACAGGAAGGCAAACCAAATCTGATAAGGCCAAAGGAGGTCAAATCAGGATGACTTTGGTCTTCAACCTGGCAGCTCTCTGAAGGAACAATTGGGGGATATGCATAAAGCAATCCGAGGAGCCAGTCATGCAGAAGAACATCCCTTGGTGACTTCCCCTGTGGGGGATCAGGACAAAATAGCTGCTGCACTTGTTGTTTAGGGGAGATGCAAAGAGATTGCAGCAAGGCTGGCCCCATTTGTGGAATATTTACTCCACCACTTTGTGTGAGGGACCATTTGTAATGGTATGCACCTGCTCAGCTCTTCTGCTAGCACACTGGATTTTCTTGGAATATGCGTTGCAATGAGAAAGCAGTTGGAAGATATTGCCCATTGCCACACCCTTAGCGCTTCTTGACATAGGTGTGTACTAGGCTAATGGGCCTGGAGCCTTTACAAGCCTATCCCAAAAAAAATTGCCTAGGCACCATGCCACCCGATGTTAGTTCACAGTGCCCCTATCCAGTAGGGCAGTGGTTCTGAAACTTTGCAAGCTGGAGGACCTCCCCTTTTAGTAAAGGAAATATTTTTGCAGAACCCTATATTTTGGATTATGTTAATATTAATAAATAATTAATATTAAAGCAATATTTGAATTGCAGAAATTAATTTTATTTGTAAAGGATTACAATTTAAAAAGACTCCAGCTTCTAAAATTGTCTGATGAGGTAAACATGCACTGGAGCTCATTTCTAGAATGAGTAGTAGTGCATTAAGGCACTGCCAAATATTATTTAATTTCTGTGAATATTGCAAAGTTATGTTGAAAACACAATCAGGCACCATGGCCAATAACTGAACTCCAATCACCTGGGCTGTACCGAAAGCTATACCAATAGTTCTAGCTATTGTGAAAGTAAATTTCAACAGGACAATAAAAATAAGAAACAAATTGCTAGCATCACATTTAAGCTTAGTTATGAATTAAGAACCTAAGTAACCAACCAAGGCAATTCCGCCATTTGAAACAAACTAGTAATTAATCTAAATACAGTGTCACATGCACAGTTAACAAGAATTGCCAGTTCTACTTAGATCCAATGTACCACTGCTCCTGTCTGCAATATTTGAGCATGAAAGAACCTGCAACAATAAATAACGCAACATGCAGCCAAATCCATATGATGAGTTAGGAACTAGGTAAGGTGGCATACAGTTAAAGGGGAATGAAGCCTGCTTTACTGAGAGCCTTGTTCAAAATGAAGAAATACAAAGAGAAAAAGACTTCAGCATGATGGCCATGATATTTGATAGTCATTGAAACACATCTGAAATAAGAAAACAGTTTCTGGTATCCGGCAATGAAGTAACTAAAATGATTCTCACTACATTACTTTTATCTGCTAAATTTTCCACACAGGAAAAAGTTGCAGTTTTTTCCAACAACTACACAGGTATGTAAAACATGCTTTACAATAAATATTAAGAGTGAATAAAAAGGAAACCAAGCCTAGTGATATATACTCCCAACAATTAAAAAAGAAAATCACCATTCAGACAAGATTATAATCCAAAAAGCTTTAATCTCACTCTATTTCCTCATTCCCTGAGTGATACTTTTTTTTTTTTTATATAAGGCTATTATATGCAGACATCTGTACTCGACTGTTATGTTAAATTTGCTTATTATACAACTGTACTGTTTATTATTGCAAAAACATTTTAACTATTCCAAATCAAAACTGGATGCTTCAACATTAGCATGTTAAACATTTTTGATGCATTTTATGTATGTAATGAAAAGCCCACACACTTAACAGGTAAATGGTAGCAACAAGCAAATAAACGAATGTCTGCCTCATACAGTATGTTTGTAATAATGTGATAGACAAGAGCTGTACATATGTTAATAATAGTGTAAGACACTGGAGTTCTGATAACATACTTGAAGTAAAAATCCTGAGTAGGACTCTTGCTAAATATTATGACTGCCCTCTAGCACTGAGAAATCAATATGACACAAGGTAGTTCTCAAACTTACATCTATTTGTAATGCAAATAAGTTTGAGCCAAGCTGTTTGGGAACTTATATACCCTAGGTCCATTTGATACCCATCTCACTTAGAAACAATCCTTGAAAAAATAATTGTCCAGCTGAAACCCTCTATACTTTAACATTTTTTTTTTCTAATTTAAATATTTTCTCTTTCAGTGTTTCACAGGATTATCCATTCATGGAAGTCGAACAATTCAGTGTTAACTTTTCTTGAAGTCACTTGTTTAACCTACAGAATCACATTCAGTCATGTCCACCCTTTGTTTGGAGGAGTTACATGGTTTAGGTAAAGTAACATGGAAAAGGCTCGCTTGCACAGATATGTAGAAGAAAATGGAAATTATTTCTGGAGAGCTTTGTCTGCTAATCCTGGATAAATGTTTCTTACTGACGACCAAAAGTCAGAAAGACTTTTGTTTAAAAACAGTTTTTAAAGAACCATTACATGACAGCTCTGCCAAATCATCTGACTTCATCTATTTTTGCAACAGAATGCACCTCTGATCGAATTTTTATTACATTGCGATGGCGGAAAATAATATGAAGGTGTTTCAAACTTCTCAAGTGTTCCACGAATAATTCAACTATTTTTGGATCTACTTTTTGTTCTGCACTTTGTACAAAGTCAGATAAAGTTGAAAATGAATCAGACATTCCTTTTCAGTTGATTTTCCCATAATTCTATTTTTTATTATAGCTTATATTTTATTTTGAACTTTAAAAATGTCAATACTAGTTCCTTGAAGACTTAAATTTAACTTGTTCAAGTAGCAGAAAATATCAGCTAAATATGCAATCTTTACTAGCCAAGAAAAATCATTCAAGCATTCTCTTAAAGGGAAACTTGTTTTATCAATTAAAAAGACTCATTTCATCATGAAGTTCAAAAGTGCAATTCAAAACCTTCCCACGAGACAACCAACAAACTTCAGTATGTAACAGTAATTGTTTATGATGGCTTCCCATTTCATCACACAAAACTTGAAAAATCCTATTATTTAGTGGGTGAGCCTTAATAAAATTTACTATAGCTACTACTTCATCAAATGTTCTTTTAAAATCAAGTGGCATTTTTCAGGCAGCAAGTGATTCACAATGTATGCTACAATGCATCCAGGTTGCATTTGGTGCTTCTTTTTTAATCAAACTTATCATACCTTTCATTGTTCCAGTCATAGCTTGAGCTCCAGTGTGCAAATTCCAAGACATTTTGACTAACTTAGCTCATTCATTGTTATAAAATCATTTAAGCAGATGAAAAGTGCTTCCCCAGTAGTGTGAGTAGGAAGAGACTTGCAAAATAAGACATTTTCATGAAATTTACCATCAAATTCGTATTGAATAAATTAGCATTGTTACAAATATCCGTGCTTTCGTCAGGTTGTAATGAAAAGTACTGACTCTTTTGTACCTGTCCAATCAGTTGATGTAAAATATTGTTAGACATTTCTGTTATTTGATCACTAACTGTAGTATCTGATAATGAAATTGACTGTAAATCTCTGGCAGCCTTATTCTCCACCACTTGCATAATCAATTTTTGCAACAGGTAGAATTAAATGTTCAGCAATTGTATCATATGACACAGTAACAGCTTGCTCATTACTGCCACTAGTTGTGTTTTTTCTTAAAACGTTTTGAAAATTCTTTCAATTTAATTTGGAAGAAATCAATCAACTTGCTAGCATACTGTTTATGCTTTGACTGAAGGTGACATTTAAGCTTTGCCAGCTTCATTTGATAACACTTCATAACAAATGACGCATAAAGGAACTTGTAAATCTATATTTTAAGTACTCATCTAAATATTTTCGTATCTTGAGTACTGGCATTTTTTTTTTTGGCTGCTTAACAAGGTATGTCATCTTCTTCGGATGATTCTGAATTGTTCTCAGAATGTTTTACTGTACCTCTCATCAATCAGTTATCTATTCCCTAGCATCTAAAAATATAATTTAAACACTACTGAAATATCAATAAAATTACACAATCCCAAAACAGACAAATGAAACTGTTTAACTTACATTCACATTTGCAAAACAACTTACTGATATACCAGGAAACCCAATACTAATACAGACAATAGAAATTAACACAACATGTAATCAAAATGTATAGTCCCTTAACAGCTATGAAGTCACTTGAACTCAGGATGCACAGTAGCAAAACTAGGTGGGCCTGTAGTTATAGAGCTGCACAGACTGCATTTAGTGCAATCGACTGCAGACCATCGTTGGATTAATGTTGAAGAGTGTATTATGTATTATCTGTGCTTTTTTTGGTGAATAAACAAAAGGATGGTGGTATGCATAAATTGTGCTTCGATCACTTCCCCAGTCAGCTCACCCCATACATCCACTGCAGTGTCCCATTACTTGGCTATTTCTCCCCAGTTGCCATAAACTTTGTTCAAAACTCTGTGTGCATACTGTTTACTTCTACAATGACTACAGCTATTTGGATTTCATGTAAAACTTTTACTTCAAATTTTATAGTACAAACACTGATAGACACTTGCTAAACAAAGAAAAAGAGTCTCAAAATGAAAACAAACTTAGCAGATTCTGTTACTTTCAAACTCAGTCAATGAAACAGCATAGAAACCCACATTCAAAGAAAGTGCACTGGCCATTGGCGGATGAAGTTTACCTTTGGACTGTTTTTGAATCATAGGGCTACTTTTGAACATTTTTCCAGTAAGCAATGAAACAAACCATATGAACCAATAAGAACATTCCAACCATAAAAGGCCACCCAAACTTCTCTCATTACAATCCACCAATGTCAGTCAATATGCAAGTTAACAATTCTTGAAAAATGTCGCTTGGTAACTGTGGTAGGGGGGATTCAGGCTCATATTTCCTGTAGCTAAAGTACTGGGTTTGAGTCTAAGCAAATTAATAACCACCTGTTAACCCTAAAGCAGGGCATTTCACTGTTTCTAACACACACCTGAATCTCAAGAAATCTGAACAAAACCTAAAATAAATAGGGACAGATTATAAGCATTGCTGTTATGAAATTAGAAAATTTGTAGAATAACAGGATTCCTGTTAATATGCACTTCTGTAATCTGATTCAAAAGGATAAGCAGTAAATAAATGTGAATCATTAGCAACTTCAGTCCTTTCTTTGAGGAACAAACAAAAACATGGGGCAAAAATCTGGACATTCTGGAAAAACCTGGATAGTTAAGGGATACACTTACTATCTCTTGTACACAAGGCCATGTGCGCTGGACAAAGCCACAAATAATGGGGGAACATAGTCCTAAATATAGGAACACCTGTTAAATATTGCTCTAACAGACTTAGAAAGTTGATAGAAAAACAAGTTTCGAATTACTATGCATTTTCTGAAGGATATGAACAGTACACCTGAAATATCTGCCATTATTGCCAGAAAAAGCAGAATTTTATGAGAAACAGACAAAAAAATATATATATATGAGGCAAAAATCTGGACATTCTGTGAAAACCTGTATACTTGGGCTATACTACCGAGTTCTTACACTCATATCTCTCACCCTCTTATTTACATATACACACAGAAGACCATGTGCTCTGGACAAAGCCACAAATAATGGGAGAACATAGTCCCAAAAAATAGGAACACCTGTTAAATATTGCTTTTACAAAGTTGAGAGAAAAAAGTTTTGCATTAGTACTAATTTTCTGAACAATAACTATAAAGCTGAAATGTCTGCCATTATTTTCTTACTTCAGTGCTGAATGAGTAGCCAGAGATTTGCCAGAAAAAGCACACTTTTATGAGACACACACAATGCCATGTGGACAACATAGCCCTAAAAATAAGAACACCTTTTAAATACTGCTCTTACAGACTTACAAAGTTGATTGGAAAATTCATAGCAATGCAAAACCTAAGGATACAAACTCCATTACACTATTTTCTGGCTTCAGTGCTCACTAACTTGTCAGGGATTTGCCAGAAAAACCCAGTTTTATGAGAGGTACACCAAAACTATGAGGCAAAAATTTGTACACCTGAGAACAAAAAAGAAAAAAAAATACCTTAAAAGGTCTTGTCACGATCAGCTGCAGAAGGAATCTAACCAGCATCACACAACTACGATAACTGACTGGAGGGAAAGTAACAGTTTGTTGAATTTTCCCTCAGAGTTCCAGCTGTGAGACAGAAAACATTGACGCTATAGACCCAAGCCTACATCAGGGGTCACAGTCATACCAGCACTCTACAGTGGCAACATTTAAAGAGTATGGATTCCAGATTAAAGCAACCAAATGTTTTGTGATTATTTAAAATGGTAAGCTTCAGTACATCATGCCACACATAATATCAGTAGATGCAGAGACTAACTGGATCCTTTGGACTGACACCAGTACAATCTGTACCAATTAGAAAGTCTGGGGTGCAATAAAAAAAAAAACTGTCCACTTGTAATGTGAATGCTTTAGGGTTATGTCCTGGCCAGCATCCTCTACAGTGAATGTTTTGTCTGTTCAATGAAATGGAAATCTTTTTTTTGTTTGCTGAACAAAAAAAAAAAACTGTCCACTTGTAATGTGAATGCTTTAGGGTTATGTCCTGGCCAGCATCCTCAACAGTGAATGTTTTGTCTGTTCAATGAAATGGAAATCTTTTTTTTGTTTGCTGAACAGTTAATCCCACTAGGATAAATGCCATTTTTAGTGGTGGACTGGAAACTCTGGTTAATTGACTAGTTTTACCTTACATAGTATACAGACAGTGATTCAAACCTAGGACTACATGACACAGCTTATTATGACCTCACAGCTTTAGTCATCATTACTATATTCCCAGGCATGAAACAAGTCCAGTGCAAAGGAAGATCTTTGTGCTGGGCCACTGCAGACTGGGGAAGAGAGGAAAAGATACGAGAAAAAAGTCATTTATTGGTGCTCTGCTTGACATGAATGGGAAGCTTATGCCAGAGTATGGGCAGTATTTGGGAAATGAACCTGTCCCTCCAGCATGTTCTATTAATTGTAGTAATGAGGTTGTGATCTCTGTAGCGTGTGGCTCAGGGGGATTGGGATTTCTTTGGGTGTAGCATTTCAAGTAGGATCGGGTTGGACATGACTTTGTAAGTCAAGCAGTGATCACCTCTAAATAGATAAGAGACTGAGAACACCTGAAGTTTCTTGAGTCTGTCCATGTAGGGCATGTGTTTAAGGCCTAGAATCCTTTTTGTGAGGTACGTTTGTGGCCTCTCCAGCTGTCGTAGGTGTGTGGTCAGGTACATGCCAAATGGGGCATTATATTTGATGACTGGTCTAATGAGGGATGAGTAGAGAGGGATGATGACCTCTTTATTCCTGGATGCGAAACCTTTGGTTATAAGATGTGCCACATAGAAGGACTTTCCTATCACAGTGGCAGTGTGATGGTCGAAGGTGAAGTGGCTGTCGACCTGGGTGCCCAAATCTCTTATGGCCCCGTCAGTGTTCAGTGGGCTCCTCCCATCAACGTGGTAATTTGTGGGAACTGAGTTTTTTCCAGAGGGGATGATGGCACATTTTTTGGCATTAAGCTTCAGGCCATGGTTCCAACACCAGTCATTTTTCTCAGTGAGGGCATTTTGTAGGATGTCTGCATCACTTGGGAAGTTGGTAATGACTCCTAGCTTGCAGTCATCAGTGAACTTGGTCAGCCAGAGTCCTTCTGTGTTGGCCTGGACTTCCAAGAATTAGATGCCAAACAGGAGAAGGCCCAGGACCGAGCCCTGTGGGACTCCACTCATGACCGGTCAACAGTCTGACTTGGAATCTGCAACTTCCCTCTGTGGGTCGTGTCTCTGAACCGATTTGCAGCCCACCTAATGATGTAAGAATTGATGCCTAGTTTGATGTGTTTATCAATTTTTCCTGAGTGGGAAATGGTGTCAAAGGCCTTGGCCAAGTCGAGGTAGGCTGTATGCACTACCCAACCCTCATCCACAGCCTTGGTAAGTGCTTCGAAGAGGTCCACCAGGTTCAGCAGGCAAGATCTCCCCTTGACAAAGCCAAACTGTGTGGGGCAAGAATTTGTAGATTGACTATGTCTTTGTTAAGCAAGCCTATGATGATGCGCTCCGTAGCTTTGCATACCAGACTTGTCAGGCTAATGGGGCTATAGTTCCCAGTGTCTGTAGTTGCTCCCCCTTTATGGACTGTAGCAGTGCAGCATTCATTAGGGACATAGTCTGAGGTAATGCTGCAATTGAATAGGGCATACAGATGTGGTGCCAGTTCGTTTTGTAGCTTATGTAGGATGCAGCCAGGGATATTATCAGGTCCCATGGATGCTGTATTCTTGGGCTTTGGACAGTGCAGCTTTTACCTGTGCCACAGAAATGGTGGGTACCAGGCTTTTTTCTGGTATTGTGATTGGACTCTTGGGGGGGTAAAGTTGGCACTGAATCTGTCGGCCAGTATGTTGGCTATATCTGTTGGCTCAGTATAGGAGGGGCCGTTGTGCAGTAACTCAGAGCAAATCTGGGTATTGCCTTTGAGGTTTTTAATATAGCTATAGAAGGCTTTGTGGTTTATTTTTGGTGTCACCCACAATTCTGCCTTTGTAGCTGGCTATAGAGGATTTGATAAGGGATCTTAGCTTTTTGTTGAGACTGATAAGGGAAGTTTTCCAGTCTTGTGACTTCATTTTTTTCTGCAACAGTTTCTTCCTTCTGTTGTAGACTTTATTGATGGCTGGGGACCAGCAGATTGGCTTCCCTTTTTTTGAGGAGAGCATCTTAATTCTTTTTGGTATGGCAAGGTCCATCCATTTGTATACATGCTTGTACAGTACATTGGTCTATGATTTGGCAGTCATGCAGCTATTTTCCATTGGCATGGGTGTCAAGAAGTTAGCCACCTGTGTTTTTAGGAGCCCAAAGTCGGCTTTAGAGAAGTTTTTCAGGGTTGTCACCTTAGCGGGGGGGGGGGGCGTAGGTGAGATGGAGATTTCCATGGTAATCAGTCTGTGGTCAGATTTAACCAGGGAGGAATTGACTATAGGTGTGGAGCAGTGATCTCCCATTTTGGTGATAACCAGGTCGAGGATGTTGCTTCCTCTAGTGGGGTCAGAATGAGCTGGTCTAGGGCATTGGAATTGATAAATTCCAGAAAGTGTTGGGCCTGTACTTTGGTACTTGAATAGTTTTCCCAGTTGATGGAAGGGTAGTTGAAATCACCCAGTATGAGAGTATTGGGTTGGACCTTGATAGATTCCAGGGTGATTAGGAACTTGGAGTGAAAGTCTAGGGACATGTTTGGGGTTCTGTAGCAGGCTATGACTTGTATCGCCATCTTAACCAGTGTTAGTTCTACCTGAAGTATCTCAAATGCATTATGCTGGGCTACCAGTCTAGAGGTGTGCATTTCCTTTAAGAATATGTAGACACCACCACCTTTGGAGCTTCCGGTCGTATTCTGGGGCCGAAAGGTATGGAATGAGTTGTAGCCTGGGACTTGTTGTGGAGTGACCTGAGTGCATGTGTTATGTGGCAGATCCTTGCACCTGATACACAACTGACCGTCACATTCTCCTTGTTCAACCTGGCGAGTGGGCCATCAGTGTTTCTCACAAGTGATTCTCCTATGATTAGTACATTGGGCAAAGTGTTTTGCCTTAAGGGCTTGGTTTGAGGGCACACTGTGGTGGTGAGCTGTGTTATGGGTTTGGTGTTGTGTTGTGATGTGGTGGTCGAGTGCATTTCTGTCTCGAGGATCTCTGTTGTTTGGGTAAATTTTTATTGAGAGCCACTGCAAAGGTGGGTGTATGGTTTGTGTTTCTATGTGTGGGTTGTGCTGGTTGGTGTTATGGAGGGCTGTGTGTTCTATGTAGTGAGTTGCAGGTGTTTAACTTCTCCTCATGACCAGCTAGTATGGACTTGGTTGGAGTGTGCACTGCTTTTTTGGTGATATAAGTACATTTCTCACAGGTCTGAGTGTTGGGAGGCAAGAGGAGAGGCTTGTCTGTGTGCCCAAGTGCACCAGAGTAGCAGGAGAAAGCACAGGAAGTTGCCCTACAATCATACCAGGAGGGGTGGTCATAACTAATAAGTACTGGTGCTGTTACTGTGTAGAAACAGCTAGTGCTGATAGCACCTAAGTGTGCTACATTAAATACTACAAAAGCTTGTGAAAGTGCTAGCCGATTAAGCTAATTGAAGTGCAAGAAGTAAAAGAACAAGCACGTTCTAAGGGGAAAATGGAAGAGCAGATGTTTTGGCACCGGTAATAGTTCACCTCAGCTGAGCGCTGCTGCATGGTGTGCAGACACGGGCTTTTAAACCAGAAAGTTGAAATGGATGGAAAAACTGCCCAAACAACCAATAATCTACAATGTCTGGGCCAGAAACCACTCCTCTTGTGGTAGATAGACTACCTAGTGCTTACTACTCCCAGCGATAAGCTCGAAGGCTTCCCTCCAACACAGAAAGGTGTACAAAACAGTCCTGGATGTAGCAAATCTGTGTCTGGTCTAGCTAGTTACAGGAAAGGCAGGAAACAAGCTTAGAACTTTTTTGTTTGTTTTTTTATTTATTTTTTTGTTTGTTTTATTTTTGCAGAAAAGAAGTTAAAACAGTAGCAAAAACACTTTAAATGCAGTACAAGCTAGCACACTTGAGCGTGTAGCAATATTAAGGCAAATACAGTTTAAATAAATTAAAAATGAGTGCAGAGAACAGTAAATTATAAGAAAAGGAAAATGGAGTCACTAATTTCAGAATAAGAGCACACAGAACAGCAAACTAAGGTAATAAGGTAGAAGAGTTAAGTAAAAGCAGCTGAAGAAAGTGTGCATTTTTTTTTTTTTAGTGGCGACGAGAGGGAACAAAGCAGACTAAGAGACTATAGGGGTTGTCCTTCCCAAGTGCTCTGTCTGTACACAGCAGAATAGATGGGACAGGTAGGAGTGTCTGAAATCAAAATATGATCTCACTGTACTCTGCTGAGTGAGCAAATGAGACGGGCCCAGGAGGAGTGTTCAAAAACAAATTCCCAGCAGAGGTGGGCAATTCCAAAGCCACCAAGATTAGCACCACCACCACAACAGACAGGGTGGGAAACTAACTGCAGAAAGACAGAGACCACAATATTCAATGAAACAGATAACTAATCTTAAGTAATGCTAAGTGCAGAGAAAAGTATACTTAAATGCACTTGTGTCTCCAGTTGATTTTCACAGGTAAATCACAGCAGCCAACAGGGGTTCCTCTTTGTTGTGTATGTACCAAACCACTGATTGCAATGATGGGAGAGCATCCTGAAAAGCACTGTTCTCAACTCCAGTATGTTGATATGCAAATTGGCCTCTTCAGGGAACCACATGCCTTGGACAGTCTTTCCCAGGTAATCCCCATACCATACCTCTCAACCTGGAAATATCAAAAATCTGGACAAAGGCCCATGAAAATAGGTATGAATCTGTACGCTGATTAACAAAATTTGCATGCATAATTAGGTAGCCCGACACACTCCAATGGAATTGTGGGATACCAACTTTCAATTGCAAAGTGAACAGACAACCAAAATACGGTCCCAGAGTAGACCTGGTAGTAAATGGTAACCATTTTTTTTGAAATGTGTAGCAATGATGTTTTGTATATCTGTATCTTACTTTCTGAGAAAGCATAATTAAATTACTTCCTAGGGCACCTCTGTACACCCTCATGAAACACAAAAGAGCAAGGAGGTATTAAAATACCAAACATTAACCTTAGTATTTCTAAAAAAAAAGGTGGCCATTTAAAGCACAGACATTGCTCATGTAATGTAGTGAGCTCTGTTTTTAATTTTTTGGTATTATTCATCAGGAAAAGATTTATGGGTCATAATAAGAAATGGGTACTAATTTGAGTTGATTATTAGGCATGGGCTCCCCATTAAGCAAAAAACATAAATATGTCACTTTCTATTCTACCAGATATAACTGCACTTAGCCTAATGCACTAAATTAATTGCCTGTTGACAACTCTGCTGGAACATAGGAAAGAGATACTGCATATATTTGTTAACTCTTGGATTACAAGTGGGGTATCCCATCCAATATACAGTCAGTATACCTGTCTTTAATTAACATGAAAACAGTATGCAGCCTTCCCACATTTTGTAACTGCAAACAATATGATACACTTTTCATATTAAGTGCAGACAAAACGCATGCATAATAATATGTTAACTAAAACACACATGCAAAGTCTGAATAACGAGTAATGCAATAGTAAAACAGCACTCAGTCTGGGTCACAAACGAGGGAACCTCTCTGGGCCCGGCAGCAATAATTGCACACACCAGCTAGTCTGAATAATGAGGTGGCACCACCGTAGCAGCAAAACACAGCACTGAAGTCTGAGCAATAATTACCATAAACTACTTTGCTTAATTGCACACACACTCCCCTAGTTTGAATAACAATACAACAGTAAAACAGCACTGAATTGAAGTCTGAATAACGAATGAGGGTGCTAAGCGATTTTCAAGTACCTTCCCTTCAATATTAACAGACTACCTGAACTTTCCTCAAAGCTACTCTGAAACGACCAACAAACAACAGAGCTTTGTCTTGAATTAGTAAATTTTAGTACCTCTAAGAGAAAGTTTAAAGCTAAGCGTTGCAGAGTGGTATCTTTACAGAAAATTATAGCAGGAAACTCCACAATAACAAGCTGCTGAGCAGTCAGCTAAGTTCTCAAATCCAGCAAAGTTTTGAATAAATAATAATCACACATTTGGTTTAGTGTTTCAGTTATTATAGCGAATAGCGATCCATTTTCATTAACCTGTCATCAGAAACCTGCAGACACTTGCATTGTACACTTCTGTTCTATCCCTAAGGAACCTCTCTGGGACCAGCAGCAATAAAAAAAACACTCTGCTTAATTGCACAGTGCACACTCATACCTGCTAATCTGAACAACAAATGAGATGATAGCAAAACACAGCACTAAAGTCCAAGCAATAGCTACAGTAAACCACGCTGATGCCGGTCTGCTTAATTTCACACACACTCCCCTAATCTGAATAATGAGCAATAGTAAAACAGCACTGAAGTCTGAATAATGAACGAGGGAACCTCTCTGGCACCGGTAGCAATAAATCACTCTGCTTAATTGCACACACCTGCTATCTGAATAACAAATGAGGTGGCAGCAAAAGAACCACTTTTTGCTCTGGCAGCAATAACTACAGTAAAACATTATTTAATCAGATAAAATGGGAGGTACTGGCAGCAATAACTACAGCAAACCACACTCTGCTCTGCTTAATTGCACACACACACACTTGCTAGTCAGAGACAAGGGAATCTGACAGCAATACCTACAAGAGAAAAAAACAGCACTGAAGGCTAAATAATGAGGGAGCCTGGAGGCACTCTGCTTAATTGCACACACACAACAAACACACCTTCCTCCCCTAGCTAAGCTATGCACACTGAATAGTAATGGAATGAAAGGGAACCCCTCAGTTTAATAGATTAACTAAATCGCATAGTTACACATAGTACTCAGATAAACCTGAGCGGACGGATTGGGTCTGGCAGCAATAAGAGTAAAAACCATAGCAGCACTGATTCTGAATACGTTTTCATAACAAACACATACTTATACTTCTGCTGCACTGAATGATGAACCATTGCACTCTCTTCTGCCATTAGTGGTTAGCACTGCTGCTACTCCAAAAAATTCAAAGTAACAGTCCAAGTCCAACAAAGCTGATGTCATTCACACACACCCCCTGTAGGCTGGTGATGCGTGGTGACATCAGCCATAAATTTAAAGTTGGAGTGGAGGAAAAAAAAATAATTAAAAAAAAAAAAATTGTGAATCAAAGGGGCCACTCGGGAATTCTTGGCACCCCATTATTTTGCCCCAAAAAAATAGTAAAAACCAAGGAATTTGGTACGGTTAAGAGGTCTGCCCCCTACCCTAGCTGGGAAGCATCCATGGCCAGTATAGCCTTGGGCTGTGAGGACACAAATGGATGGCCCTGTAGCAACTGATACAATTGGAAACACCACATCAGACTTTTCTTGTACACGTTTGTAATTTGTATTTGGACAGACAAGAGTAGTTGAAGAATCCACCACTCAGATGCCAACAGCCATTGGAGAATTCTCATGTGAAACCTGGCTAGCAGAACAAGGGTTACCAATGCCACCATTCATCATAGAGCTTGTAGAACTAGGCAAGCCAAAACTGTGGTACTGCGAAGTATCTTGTTGACTTGTGACCTTAAAGGTTGAACTCTGGAAAGGGAGAGGGAGGCTATTGTTGACCTTGTGTCGAGTAGCGCTCTTATGAATTCTAGAATTTCAGTTGGCTCTTGATTGGACTTCCCAAAATTTATGGTTATTCCTAACCTTGTGCAAGCATGGATAGCCGCTTCTGTTGCCTTTATGAGTTGATGCCTGCTTGCAGCAGTAATGAGCAAGTAGTCTAAGTATGGAAACACATGGAATTCTTGCAGTCTCAAGTGAGCTGTTATTACTGCCATACTTTTGGTGAACACCCTGGGGGCTGTGGTGAGGCCAAAGGGCAATGCTGTGAACTGATAATGACTGTCTCCTAGCCAGAAGTGTAAGGATCTCCTGGATTGCCTGTTTATATTTATATGATAGTACGCATCCTGGAGATCTAGTGACTACATCGAGTCGTCCTTTTCCAAAAATGGAAGAATGACTGAACTGTGACCATCCTGAACTTTGTCTTTCAAACAAATCTGTTTAGATTGCCGAGATCCAGAATTGGTCTCCAGTCCCCTGTTTTCTTTGACACTAAAAAGAATCTTGAGTAAGTTCCAGATCCTTTCTGGACTGAAGGACCTCTTGGATGACTCGTTTAGCAGCTTTTATATTTGGCTGCTTGATCTCTCTGATTGAATGGAACAAAGGATTTTCCTGGAAAATGTAATTACATATCTTCTGGATGTGATCCTCTGCACCTAAGTATCTTTTATCTCTAGCCAGGTTCCCTGGTGCAGGGACAGATGACTCCTGATTGCCTCAGAGGGGGACAGTTGGGCCTCTGTTCAGGAGCACAAGAAGGCTTTGCCAAAAAAAGGTTCTCTGGATCCATGATGTTGCGGGCCTTCTCTGCCATGAGGGCAGCATATACCATTTGAGTTCCCCCCTTTGCCTCTGGTGGAAGACCTTCCATGTGCATCTTAGAAAGATCCTTGTGATTTCTTGAACCACATCTTTCTCCTCCCCTATGATTCCTTAAGAAGGATCTTTGGGGTGGAAAAACGCACACCCATGGCAAAAAGGGTCTTTCAATCCTTCTCACACCTGG
The DNA here is from genome assembly GCF_019279795.1 of Protopterus annectens. Lineage (NCBI taxonomy): Eukaryota > Metazoa > Chordata > Ceratodontiformes > Protopteridae > Protopterus > Protopterus annectens. The sequence goes on from NC_056743.1 coordinate 685,169,066, forward strand.
ACAACACATCTTTTACTTTGGGGCCAAAAAGTGAGCATTGATGAACATAAACTTGAAAGGCTCCATAAAGTCACACAAGTGCATCCAGGCATGTCTTCTGATGGCTATGCCTGAACGCACTTCCCTTGAGGTTCCTTCTGCCATATTGGAAATAAGCCTCATAGATGAGCTTCATATCGATTGAAGGGTCGCCAGCTGTGAGGTGATGGTCATTCACCTCCTCAGAGATGGTTCCTGCATGGGTATCAGAGAGTTCCTTCATCAGATCTGTAATCTGGTGAAATATACCAGGTAGTTCTAGGACCTCAAGGCGAAGGTCTCTGAAACATAGATACACTTCCCAAGCTTGTCTATGGCCCGCTACTCCTTGTCAGGGGGAATGAACAGAGGAACTTATGTCAGCTAGTTTCTTAATGGTGGCCATCGCTACAACCAGTGCATCATCAGGGGGACCCTTGGATCAGAACTGTTTGTCTTCTGGAGGGATCATAATTTTATCAGGCTTCCTTGGTATGGGCTCAATGGAGTCAGGCTCCTTCCATGCCCACTGTGAGACCAGTTTGAGGAGCTTGTCAGCAGGCTGAATCACCCAAGTTGTAGATGAGCTGGTACCAAACGCCTCCTTCTGGCCACCTCTCTGTTTTAGAATTTCAAGAAAGTCTTCGAATGAGACATCCTCAGGAGGTGACTGTGGGGATCCTTTGCCCCTCCTCAAAATCTGTGTCTTCGGTGACAGATTCAGGAGAATCCAGATGCTTCCTCTTACATGTCCTTCTCCAAGGGACCTCTTCAGTGGGATAATCTGGGGAGGTATCAGAAGAGGTAGAAATACCCAATTGGGTGTCTTCAGGTTTTGGTACTGGCTGTCCCTGTGGGAGGGTTAGCAGAGATTCCTGACACAGAGTAAGGGATAAGACCCATCTGGGTCATGGAAGCTGACATGGCTCTCTCCAAAGTCATAAAAGCTGACCTTCCCAGAGAGGGAACCTGGATCTGAAAGGAGGGCTTTCTAATCCTTGGTCACACCCTGCTCCGAGGAAAGTCACCCCAAGGCAGAAGTTGGAGCCAAATTAACCCTTGCTGAAACTCCAAGGTGCAGAGATGGCTCTGAATCCCTAGGAATCAACTGAAACACCTCAGATCCAACAGGATAGAATCAGGCTCCTCGAGCTCTCCAGATCCAATAGCGTGGAGGAGCTTAGAGCAAACTTCTGATCCAAGGATACAGTAATCTTCGGACCTGAAGAAGACTGGCCTGGACCACTCAGATCCAAGGACTCCAAACCCACAGAGGGAGTTAGAGGTGGAGTCTTGGATATATGGGCTTCCTGACCCAAAGGGATAGGAGCCGAAGCAACAACTGGGAGGCTCTGCGCTGAAAGCATCTGTCTCACTACCCTCAACACATCATCTACAGTGAGGCTCCTAGAAGAGCAAGAGGACTGCTTGGAAGGAGTATCCATTCTATAAAGAAAAGGAGAAGACACTGTTGATGGGACAGGGTCCAAAGATGTGGATTACCTTGTCCAAGGAAGTCTGTCCAGTATTCTGTGAGGATCAGAGGTCTTCAGAGCCAATGAATCCTTTGTTTTCAGAGACCTCAGAACTAAAGAAGCCATCTGATCCAAAGATGTACTTTTTACCTTTGGACCCAACAACTTATTTTTCTTGAATGGATCCGTAGAAACTGTTAGATCTGAAGAAGGCCTTTTTGAAGTTTTTTCCCAAAGGTCTTAGAGGAAACAGAAGAGCTCGGAGATGATTGCGGCAACTTTTTGGACATCTCTCCAGAGATGGCATCATCAAAAGATGGTAAAAGGCTCTTCAAAATTAATTTATCCTTGCATTCTACCATGTTTTGGGGGCTGAAGGCATGATGTATTGCACAACTCTCTTGCAGATAGAGATGACTAAGGCAGTAAACACAGTGTGTGCGAGTCAGAGAAGGGAAATCTTTTGTCTGCATTTCCCACATTTCTTAAAACCCATTGGTGTTTTTTTTTCCCCAGCAATGTTGAATACAAGTTATAGGAACTGCACAAAAGAAACTGTAAGCAATACCACAAAAAAGGTAATGACAAAAAAAAAAAAAAAAAGGAAAAAACTGTCTTTTTCTTTAAGGGAAGAAAAGGGACTACCTACAAAGGTAGTAAGGCTACAATAAATGTAGATGGTAAGGGAGAGAAAAAAAAGCAGGGAGAAAGATACTAACGATACTATCTAGAGTATTCTAGTACAAAAATAGAAAATTGAAGAAAAGATTAAAGAAGGCAAAAAAAATAAGACTTATCTATCCCAGTAGTTTGAGAGTCAAACAACCATGTCTTTCACCTAATGGCAGCAAACGAGATCTGAGGTAATGGGGAGGATGCATTATGGGTAAGGGGGAAGCTGAAGAGTTCTGAATTGCCACGAGCTTTTACAGTAGCAGAGTCAGATCAAACGCCATGGATCCAAACCCATCAGTCGAGGACAAAATGAAAACTGACACTATTATATTGATTATATTTTTTCTGCTTGCACATGGGATCCGAATTGCTTAGACATAAATCACACTGGGAAATTCAGTCTGTCTGCAACCATCTTAGAAGTACTTTTATTTCAGAGCATTGTCTGTGATCTTATGAGCCAGTCTTCTATAAGAGGGTCGTACCTTGATACTTAATGGTGTGCATCTGACAAATAATAGCCATTTAAAAGCTCTAAATATCCAGGTGAATTCTAAACTTTCCAATATGTTCGAAAACCCTGACAGTCTCTTTTACTCGGTACACAAAGTCCAGGAACTAGCTTAGTTCCCCCTCTGGCACTTTCTAAACATACCAGTGATGCATCTACCACAGGTTTCTTATACAAGTACATGTAAGCCTCCAGAACCCTGTAAAAATGTAGGATGAAGGGACTGTTTTGAGTCAGTATCTCTGAAGCCAGTGTATACACTCAAGCTTGGAAATGTTGGAGAACCACAAACTGCTTAGGCTCCTCTTCACCCAACAAATCTAATCATAGTTTATTGGAAACTAAAACATTCTTACAGCAATATTTAAGATGTCTTAGAATCTTTAAAAAAAAAAAAAAATCTGGAGGACACCAAGCCAAGGAAATATGTTAATCACCTTGCATGTCACAACTCAAGAGGTGAAGGAATTATTGAGAGGTAGATCAAGTCTTCCTCTCAAAGGCAGTACCATTGAAATGGTAAGGGTCTATCCTCTGCCAGGCTACCTCACGGTTCTTAGCAAACATCAAAACACATCTGGGGCTGAAGTCCACGAATGGTAACTGTTGGGTAGGTAGACTGTTTCTTTTGTTAACAATTTCTTGCATATACTGTTAGGTTGACAATTTAGCTGATAAAGAATGGCTAGAGATCACTGTTAGTCATGTTGGGGAATATAACCTTTTTGTGGCATTGTGCAATCACAAGCTAATGTATACAAGGGGTGTAATGGGGGTTGCAGTTGTGAAAAAAAAAATCCCCATTTGTTTACTGCAGATGTTTGCCTTGAAGCATTGCACATTGTTTTGTCCAGGTTTTTAATTTTGACTTATATATGTTTTGTGATTTGAGTTTCAGTATTGTCAAGTGTCAATTTGTTTGCATAGTTCCCCTGGATTAGGTCCACATCACTGGTGAATACTCCAAAATGCCATGGATTTACACAATTCTGGTGGAGCTGCAAATTAGAAGTGTGATGTCAGCTGTAGGCATCTGGAAACTAGCATTCAATCTAGATAACTCAAAAGAGTCATATATAGCAAGCATTAGACAACCCCACTGTCTGACTCTGGCTGAATTAGGACAGAAAGAGAAACAGCAGACACTGGGCACTCAAAACTTAAGATCATGAGGGCTGGTGTTCAGGCCTTAGTAAGCTTGGTAAGGTATGACACTTCAGGCTTTCATGATCAGTTTCCTTGATCACTGCATTTTCCTCTGCTTATTAGGGGAAGGGAGGAAGAAGAAAAAAAGTAGCCAATCACCTCCACCCAGCAATATTCTTCCAACTTGTTCTTATATTTACACACAGGCCACAACTTCTACAGATTAATTATGTAACAGAGGGATACCTCACAAATTTATCCTATTATTACAAATATTATATAATAATCCTTATACAGCTTTATATATCAATAAAACTTTTCTAAAAGGATTCAAATTAAAAATGGAACCCGCCAAGGCTGTCCTTTATCCCCCCTATTATTTAATTTATATCTAGAACCTTTATTTTTACACATTAAACAAAATATTTACCGTAATGCCCCAATACTTTATGGTACCAATATTTCTATGGCTGCTTTTGCGGATGATCTTAATATATACTGTACAACACCAGTTTCAGATACCCAAAAACTATTAAAAGCGGTTGAGGACTATGCAGTAATATCTAACTATAAAATAAACCTTAAAAAAACAATTTATTCCCTTTAAAAACTCCAAAACCCTTTTCACTTTTACCATTGATAGAGCAAGTAAAATCTGAAGAAAAGATTAAATATTTAGGTATTACATTTTCCACAGATAATAAAGACTTTTATATCAATAATATTAAACTAAATTGGGATCACATTCTATCTGACTTAAGGAGATGGAATAATTTGAAATTACCACCACTAGCGAAGGTCTCAATTATTAAAATGAACGTATTACTCAGATTATTATATATCTTCAGATCTACTCAAGTTCTAATCCCTAAGACGTTCTTTAAACAAATTCACACGGAATCTGCTAAATTTGTATGGGAACCAAGGAAAACCAGAATATCATACGACAAATTGATGACCCCGAAAAATGGAGGGGGTTTAGACTTACCCAACTTTGAAACATACTATTTAATAATAAATTCTAATAGAATTTTAAGAATCACTAATTACGATACACGTAGTAATAAATGGTCACCAAATTGGTTAAAACTGTATTACAAACATGTTGTAAGTCTGAATATTAATCCTAAATCACTACCTTTCCTAGGAAAAGACATGTTTAAATCATATGCTATAATGGAACACATTAAAATAAATATAACATTATTACAAAATCTCTTTAGATCATTAAATATTATCCAACATATGATGACCTTCCAACCTTTTCATAGGAATCCTAACCTGAGAATTAATAATCAACTAATAGAGCTAAAAAAATTTTCCACTTATAATCAATTTAACTCTTTTTGATATGTACCCATATCTCAAATATTCGACTCATGAATTAAGACAGGAAATTAATCTTCTCAAATCATACTTAGTCATATTGAGACAGATTAAAGAAATATCCATAAGCTACTTTAAAGGATTTAGCGAAATGTACAAATCTATGGCAAGCCCTCCTACAAGATACCAAATTTATAACATCTACATGTAAACTGATAAAAGACTTTAAATATCAAAATCAAGTCATTTTGTCAAATTATTGGAAAGAAAAAAATATTGATTGAAGAAAGTAAACTAATAGAAGCAATTAATTTAACAGTAAAATCATTTTCTCTTCAAAAGTTAACATTTACCCAACTCATGATACTTAATAATGCTTACTATACATGACTTAGCTTGCATAAATTTAACTCTAAAAATTCTCCTAAATGCCCATACTGTAAAGATCAAACTGCTGACCACCTTCACATGTTCTGGAGCTGTAAATGTATATATAAACTTTGGAATTCTTTAAAACTTCAACTCCAAAAGATGGGTTATCAAAATTCAACGCTGTCTTGGGAATTTATGATATTACTTATCCCTCCAAACTATTTATCTAGATCCCAAATGACCATACTTATAAATATCTTTTTGTTAATGAAACTTTACATAGCTACATATTGGTTGAATCCATCTCAAACTTCATGGGACAACTTCAAGATGTTAGCGATAAAACATATATTAGCCCACAAATTATTAATCAATGACCATAGCAAAAATATAAATAATCCGAAGATATGGGAACAAATTTTTAATATTTTACTGGCTTAATGTGCCGAGCCCAGCTAAACCCCTGGACATATATACTATAAAATCAAATGTTATCAGAAATTATACTATTACAAGATATTAGACCTACTGATAAGATTTTTCATATGTTCTTCTCTATTCCTTTTTGTTAAATGATGGAAACATTCATGTAAATAGAGTACATATGTTGTAGAGTTGTGGTTAGAAGCATTGTTTGGAAATTAACTGTTTTTCTTTTCTTTTTCTGTTCAAATCTTTGTATCAATAAGTTGAAAAAATAAAGAATTATTATTGAAAAAAAATTATGTAACAGAGGGAATTCTCTCTACTGCAAATATGCAACTAAGTTATAATTCATCATCCTGTAGAAGCAATACACCAAACACCCTCTGCTCTGATCAGTTAATGGCTGTACCCACTTCACTAATCAAACCCTCTTCTGCTTTTCTTTGTAAAGTACATTTGTATCCCACTTATGAAAATTGTAGATGTTTAAGTAGATCAGTGTTGCAGCACTGATTTATTACGTCTTCCTGACATGCAGAAGCCCATCACCCTCCCTATTTTCAGAGTGTTTACATCATCCCTAGCTGATGGACATCCTAAGACAGACACCTGGACATCAGGGTGCAAGTCGGGCATCCATTGGTGCCATCTTCAGGTCTTTCAAAGCAGAGAATGAACAGGCTGTCTGAGGACAGCGTGTCCACCCCTGTTGTCTGAATTTAAGTGAAAAGGAGGAAAAAAGTAGGAGGCAGTGAGGGTATGATGGAGATAAGGGGACTATCAGCAGGGGAAAAATGTACTACCCCTTGAATCCAGCAAGGGGGAAAGAAGTTGTCATCAGTTACAGGGTTTGGAGAGTGGCAGTATGTACTGCAAATATTGATCTATTGAAATGTATACAATTGTAGTAAGTGGGATTCAACTGTACTATGTTTTTCTTAGTGTTGCAGTACTGATTCATGGGAGGATAGATGGGTGGAGGGTTATCTGTATAACCCTAGGAGATAAGATTCTGCAGGATGGCAGTAGTAAAATATTCCCTAGCTCTGCCATTGCCTAGATTGTAGTGTTTTCTAAAGGTACAAGAGTTCCAGGTGGTTGCATCTAAGATGGTCTTGGTAAGGACTCCTTTGAGAAAAGCCATGATAGTTGCCCCATACCTGGCAGAGTGGGCTTTGATATGCCCGTTTTCCATGGTGTGAGTAACAGAACTTAATGCTGTTAACTATCCATTTTGAAATGGTTTATTTCGAGACCAGCTTGCCCTTGTGTACACTGTATAAAAGACATCAGTGATTGCTCTACCCCGTTAGGGGTTTTAGTCCTGTCTGCTCTGCCTGTGCATATCTAGGGAATGGAGGACTAGCTCTGTTCTGTTTAGTGGTTTGGGAAGAAAACTGGTAAATAGATAGCCAGCTTTAAAGTAAGTTCTGGTACCACCTTAGGAGTAAAAGATGAGTTTGTGAGCATGACCCTATCCCTGTCAAAGACAGTGAAAGGTTCTTTACAAGAGGGCTTATAGAAACTCTCATGGCTGATGTAACAGCTATAAGAAAAGTGGTCTTCCAAGTGAGCATTTTTGAAAGGCAGTGGCAGCAGGTTTAAAGGGGGCAAAAAAGAAGTTATGTCTTACCATAACGTTCCATCTGTGTTGTAGATCTTTGTTCATTATAGATAGAACCTCAGTTCCGTCCTCTGAACCAATACAACCATTTCCCAGCTCACGCAAGCCAAAAACTCTCAGCTAAGAACCTACCCACAATGCCCCTCTCCTAGATACTCCAGATTGAGTTTTCCTACCCTAGATAAAAGATGTAGTAATAGGAAAAATAGTAGGAGGCTCTGTCTGAGCAGATACCCTAATCAGGAGTTCCTAAAGTCCACCAGGAATCCAGGCAGGGGGAAGGAGGACAGAAAGTAATAAATGAACAAAGATCTACAACACAGGTGGAACTTTATGGTAAGACATAACTTCTTTATCTGATGATGTAAATCTTTGTTCATTCATTACAGATAGGACAGAGTCCCCAGCTACTTGAGTCCTGGGTGGCCCTAAGGAAGGGTATTCCTGAGCACCATAGAACCAAAAGGTGCTCGTCCCCTGGAGGCCAAATCCAATTTGTAATGAGATATGAAGGTATGAAGTCTTGCCCAAGTGGCTGCTGCACATATATCATCCATAGAGGCTCTGGAATGAAAAGCTACAGAAGTAGCCATAGATCTGGTAGAATGAGCTTTTATTCTGGAAGGCAAGGGTAGCTTATTCTGTTGGTAGATAAAGGTAATGACGTTTCTAAGCCAAGAGAATAAAGTCACTTTGGAAACAGGTTTACCCAGTCTGGGTCCTGCAAAGGCCACAAACAATTGGTCTGTTTTCCTGAAAGACTTAGTCCTATCCAAATAGCAACGAAGCTGCCAGTGCACATCAAGGGTGTTCAAAAGGTAATCCTCTCTATTAGAATGCCTTGGGAAGAAAACAGGCAGGTCAATAGATTGGTTAATGAAAAAGCCAGAAATGACCTTGGGCAAGAAAGAAGGGTCAGTACGAAGGGACACCCTATCCTTGTGGAAGATAAAGTAAGTACTCTTGACACTCAAGGCCTGCAGCTCGATAGTGTTCTCGCTGAGGTGAATGCTACTAGAAGTATGGTTTTCCAAGACAAAAATTTCAAATCACATGAATCAAAGGGCTCGAGGGGAGAGCCTGTAAGAGGCTGAAGCACCAGAGTCAAGTCCCAGGGTTCTAAGGGAGGCTTGACCAGAGATTTAACATGTAATACTCCCCTCAAAAAGGTCTTACATAGGCGGTGTGACAAAGAATTATCAAGACCATTATGAAAATTGGCGATAGCTGCTAAATGTACAGTGATCATTGAAGCTGAGGCTTCTGCATGTAGAAGAGTAGTCAGGTACTGTAGAATCTTTTGAATAGGCATAGAGAAAGGGTCTAAGTTCTGGTCTTTGGCCCAAATAGAGAACCTAGTCCGTTTACTAGAATAAACCTTTTTAGTGGAAGGTTTGTGTCAGATCCAGGATCCACGGGCTGTGAATCAGATGAGACCATAGAAATGGGAACCGGACTTGACATGGCCAATAGGGAGCAATGAGGATCACTTTGCTTTTCAACCTCTGAGCTTTCTGGAGAAATTTTGGAATGAGGGGAAATACATACAGAAGACCCAGGGGCCAATTGTGCATTACAGCGTCCTTCGTTTGTTCCCCCTGAGGGGGAATCAAGGCAAAATAGCTCCTGCATTTGTAGTTCAGGGGGGAAGCAAACAGGTTGCAGCAAGGCTTGCCCCAATGTTGGAAGATCCAAGCTGCTATTATAGGGTTGAGGGACCACTCGTGAGGCATCAGGATGTTCCTGCTCAGATTGTCTGCAATAAGGGTGGAACTCCCGGGAATGTGTGTTGCTATAAGAAAGCAATTGGAAGCTAGCGCCCAGTGCCAAATCCTCATGGCTTCCTGACACAGGGGGTAAGTTCTGGTTCCACCTTGCTTGTTGATATACTAGACAAGACATGTTGTCTGACTGAATTGCAATGGTCCCCAAGGGTAGGGATGCTTGCAACGCTAAGAGAACTGCCCTCCGTTCCAGGACATTTGTGTATGTTGGCCTCGATGGGAGTCCAGGTGCCTTGGACAGTCTTTCCCTGAAAATGCCCCCCCACCCTAACAGTGAAGCGTCTGTGGTCATGGGTTGAGGAAGACAGAATGGTCGACACCAAAGATTCTTTTGTGGCTCCATCCACCATAGCATTTCTTCTTGCAACGGTTTGTAAGGCATATCATGTGATTGAGTGGGTGGGTTAACAACAACCATTGTGCGGAAAGGAGCCACTGCAGGATTCTCATGTGCAGTCTCACCAGTGGTACTAAAGTAATGGCAGCTGCCATGGAGCCCAAGAGTTGCAGTACAAGATGTGCTGGTACAAATGTGTGATGAAGGTGGTCTTGAATTTGGTGTTAATTTTCAAAAGCCTGTGAGGGCGGAGAGAAGCTTGACAGTATGTTGTGTCGACCACTCCAATAAATTTCAGTGTCTTCGCTGGAGACATCTGAGATTTGTCTTTGTTGACTGTAATCCCCAAGCGGAGTACGAGACCTTGAGTGCAAGAGAGGCTGCGGACTAGGAGATTCCTGGTCGGAGCAGTAAGGAGACAGTCATCTAGATAGGGAAACTCCTGGAATCCTTGTAGTCTAAGATGAGCTAACACAACTGCCATACATTTGGTGAACACTCGGGGGGGGGGTGGCTGTGGAGAGACCAAATGGCAGTGCCCTGAACTGGTAGTGATTGGCTCCCAGCCGGAAGTGGAGAAACCTCAGAGAGCAGTGATCCATCTTTATGTGGTAGTACACATCCTGTAGGTCTATAGAGCACATCCAGTTGTCCCGCCCTAGGAAGGGAAGAATGGATTGTACTGTGACCATCCGGAATTTTTGAGGTTTGATAAATTTGTTCAGTAGGCTGAGATCCAGGATTGGTCTCCAGTCCCCTGTCTTTTTTGGCACTAAAAAGAACCTCAAGTAAAACCCGGATCCTGTCTGTTCTGGTGGGACTGGTTGGATGACTATTTTTCTTAGCAGTTTTTCTATTTCTAAGGCTGCTAATTCCCTTCTGATTGGGTGGTACATCGGGGATTCATGTGACGGGTCTGGGAGTTAAGTTGAATGGTATTTGGTAGCCTCTGGATATTATTCTCTGCACCCAAACATCAGTAGTAATAAGATGCCAGGCTTGTAGATGCAGAGAAAAACGACCCCCGACTGCTTCCAGAGGAAAGCAGTCGGGCCGTTGCTCAGGAGTACTGGTAGGGTCTTGCCAGAGAAAGAATCTCTGGCTCCCTGGTTACGCAGACCCCCTCTTCCCTGAAAGGGGCATCTTCCATATGAACTGCCCCCTCTGCCCCTGGGGGATTGTTCACCACGAATGTCATGAAAGGATCCTTGGGATTTCTTGAACAATATCTTTCTTCCCTTCTGGTTCCTGGAGTAGGACCTCTGGGGGTTGGAAAAGCATATACTCACAGCAGACAAGGTCTTTCCATCTTTCTCACTACGTGCAAGTGTGTCTCGCACCTTGGGTCCAAAAAGTGTAGATTCATAGACAGGTGCATTGATGAAGGAAGATTTAAAGGGGCTTGTTAAGTGTCACACCCAAGCATTACGTCTCATGACAACACCAGATGCGGCAGCTCGAGCTGCCCCCTCGGTGGGGAGTTCAAGATGGATTCAAGGGTAGCTAGCTGCGAGGTGAGTGTCATGCACCTCATCAGGCAGTACTCCCACCAAAGAGGAATATATTTCAGAAATTAGGTCTATTTGGAGGCGAGTTAAGTGTGCCAGGTAATTCATCAACCGAATGGCGAAGGTCACTGAAGCTTAGGGCCGCTTCCCTAATCTGTCGATGGTCCGGGACTCCCTGTTTGGAGGATGGACAGTGGAATTATCTTCTGCCAGTTCCCACTTGGTGGTCGCCGCCACGACCATAGAATCAACTGTCAGCTGCTTGGACCAGTGGGGTTGGTCTTCAGGTGTAGATAAAATTTTGTCTGGCCTCGGGGGGGACAGGTTCTACATTGTCCGGGGCCTTCCAGGCATGCTGCACAATTAGTTTAACAAGATCATCTGCTGGTGTGGTCACTCAAAAAGTAGATGGCTAGGCACGGAAGGCCTGCAGAAACACAGATTCCTCAGAAGAAGGGTTAGAGGACTTCCATTCCCCCCACTGTTTGAAGATTTTGAAAATGTCTTAGAATGAAATGTCGTCTGAGGGAGAACTTGGGGACCCTTCCCCCTCATCGCAATCAGTGTCTTCTGTGATAGATTCCTCCGGGGAGTAAAGTTGCTTCCTCTTGCACTGTTTCTTCCGGGGTGGCTCTCCAGAGGGATCTTCTGAGGACGACTCCGGAGAAGGGGCTCCCTTCACAGGGGGTTCTTGTGACTCCCGTGCCCGGTGACCCGACATAGCAGGTTGGGAAAGGTGCATGCTAGGGGAGGTTTCTGATACTGGTGTCCTAGGTGCTGGCTGTGAGCCTTCAGAATGAAGGACTTTTTCCATCACCTGTACAGCAGGCCCACTCGAGCCCACCTCCAGTTCAGGAGTTCAGAGAGAACTGGAAACAGTCTGAACCATGGACATAGATGGTGCCAGCGAGAAAATAGGCGCTGGATAAGGTACCAAGGTATGGACGGTCCAAGCACCGCTCAGAGAAAGCATCAGCTCCACCGTAGCCGATGCAGCGGGGGGGGGGGTTAATGCTGACAGGGGAGACACTACTGTTGGAGCTGAGACAGTATGTACCAAAGCGAACATCAGTACTGGGAACAGGGTGGATGCTGGAGGAGGATAAGGAGGGGAACATGAGGTAAAAGATTCAGAGCCAGGAGGGACGGAAGGTCTAGATGGAATGGGCAGTCGCCTAGCTGCCAGAAGCTGGTCCACAACCCGCACTAGATCTAGTTCAGAAAACCTCCTAGTGGAGCTAAAGGAGGTTGCTGAAGGGGAATCAGGTTTTTCTACAAAGCTGCTAAACCTCTGCCCCAAGAAAGGGTCGTAAGTTGGAGAATATCTTGTCCTTGGCAGGTATTTGAATTTTGGAGCCAAAGAAACTGTCGGCACCGTGGCTGGGTATGGTGCCAAAGCATGTACAGTCATCGGAGCCCATGGAGCTGAAGAAGCTGTCGGCATTGTGAACGGGGATGGTGCTGAGGCATGTACAGTCATCGGAGCCAAGGAAACTGTCAGCACCGTGGATGGGGATGGAGCTGAGGCATGTACAGTCATTGGAGCTGATGTGGGAACCAGGGACAGCACCAAAGTCAGTGGTGCCATAGTTGAAACTGAAATAGGAGTGAATACCAAGGTCAGTACCGAGGGAAAAGACACAGATCCTGGTGCCAAAGAGGTCTGCACTGAGGGTGCCCGCGAAGCATGGAGCCGAGTTGGTTCCGTAACTGATGGAGATGCAGGAACAGAGTGTCTCTGTTTTTCCTTATATTTTTTGGTCTTAGGAGGGGGGTGAGACCTCCAACCCAGATACAGCCTCCGTGAAAGGTGTCCTGAGTAAAACTTTTAAAATAAGTTTATTCTTATGTTCTGCTAGTGTCTGATTACTAAAACTAGCACAAATGTCATAATCAGCTTTAATATGATCCACACATATGATCCAAACAGTAGACACAATGGACATGTGTATCTGAGTTAGGCATCTTACGCCCACACTTGTCACACTGTTTAAAACCAACTTAGCTTTGTCTGACATGGTAAGGAAACAATGCTATCCTATAGAAAAAAATAAGGAAGAAAATACCAGTGATGTTATGGAATACCACTAGTAAAAAGGGAAGGCCTGTCAAAGACAGGTGAGAGGGAGGGACAGTAACAAAAAGGGTAAAAAATTAAATTACTAAGGAAACGGCCTAGGTTATATGCAACAGTGAAAAAAGGCTAACGACTAAAAATTTAGAAGAAAAACTCATAAAATCAACAATTTACTACTTAGCTTTGAGAGAGATGGTTAACACGTCTGACTAGGACGTAGCAAACGAGATCTGGAGCATCTAGGAGAGCGGCATTGTAGGTAGGTTCTTAGCTGAGAGTTGTTGGCTTGCACGAGCTGGGAAATGGCCGTATCGGTTCTGAGGATGCAACCGAGGTCCTATCTGTAATGAATGAACAAAGATTTACAACATCAGATGCTAATTTTTCTTACACTTTAGGTCCTATGCTAGAGTAGGATGCCTTCTGGGTGGTCTCAAGTGAGTCCTCCCTTTTAGAAAAAGCTTACTATAGGATTGAGAGAAGATAAGACATACAATGTGCAGGTAAGCTGATATGGTAGATGCATGTACTTTAATGCTGGAGTACGAAAGCCCTTGTCTAAAGGGGCCTGATCAGTATTGCAATACTAAATTAATGTCTGCCTGGAGAGCTGGGACACCAGGTACAGAATCTTCCATTTTGCCTTTTATAATTTCCCATTATTGGGCTTCCTTGCTTCCCTTAGAATTGAAAGCACATCCTTGGGATAGGATGCATCTGTTGATATCAAAACCCAATTTTCCAGACTGTTAATGGAGTGGAAGACAGATCTCTAAACTTGGCTGCAAGCCTTGTCTTACAGTAGCTTGTAGAATCTCTCCTCACTTAGTGTTAGGAGGGAGAACCAGTGTTGTGTTGGCTAGAAAGGCAGCCACTAAGATCATGCTGGGTCTGTTCACCCTGATTTTTGCATTACCATGGGAGCAGTGGGAATGTATACAAGAACCAGTTTGTTCGTGTGAAAGAGAATGAATATTTTTCAAGCTCCTATTTCTTGTGTTCTGGAACAGAACTTCTGTAAATGCTTGTGGTAAAAGATGAAGAGGTCTATTGAGGTCACCCCCCCCCCCAGATGGTTAGATTCAGAAAGACCTCTCTCCAGCATCCATTTGTTGGTATCTAGATGGTCCTTGCATAGATAATATGCCAGGATATTGTTCTGATCTGGAATATAACAGGTTATTAGGGTCAGCATCCAAATTTTCCTGGAAAGGCTGTGCAGAGGGTTAGTTCCCATTTGCTTTTTTATGTACCACATCACTCTGGTATTTGCCCAGATTTGCAGGGACCTTCAGTTTAAGTTCAGTTAAAAAGCTTTCATGGCCAGCTAGTAGCTTCTTTATGATTTATATGCAACTTCCTCTGCTCTGGGGATTAAATGCCCTGAATTTCATGGAACATAAGCGAGTCCCCCAAACTCTGTATGTGGTGATGGTGGTCTTCATCTCTGATAAAGTGAAATTTTCTTCTTGGTTGCTCTGTATGTAGTTCTTACACCATATGAGTTCCTTTTTTCAGGCATGGAAGGAGAGAGTAAAATTTCCAAGGGTTGGGAGTGCTGCTCCCAAACATTTTTAAGGAGCTATTGGAGTTTTCATGTTTTACCTTGCAAATGGAATCATAAGAGTACAGGATGGCATCTACCCCAGTATCATCAGGAATCCTCTTGCTGTGATGAGTTGCTTTGGAAGCAGACGTGTCATATTCTGTCAAGGAAGCAGTCTTGTCTTGGGGAAAGAAGGCTTTCTGTTGAACCAAATCTATGAGGGCTCCCAGAAAGAGAATCTTTGTTTGAGAAAGAAGTTGACATTTTTTTTTGAAGAGTTAAGATGAGACTTGCCTTCTGAAAGCAGTTTAGTGTGATATATAAGGTGTCTAGATGTTTCTGATGTGGATCCTCACTAAATGTGTTGTCCAAGTAATTTTAAATATGAACCCCTGAAGTTTTGCAATGTGCTGTCAGAAGAGTTAGACATTTTATGAAAACTCCAAGAGCAGTAGACAGCCCAAGTATTAAGGAAACTGTTCCTACAAATTATAGATACTTTACGAAAGTCTGCTATGGGGACATGCAGTTGAGCATAAATTAGGTCTAGAGTGATCACAGAGGCATCTTGCAAGATCATGACTACGATTTACAACATAAGCATTTTGGATGTTGAACTTGCTTAGGTAGGAGAGGTCCAACATGGGCCTCTAGGTGCCCTCTTTCCTTGTAACTAGAAATATTCTGGATTATAAGCATTTTCCCTCTTGTCCTGGAAGAACAGACTGGATGGATCCTTGGTGAAGTCGCTCCTCGAGAATAAGGATGTCAAGTACTAACTTTTGGTTGTTTTGGAATGCCCAAGAAGGGTGGTATTCTTTTGAACTAGATAATGTACTCATTTCTAATGATGCTGAGGAACCATTGGTCCATATTGATGGTTTTTCAATGATTTAAGAAGTAGGGTCTTCCTGTCAAAGGCTTGGAGGGAAGGGTGAAGGGATGCTGGGGGTTGAACAGAGTTGTTCTGTATGCTGGGTGTGCTCTGTGTAATTGTTTTTGTTTACCATTTCCTAGATTGTCTTGTTTTGTTGCTACTGGATGGCTTCCCCTTGTCTAGGGGGAAAAGGCTAAGGTTTAGAAAGGTCATTTCTACTGCACCTTGTGGTTAGACACAGGTAAAATTATTTCACTGTTTTAATCCAGTTTCTTAAAAAGTGCACAGTTGGAGGACCAGAAAAATTCCTTGCCTAGTGAAGAATCCAGTAGTTCAGCCTTTACCTGATCTGATGGGCTGGTCCTGAGATATGCATGGGCACAGATGACAGAATCTGTGTTAGATGCTGTGCAAGAAGCATCTGTGTCTGTCTCATTTGAGGGAATCTCTGGAGACTTGTAAAACTGCTCTGGATCTCCTTAAATAAGGATCTAGTTGCAAGAGTCTACCCTAACTAGACTTTTGTGTTAGAGAGAGTCAAATGACTAGCATATGGAATTAATAACTCAAAGATTTCATTGCCAGGGGTATAAAACTTCTTCACAAAACTGTCTAATCTACTTTCTCTATCCTTAGGCAGATGTCTTGGACTTTTAGTGGATTCAGTGGAAACTACAGAAGGGTCCACTTTAATATTTTTTTATTAGATTCAAGCACTCTATAAAACATATCTGGCTTCCTAGGAGCAAGGGGTAGAGAATCAGGGTGTAAAGAAATAATCCACTAAAATGTGAACAGGAAGAATACACAAAGGTCTTAGTGAAGGAACAGTTCCCTGAAGTGGGTCTGGGCCTCTGAGAACTGCTTTATTTCTCAAATGGATGCCTCCTTCATTCTATGCAAGATACCCACAAAGGAAAGTTTCTTTGGGGGGCCAGAAGAGAGGGTCTCATCTGAGTCAGACTCTGGCTAAGTTTGTGATGGCAAGCTGCCAATGGAAGACCATTCCTCCTCATACTCAGCTAGACAAATCTCCTGAGAAGGTAATTCAGTGCTATGTTCAGACAGGGCAGCCTCAGAGGTGAAAGAATAAGGGGGGTTCTCTAGATTTTTGTGAAGGCTGTAAACTCCTGTGCTATTTTAAGGTCATCTTGGATTTTGGTCTGAGAAGTGGATAGAGGCAGTGCAAAGAAAAAAGTGTTTCACTTTGTTTTGGATGTATTGTTTTAAGGGCATGATCAGAGTACGCAGTCATCCAAGTGCAACTTCAGTTGTAGCTTTGGTAGTTAGTCTTCCTCAAAACCCACAGCATGGACATTGGGAGTTGAGGCTTGCTGAGTAACCTCAGACCCAGCAGACAAGTAGCATTCTTTAGTAGGCTTCTTGAGGAGTTATGGCAGAGGGTTTGAGCCTGTGAGGCACAGGCCCAGAGGGCTGCAAAGGCATCTCACCTGGGTTATTGGTTGACTTAACACCTATAGTATGAGCTTTCTCAGTAATATCAGGGTCATTGGCCTCTATTTTCCTGTCTTTTTGGAATGACTGTAGTTGATGCTAGAGTGTGCAGAGGCCCTACAGCAGTGGATTGCAGTGCCACCAGGGAAGCTGAGCAAGTGTACTCCATATGGGTGGCCAGTAGATTGACACTAAGTTTTAAAGTTTTCACATGGAAGTTTGCAGGCAGGAGAGTTAAGAGATGTCATGTTGAGGCTCCAAGCAGAACAGATGAAAGTTAAAAATCTTTATGCGGGAATTGGTTCCCACACTTCAAGCAACTGTTGACTTTTGTGAACATAAAATTAGAGCATTTCCCCACCAGGGTACTTAACTGACTGGAAGAAGGTTCTCTGGAAAAATGAGCCAACCACCAGTGAGCAAGAGTACTGTGCAGATGAAGAGAATCAGTCTGCCTTGCTTTAAGAAGAAAAAAAAAACAACCCTGAAAATATCAACAGGCACCCTTCTTATACTCTCAGACAGATGTCAGTCTGCTGGGAATGATGCAAAAATTCTGGATATTGGGCTGGTCATGGGCTTCTGCATAGGAATTAGTACTACACCGACTATGAACACATTTCTACTCTAATCAACTGAGACCATACTGCTTCCAATTTCTCTACTGTAAGAAGTTTCTGTACAGGCAATACTGCATTTAAAGCACCAAGAACTCATATAAACAGTTGAACAACCAAAGATTTTTATCCTATGCAGAAGTTGTAAAATCATCTTTTGTGTACTTATGTAATCTCTTAAATACAGTATTTGAATCTTTTTGCCCATATATTTGTGTCCTTTGCACCTGAGCTGTGGCTGACAAAGATTCAAGGTCCATCCCACCCACCCAAAAGGAAAGCAGGAGTAGGCTGCGGCAGGGGATTCTCACAGACTGTACAAAGGCCTCGCATTTTCTACTCTGTGTAGGGGGCTTCAAAGTGCAATGCTTCTGAATAGTCATAGAACAAAATGTTCATTTCCTAAGGGGGGGGGCAGCAAATTACAAATGAAAATCTCAGTGGATGTCTGCAAGCAAACTTGCACAGTTAGACCTTCTAGGAACACAACAGTCCTCAGAATTTTAAATCAAAATTCTTTATCCTTCAATCCAAAAATCTAACTTCCAAATTCTCAAGAGCAACAGAAAAGTTCTGAAGTGGGTACTTGTGTGGAATTTGCCATAAAGGGAATGAGACTGGATCACCAATTCTTTCTTGCAACAAACAAAATGAAATGGTTAGAGCTGCTTTTACTTTTTGCCATACATAAGACCAATGTGCTGGGGAGGAGCAGCAGCTCATCAAGGACATCCACAAAGCTCAACAATTGCAGAAGTGTGAACATTTCCCTTTAGCCAGCTTTCACATATATGGATTCATGCAGCCAGAGATTTCTACAATGAACAACAGATGCTACAGTTTCCAGCCCCTTTATGCTACAGGGCTCCTTAAATCTGAGGCATGGGAGATGACATACCCATTAAGGTTATGTTTGAAAGCTCTGGCAACTGAGATCTGTGGCATAACTGACCTAGGATACTCCAGCAGTGTTCATCTTAGTACTGACACTGAATGTTTTTTTTTCCTGATACGCAGGAAGGATTTTTATGTGATGACTATGCTTAAAATAAATTTTATATATCATGAAAACCTGACTGCTTACAGGAAGAAAATCAATTCTTACAAAAGGTTGGGAATATGCATGGACACAGTCAATTCAGAATTTCAGTTGAGCAACTTGTTCAATCTGTAGGTAGACTAAGGACATGAAATCAGGTACACAAGAATAAAGATTATTAGCAAGCCTTCAGTACCATATTAAAACCACTAGAAATAATAAATATGTGAGGAGATGGATTCAGTCAGCCTAAGCATTCACAGTGCCTCCTCAGAGGATTAACCAAAAAAAAATCAAACCCTGGACATCTTAGTTGGAAAGTATATTGAAGATTGCTATTCTGTCCTCTGACCACAACACATTACCCAACTGCTACACAAATTCTCAAAATGCTGTACCATAATGGAAGGATGAAAAGAAAAAGCAGTATGGAGGGGGAACATCTAGGGATGTGTGGGAGGAGATTGCCTTATGGATTTAAAATATAGGAATAAGCTAAAGCATGACTGATGTGAGGGAAACCAGTATTACATACTATTGGTATGGGGCTTCAAAATTCATGGAAGTATAGTTCTTTATGCCATAGAGGTCTACAGTACAATGTCGCTGACAAAACATTTTGACCATACTCAAGTTGGTACACTATGCAAAAGTGGCCAGTTGAAATATTCAAAGGGGAAAAGATAGACTTCCAAAAATAACTCATCATTCAAGGATATAATTTATCCAAACTGCTAATATTACTGTTCAATCTCAGCCTCCACATAGATTTTGTACCAAGCGAATGGAAAACAGCTACAGTCATTCCCCTATAAGGGAGGACTTTCCAAAGATCCAGGCAATTGCAGACTCAAGGCTAACCAGCCTTATATGGAAAGTCATCATGGAAGCTATTAATAAAGACATGGGAAATCTCAATACACTGGACCAGGCTTTCTATTGATTCATCAAGAGCAGATCATGTTTACTCAACCTGGTGGACTGATGATTTTTTTTTTTTTTAAAAGATCACCAAAGCCATGGATGAAAGCAAAATGGTACACAAGCCATACCTCAAAACTTGACACAATTCCCTACTCAGGCACTGTAGAAAAGCTAAATAACTGGAAGTAAATCCCTGTGTCACCCACTGCATTGCCAACTGGGACACAGTCAAAATAGGGGACGATACCCCTACAGAGAGGCCAGTGCAGTCCCCCAGCATTCTGTGCAGGAATCTCTCTTGCTTGGCATCTACCTTTCTGAAGTAAAAGCCAATACCAGGAATCTCTCTTGCTTGGCATCTACCTTTCTGAAGTAAAAGCCAATACCAAAGGGCTCTGGCTGACCAAGCTTGGAGTAGTCATCGGATCAACTAATGGCTTAGCCATCCTGCAAGAAGGTCCATCTCGAATAAATAATGGTTGCCAAAAAATAAATATATATATATATATATATATATATATATATATATACATATATTATTGTATCCTTTAGGAGGTTACCTACCCCAGAGAGCTACTACATTGACAGTACACACCTAAGTTAACCCAGTTGCTCAGGATTTGGGAACATGTGGACAGTGCCATTTTAATAACATGCGACTATTGTAAGTCCTTCTATACTGCATACCTTATAAACAAGGGATTTTGTCTAGATCTAGGGTGGACATTGTCCATCCCCCCCTTTACTCATCCCTCATTAGGCCAATCATTGAATATAATTCCCCCTTTAGCATGTCTTTCCAGACAAATGCAAATGGAATGCGCACAACTATCCCTTACTAAAAGGATACAAGACCTAGCAAGTCAAATGGCATCAGAAATATTTGTCTAGGGGGATCTAAACCTCTTCTGCAACAACAAAACAGCTTGTCGAGAGAAGTATATTTCACAGAGGATACTACTACTGTGGAACAGACTCTACTTCCAGTAAAACAAAGTTAATCCCTAGCCCATGTTCAAGCACAACTTAGATGTATGGATGGGAAACAGTAAACTTACCCCAGGACTGCCTCCTCTACAACTAATGAACAGATGCACCTGCTAAATGCTTTATACTATGTGTAGGTCATTTTAGATTATCTATGGTATGATCCCCAGTTACTCTCATTAGGCCAATCTATAACCAAATGGGATAGGTTATGAGCACAAAAAGGGAAAGTGGATAGGCTTAAAATGGCCCACAATGGCAGCTAACCTAGTACTTGCCTATTATGTTTTGGGGGACAGTTCCATATTCCACAGGACCTAAAAGAACAAAGTCATCCAAAAAACAAGGCAAGACACAGCAGCATAACAATACAAAGTATCCCAAGTAGGCAGCCCCTAGAATTTGCTACTCAATTGGCTACCTAAATGAGCTTTCTTCTGGCTGCTCCTGTATAAACCCGACATGAAGCTGGATACATTTGAAAATGCTTTCACACCTGCAGTATTTTCTTGAGCAGGCTGTAAAATGTCTTATGCCACCCAAACTGCACAATGTTAGAGAAGTTCAGCAGAGATGGAAGCTAAGGCAGTAGTTCGCTAACAATCCAACTCAGACAAAAATTTATGTGAAGTGACACTGATAGAATCCAGAAATGTTACCTTAGTGGAAATTTGTCTACTTATTTCAGAGTCTACACATCAGTATAATGGAAGTGTCAAGTAGCTGAAGGGCTCACCTGATTTGCGCTGGAGCTGATACACTAAAACACTCCTTAAGTGGAATGTACAGCTGTGTATGAGTTAAACTTACCATAATGGTAGATGTTTTATCCCTGATGGAGTAGCCTTATGGGTTATATCCTACCAATTATATAACAGCCAGCCACCTTTCAAAATTTTAGGATACCTTCCACACACCCAAACTGTCAGCAGCTTAAGCTGAGCTGACTAAGTCAAATTTGGGCTTGGTGCCCTTTAAAGCTTTCCTGTCAACAGAAACAGGGAGGAGGCTGAGCCATGAAAGGGCAATGCTAACAAAAATGTTCACACCCTGGCATGAAAACACACAGAAACAAAAAACAATGGTGGTGGAAGAAGTAGCTACTGCAATAGTGATTTGAACTACTCCTATGGTAAGATCTTACACAATACTGTTTTCATATTGATCACTGCAGCAGTAGAATCAACTGTATATGTAGATTACACCTTAGGTAACTAACATCTGGGAAGGGAAAGAAAAGGCCAGGATCCACTGAAGAATGGTCCTAGCAAAGCTTGATCTGGACATAGAGAAGGAATCAAGCATACAGTGCTTCATAAAAGTTATTACAGAGGACAAAATATCAACTTTTAGAATACTTCTAGAATCCAACCCTTTTCAAAAAGCCATAGAGGGAGGCCAAGGCCCTGGTAGAGTGGGGGCCATGACCCTACCTGGAATAGTTTTTATCTATAGCCTAGAAAACCATCTGGAAATGGTCTGTTTTGACGCAGGTTGTCCCTCCTATTCATCTTCAGAATTGAACGGATATGAAAAATTCAGTTCTGTCAAGATAGTACCAGGGTTGTCTGTGTAGATCCAAAGTATGGAATATCATTTCACCCTCATTTTTAGGTTCAGGAAAAAAAATGGGATTTTAACAATTGTATTATGTCCTCCTCATCACTGTTGCAGTATTTGTAACATGGGAGATTAACAAAGCTACTGTACAGAATGGGAGGAAATGAAGGCAGAGGAGCACAGCACATACCCATGAAAGCCCTAGCAAATCCTGTCCTGGCTTTGGAAATGGCATCCAACTTGTAATGTGTAGTAAAGATGTGGACAGAGGACCGGATAGCAGCTTTAAAGACAGACCTAGTACCCAAACCTCTAACTAAAGCTCCAAAAGAAGCTAACTACCCTTGTAGAATGCTTCTGAACTGAAGTAGAAAAATATTTGCCATGTAAAAAAAAGGAAATGGCTTAGAAATACAGGAGGAAACAGTTTGCTTAGAAACTGCCA
Source organism: Protopterus annectens (assembly GCF_019279795.1). Lineage (NCBI taxonomy): Eukaryota > Metazoa > Chordata > Ceratodontiformes > Protopteridae > Protopterus > Protopterus annectens. The sequence continues at coordinate 685,191,795 of NC_056743.1, forward strand.
TACCGCATGTTCTGGAATGAAAAGAAACAAAGCTGCTCAGATTTGCAGAAAGTCTTCGTCTTATCCAAATAATACTCGAGCTGTCTATGTAGATACAAAGTGCGAAGAACATTTTCACAAGCAGATTGTGGAGAAGTTAAAGGAAAGAAGCTGTTTGGACTGGTTAAGACAACTCATTGGCCACTTTTTTTTAAACACCTTTATTGAAGTATCACTTGTGACAGATTATTTTTATATAAATGTAGATTTGCTAACTGTATTAAGTTAAAATTAACAAACATTATGCTTTACATATATTCTTTATATATCATATAACCTAAGCAACATTACATAAATTATTCAGTTCTTCCCCCTTTTTAATAACATCTTTATTAAACCATCACTTATGACACAAGCAATCATACATTTTATATAAAACACACCACACCAACAAAATCCTAGTTGCAAGCATTTAAAATCACAAACCATACTGACACGCTCCCAGTTTCAAACATATATACATCACTTGTAATCTACCCATTTTCAGTCAAACATTACATAGCTCATTTAAGTCCTGCCCTCTTTTAAACCGCATTCCTCCCCTGTATGTACTGTTCCCACAATTCCCATTTTTCCTATATAGTTTGCTTGTACCTTTTACTAGAGAGCTCAATTCCAGTTGTTTTATTCTCTGTTATTATATTCACTACTTCTAATATAGTTGGTTTAGATTTTGACTTCCATTTTCTAGTAATTGCTGTTTTGGCAGCCACCATAAATAGAGACAGCAAGGCCTTACCATGTCTAGACACTTCCGATTCTATATCATAGCTCAGAAGAATCATCTCCCGCTTGACACCAATCTGTCCACAAAACATCTCCAACAGTGCATCCGACAGGGAATCCTTAAAGTCTGCCAACTCACTGCACTCCCAGAAAATATGTTCCCAATTATCTTTCTTCCCTGTCACACCTCCAGCATTTGCTATCTACCTGAGGTAAAATCCTCTGGAGTCTACTTGGGGCATAAAAATATCTATGTAAACATTTCCAATCAAAATATTAAATCTTCTAGATTCTGTTGCATATTTGGGATACATATATCCTCCCATTGTTTCTTTGTGAATTACTTATCCAATCTCTCTTCCCAATACTTTGACCTCCTCTAATTCATTTTTATAGTTATCATGCAATATTTTATATGCACTATTAAATATTCCTTTTTTTAATGGCAACTTCCTTCTAGATTCTATTAAAAACTCTACCAGTGGTGGTCATTCATTGAGGACCCTTCTATTTCTTTCTTTTTCCCTATACTCTGATATCAATCCTTTATAAGAAAGGCAATCTGTAACCTGCAGTCTAAAATTCTTGGCAGCTTCCCATTTTATCCTTCCCTCTCCAGTTATTTGCTCCCTATATCTTGTTTCCTTTGCCAGTTTTCTCCAATAAATTCCATCTCCCTCTTGCCTATAGTGTATATATATATATATCCCTATTTTCAGTCATCGCTGTTGGCAGAATCTCCTTTTTCAATTCCCGTGTTGGTTTAGTTCTTTGCATACTTTCTGCAACTTTATGGGTACAATATTTTGTATGATTATTGTTATTCTCCTTAAAGGCCTGCATCCAAAATCCCAGTATCTCCTTGTTTCTTGAGCTTTCCCCCGTTTCACCATCATCCTTTTCCACTACGAAGTATAGTTTTCTGCTTGTGCTCTATATAGGAGCCTTAACTGTGTAGCTCTGAAATACCCCTTTAAATTGGGCAATTCCAATCCACCCTGTTTTAATGGAAGAATTAGCTTTCCCCATTTCTCGTTTTTTATATTCTTTTTAGTCTCTTCCCACATATCCATAGCTGCCTCACCAAAATCATTTTTAAACCATACTCCTAAATACTTTCATGTCTCCATAAATAAGGATATTGCTGATCCAATTCAGGTGTGGGTACATAATTTACCACTATTGCCTTTGTTTTAGTTTCATTAAATTGTTTCCCTAAAAAGATTTGAAACGGTCTCAAAATTTTCAGCACTGTAATGTCTTTCTGGTTTTGTCAGGTATAAAATATCTGCAAACAGCGCCAGCTTTTCTTGACTGCCATACCAATTATATCCTTGAATTTGAGTCAGTTATTTTCGTTGGCAACGGTTCTAAATATAATGCAAACAAAGAGGACACTCCTGCCTCGTTCCTCTGCTCAAGCAGAAATAATCAGAAAGGAGTTCACTCACTTTAATTTTCACCACCGATCCCTTGTATACCCTCCTAATCAACTTCATATATTTTTTTTTTTCAGGAAATGCAAATGCTTCCATTGCCCTGCTCATAAAGTACAACCTTTATCTGCATCAACAACAGTGGTATTTTCTTATATTCTGCTTCCCTCTGGGTCATCAGTGTTCTGATAATGTCATTACTTTTAGCTGTTATGGACATAACACTTTATAATCATGGATTAGTATTGAAATAGGCCTGTGTGAAGCTAGGTCTCATGGATCTTTACCCTTTCTAGGTATTAACAGCTACCTCAACCTCCTTCCAGGATGTTACTTCTCCTGTTAAAACCTTCCAGACATGTATATATTTTTTCTCCTAGCTTCTAAACTTCCATAGGAATACCATCTATTCCTGGGGACTTTCCTTTTGATTGGTTGTACATCACAATTATCTCATCTCCTATTCTAACCATTAGTAATTGAGTCTCATCTACCTCTAACCTTGGCATATTTAATTATTCCCTAAACATTTGCATTTGTATTTCTCCTAGATTTTCATATTAAGCAATAACTAGTAAAAATAAGCAAAAAAAACCCAAGAATACTTTTCTAGAGATGGCCTACATCCGTCTCACTTGGGCTTCAGGCTTCTGGCAAAGGCCCTTACTTCCTCATAGTGCCTTTTTTAGGAAGAATCATGAAGTCGATCCTACCAACATAAAAAATTGCAACAAAATGCAAATTAAAGGTCATGCTGCTAAACACCAGGAGTCTAAACATGAAACTGCACTCATTGCAAGCATTCTTAACCCTGGAAGATGCTGACATTTGTGCAATCACAGAAACCTGGTTCAAAGCTGCAGAGAGTACCCCAGCCTTACCTGGTTACTCCTCTCATCATACATTCAGACCCCAAAATGTGCGCAGCAAAGCCAAAGGAGGTAGAGTTTCAATATATATTAAAGACACACCTCCAGGCTGGTCAAACAGTATGACTCACAGGAGACAATCAGATGCAGTTAACTGTTGACAAGACCCCTATTCAAATTATAGCTAGCTACAGGCCCCCAAATTTGACTCAAGATGCCTACTCCACCTATCTGGACCTCTTCAAATTTATTAAGATTCAACCCTTTACCCTGATGCTGGGTGACTAATTACCCAACCATAGGTTGGAAAAACTACTCATGCCAGAACACAAATGCCTTGGAACAGCTATTCAATACCCCCACAAGAGGTAATATCTTGGACTTGGTGTTAACCAACATGAGTAACACTGCAGCACCCCTATGGTATCATCCTCCCTGCTAAGATCAGACCATAAAGCGGTCACTTTAAAGTCACCATCTCCCCTGACCCCCCCTCTAGCTAGGGTCAAACAAAAAAACTTCTCCAAAGCTGATTGCAACCTCCTGAGGGATGGTATAAACAGCTTTACAGCCCACTGTTGGAACTGGCACCAATGTCCAAATCTACACCAAAGTAGTATACAAGCATCTATATAGATGCATGGAATCAGGAATACCCGACAGGACAAAATCATCCTCTGCAAGGAACAGTAAACCTGTCTGGTGGAGAGCTGCAGTAAATAAACTCTATAACAAAAGGAAAAAAAATGCTGTCCAGGACCAAGGAGGAGCAGGTGCCCAATTGGAAGCAATCTCTCCTTAGCCTGAGCAAGCAAATAAGAGCACTAGTGAAATCCTCTAAAGCCAACTTCGAGTCCAAACTGGCCACATCTACTAGAGATAATCATAAGGCCTTCTTCACATATGTCCACAATCTCAAAGGAAATAATCAGATCTGTTCAGAACTGGTGGGTCAAGGACACCACATACACAAATGCTGTAGATATAGCCAATCTACTGGCCGACAGATTCAGCAAAAACTTCTCCCCTCTGACCCGCCATCAGTAAATCAGGACATCCCCAGTATCTGCATCCCATCCCTTATCTCTAGGGGACAGGTCATCACTGCTGTCTCAAAGGCAAAAAATGTAGCCTCCTTGGGACCTGACAACATCCCAGGCTGCATCCTACATGAACTCAAGCATGAGCTTGCAGCACCATTAGGCACCCTATTCAACCAAATCCTGAGTACCGGCTTTGTACCTGCCGAGGAGGGCAGCCATTGTCATCCCTTTACACAAAGGTGGAGTATCCACCGATCCAGAAAATGATAGACCCATCAGCCTAACTAGCCTGACCTGCAAGGCCATGGAACGGATCATGGACCTCATTAACAGGGACACTGGCAACCTCCAAATACTCTACCCCACACAGCTTGGCTTTCTCAAGGGGAGGTCACGTCTGTTAAATCTGGTTGACTTTGAGACCATCACCAAAGCCAGTGGCGAGGGAAAGACTCTGCACACCACCTACCTTGACCTGGCCAAAGCCTTTGACACTATTCCCCACTCAAGCATAGTAGATAAACTCTCTCAACTAGGCATCAATCCATATGTTACCAGATGGGTAGTAAACTGGCTCACTGATCGAACCAACCTAATCAAAATAGGGGAAGCTACCTCAATCAGACTACCTGTATAGAGCAGCATACTCCAGGGATCGGTCTTGGGGCCTCTTTTATTTGGGATATACTTCTCTGAGGTGCAGGCCAAAACTAGTGGGCTATGGCTGACCAAGCTTGCAGATGACTGCAAGCTGGGCACAGCCATCAATTCCTCAAGTGATGTAGACGTCCTCCAAGAGGGTCTCACACAAATGACTGGTGCCAAAAACATGGCCTCAAGCTGAATGCCAAAAAATGCATCATCATCCCCTTTGGGGAGAGTGACATTCCCACATATCACATTAATAACATCTTAAGTACACAATCAGTAGTGAGAGATTTGGGCACCCAGGTTGATAGCAACCCGACTTTTGACCACCAAGTTGCTTCCGTTATAGGGAAAAGCTTTGTACATGGCCCACCCTCATAAGTAAGGGTATCTCATCCAGGGACAAAGAGGTCATAACATCCATGTATTCTTCCTTTATAAGGCCAGTTATTGAGTACAACACCCCTTTCGGCATGTACCTCACAAGCCACATGCAGCAGCTGGAGAGACCAAAAAGGTTCCTCACAAGGAGGATCCAGAGCCTCAAACATCTACCCTACACATATAGACTAAAAGCCCTGTCCCTCTACTCAGTTTCATACAGACTCCTAAGAGATGACCTCTGTCTGGCATACAAAGCAATCTCAGACCCCACCTTGATGGGACTGCTGCATATCTGCAAGTCAAGCTCCACTCGAGCAACCCATACGCACAACCTCAACCAGGTCTGTGATATCAATAGTAATTGTTGGCAGGACAGATTTGTGTCCCAGAGACTCCCCATCTGTGGAATAAACTTCCTGTCCACATCAAGCAGAGTACCTCATATCCTTTTTTAAGCGCAACCTGTATAACTGGATGGGAAACAGAAATACACCCTTGGGATTTCACCTGTGTCCTTGCTGGACAGGGGCTTTGAGTGATGACTTGTCTAAACATGGGCTAAACTCTTGGCTAGGCTTATAAGGGCCTCAGGGCCAGTAGCTTAGTAACCTCCTATGATCTTATTTCTCAGCTTTATACAGACCTTCATAGAATTTCTGAAATATTTCCAATACCTCTACAGGATGTCATTAACTTCCTTGTTATAGGCTTCCTAAGTTTGGCGACAGTCCTACTTTCTGTTGACTGAGTCGTCATGCTAAATGTTTTTATGCTCTAGTGTTATCAAAAATAGTTACAGAACAGCAGTCTTTCTTAACTTATGCATATTATCGAGGTAATCCCTTAGTTTCTGCTTAACATGTTGTAGTTCCTCCTCTTGTTCCTCGATTCCCCCATTCTTCAATACTTTATTTGTAAGTCCCTCTAAAATCTTGTTACTTCTTTACCTCCGCTCCTTTTCTTTTATTTCCACCCTATTTTTAAACTCTACCTTAATTTTATCCCACTCCCTAGCCGTATTTTCAGAAGAAATGTCTATTCTGATAGCTCCCGAATAATCACTACTCATTCCATAAATTCCTCTTTCAAACAAATAGGTGGGAAAGCACCAGTGTCTAGTTTTTATTTCATTAACCTGTGCTTTCATTTTGATTATTGGAGCACAATCTGAAAAAGTTATTGGATGGATCTCAAGATCATTAATTAAATGCATACGTTCTTCTGAAATGTAAATTCTGTCTATCCTAGTCCAGTTTTTATATCTTGGGGAATATGTAAATTTACTCTGAACTCCTATTACTGAATTCACTTCTTCCATGCCAAATATTTTCATAAATTTCTTCAAAAATCTGCCCTTAGTTATACTTTCCCTTCTGGGCCCCTAGACACAGCTTCACTGCTGGAAATCACATTCCAGTCCCCACCTATATCCTTGCTGAAAACTGATTGATTATTCCTCCTAGAATTTTCTTAAGCTCCATTACAGAAGTTTTAGGTGGAATATAAATACATGCCAGTGTAATCCTTATCCCTTGCCAGTAGCCCCTTAGCACTACAAACCTGCAGTTATTTTACTGTCTTCTACCACTATTGGAGCTACTCTTGCAATTAATGCAAGTACTCCTCTTTTCCTTTGTCCCAGGTATTCCGTTGAATAACCATCCTGAAAACCTTTCATCAAATTCACACGTTCAGTTCTTTCCGAGGGTGTTTCCTGTAACATAGCTATTTGCACTTTATATTTTTTAATGTAGTTCACCACTCTCTTTTGTATATTTATCTGGAAGTCTGAGATATTACAGAAAGCATCATTGCGTTAAAAAGGTATTCCTATCTTTTATGTAGAACACCTTTTTGTTAAATGTCTAGTTCCAGCTTGTGTGTTACAGGCATACACTGTCAGGTTGAACATTTTATACAGTTTCTTGTCATATGTATTTGAGCCTATGTCACATCTTACCAAACTATTTTATTGAAAGCCCTCAAACAAAAAAAAAACACCCCCAATACCTATTAACAGCAGACAAAATTATCTATATCTTCAAATATTCAAGTTTTACCCTCCCAATAGGAGAATAGGAGCAAAAGTCCTAAAAAGACAGCCACACACCGACTTAAGTTAACCTAAAACAAAGGTTATGCATGCTTAAAGGCATGGTGGAGCCTGTGCTTAAGTGCTAATTGGTTTTGTCTTGATTTCATAGCTCTCCCAGCTGGGAACATCCCTGAATGTTTTCAGAGAACATTACCTCTTAGCCAATTTCTCTCCTCTTTTCCTCAGCCAGTTGCACTCCACCAGATTGTAGCCAGTTTCTCTATCAGATTGTTTCCATGGAAACAAGACCAGCTGCAGAATTGCTACTAAACAAACAATTTCTAGAAAAAAAGCCTCATAATATTCAGTATTCTTTTTCAGTTACTTGCGTTGTCTTAAAACTTGTTTCCCAAAGGTCCTTAATCCAGTAATGCCCTATGCAAGAATGAGAAACATTTTCTTATCATGCTTTTTTAACCAGGCTTTTACAATGCAGTGCCTACATTTCTTAAAACTGGAGAGAGAAAGGAGGAAAAAAAAAACAGCCCAGTTTACAATCCCTATTGCACTTAAAGAACTTTACTTATAGCGTCTAAAGAAAACCACACACCACAAAAACAGTACCATTTAAGAAAAAAAAATCTTTACTTACAGTTAACTTTCTCCCTCTTCCCCTCCCCAAAGCATTTTTCCAAACATTAACAACATGAAGTATGGCATATGCTTTAGTGTCCCCACGGGTCCAACAAATTCTGAAAAAGTCAAATATTTCCAGATTTTCCATTCATATTTCACCAATATAATTATTGCATTGTAAAAGTACAGTTGTGTACACTTACCATAAATGTAGATGTTCGAGTGTATTCACTGTTGCAGTCATTACATTTGGTAAATCTGCTGGCAGTTTACCCTCAGTCGGCCTGAATAACAAAGTGTTGGGTCCTACGTTGGTTGCTGTCTCCTCTTCCATGACGTCAGGTTGTCAGGGCTATAAAACATGCAGCTGACGCCATTTTATTCAGTTTTTCTTGCCTCAGATGTCAGGTGCCCCCCAAATGGAGAGCAAAAATATATACATATATGAATTATCAGTAAAAATATATAAATGCACTTTTAGAAATGTAAACTTTACCTTCAACTAAAAAGCAAATACACCACAAAGGCTTTTGAGTATAGTGAAGGATAGAGAAAAGGTATAGAAAAAGGGGATTGTGGGTGGGTAACCTGGACTGCAACAGTGAATACACTCGAACATCTACATTTATGGTAAGTGTACACAACTGTACTATGTTCTTCGTGTTTCATTGTTGCAGTCATTACATTTGGGTAGAATCCCAATGCTATGGATGGGAGGATGGAACTAAACAGCATTAGGAGCGGCTTTAAGGCCCTGCAGGACTGCAGTGGCAAAGCCTGCTGTGGATTTGGAGACTAGAGTTAAATGATAATGCTTTGTGAAGGTGTGAACAGAGCTCCAAGTAGCAGCTTCTAGAATGTCTCTGGTTGGGACCCCATTGAGAAAAGCTGCTGAAGTAGAGGCAGCCCTGGTGGAATGTGATCTGATCCCATTGGGCACAGGTTTACCATGGTGTAAATAGCAGATACAAATCAGTGGCTTATCCATTTAGAAATAGTCTGCTTTGATATAGCCTTCCCCTCTGATCCTGCAGCAAATGCTACCAATAGTTGCTCAGACTTTCTTAGAGATTTGGTCCTATTTAAGTAGAATCTTAGTTGTCTGTGTACATCCAATGAATGCAGAATCCGCTCACCTTTGTTTTGCGGATTTGGGTAAAATGTAGGCAGGTGAATGGTCTGGTTAAGAGCCACACTGGATACCACCTTAGGCATAAAAGAAGGATTGGTCCTGAGTGACACCCTATCCAGGTAAAATATAATAAAAGGCTCCACTGCCATGAGAGCCTGTAGTTCTGAAACCCTTCTTGCTGAAGTGGCTGCCAAAAGAAAAGCTGTTTTCCAAGATAGAAAATTTATATCTGCAGTAGCTGCTGGTTCAAAAGAGCCAGGGTGAGTTTTTCCAGCACAAAATTGAGGTCCCATGCAGGAGTTGGTGCTCTTCTGGGAGGCCTTACATTTTTGGCCCCTCTAAGATACTGTTTAAGCAGTGGATGAGAAAAGAGGGGAGGCTCTGTGTTGTAATGAGCAGAGATGGTGGAGGCATGGATTTTTATTGAAGAAAAAGATAGGCCCTTGTCAAGCATCTCAGTCAGGTATTGTAAAATCTGAGGAATATTGGAATTTGCTGTGTCTATTCCTTGTGCTTGGTTCCAAGCACAGAATCTCTTCCATTTATCAGCATAAGATTTTCTAGTACTTGGCCTTCTGGCTTCCAAAATGACATCCATCACAGATTTACTAAGAGTTGGTATTTGAATAGTTAGTTGATTAGCCATGTTGCAAGATTCAGAGTTTGGATCTGAGTGTGCAGAATTTGATAGTTCTGCTAAGACAGTAGATGAGGTATTTGAGGCAAGCACCATGGAGGAAGGTGAGACATATTCCTTAGAATCGGGTAGCAGTGCTGACGGGGCCAGTCTGGAGCAATTAGGATCATTTTTTGGTTTTTCCTGTCCGACTTTTAGTAAGGCTTTGGAAAGCAGAGGCAGAGGGGGAAAGGCATAGACTGATGGGTTTTTCCAGCTGAAGGATAGAGCATCCGCTTTCCATGTTTTTTTGTGATGATTTCTTGTGCAGAATTTGTCCAGCTGATAATTTTGGGGAGAGGCAAATAGATCTATGTCTGGGCTCCCCCATTTCTGTGTTAATATACTGAAGACTTGTGGATCCAGTTTCCATTCGTGAGGGTCCATAAGATTTCTGCTTAGGTCATCTGCCAGAGTATTTTGCTTTCCTGGCAGGAATTGAGCTTGAAGATGTATTTGGTAAGTCAAGGCTATGTCCCACAAAGCCATGGCTAGTCTGCAGAGGGGGTAGGAATGTGTACACCCTGCTTGTTTATGTACCACATAACTGTGGTGTTGTCCGTCTTTATCAGTAGCTGTCCTGGATGAAGTAAGTCCTTGAAGGCTGTCAGAGCATTCTGAACAGCTAGCATCTCTATCTGGTTGATATGCAGATGCATTTGGTTTGGGCTCCATTTGCCCTGAATGCATCTCCCTGCCAGGTGTCCCCCCCAAGCATAGTCTGATGCATCTGTAGTTAGGGTTTGGGTGGCAGGGGGTAGAGTGAATGTCAGTCCCTTATTTGGTGACATGTCTCTGCCCATCAAAGAAACTCCTGTTGTAGGCAGGGAAGGAGAGGAATCATAGTTTCCAGGCTGTGATAATGTTGACGCAATAAACTTTTTAGGTACCATTGAAGTTTCCTTATATGCAGTCTCGCATATGAAATTAGTAGAATGCAGGATGCCATGAACCCCAAAGCCTCCAGAATTTGTATTGCAGATAACTGGGTTTTTCTTGCCATTTGTTTGAAGTATGTTGTCAGTTGCCTTTGTACTCAAGCAGTTGTACTCAAGCTTGCACCCAGGAATGTAATTATTTGTGAGGGTACCAGTTGTGATTTCTTTTCATTTATGGTGTACCCTAGGCATGCTAGAAGCCTTTTTACAAATGCCAGATGTTGAAGTGTGTCCTTGACCTCTGCTTGAATGAGACAATCGTCCAGATAAGGATAAATTTGAATGCTTTTTTGTCTGCAGAATGCAATAACTGGTGCCAGGCACTTTGTAAAGACCCTGGGCGCAGTAGATAAGCCAAAAGGCAGTGCAGAGAATTAGTAATGCAAAAAACCTGCTTTAAAGCGGAGGTATCTTCTTGCAGGATTCCCTTATTGGGATATGCCGGTATGCCTCTTTTAAGTTTAGAGTTACTAACCAAGCATTCCTGCCTAGCATAGGCAGTAGCTGTTGTAAAGTCAGCATTTTGAATTTTGAAATGTCCAGGTACGTGTTCAGAGCCAGTAAGTCCAGTATTGGATGCCAAGAATCGTCTTTTCTGGGTACCAGAAAAAGTCTTGAATAAAAACCTTGTCCTTTTTCCTTTTCTGGTACCGGGACATGACTTGTTTCTGGGCCTTTGCCCACTGGTTGTGTGGCAGATCCGGCCATCTGTTTGGAATTGGCAAAGCATGGAAATGAAATCTGTACCCCTGGGATACTACGTTTAATACCCACTTGTCCTGGGTAATTAACTGCCAATTTTGAGCATGAAGTGCTAGTTTTCCCCCCAAGGGGGCTGCTAAAAGATAAGTGTTTGGTGCTGGTTGAAGAAAGTCATTGAGACTGCTTACTGTAGGGTTGTGCTTTGTTTCCTCCAGATTTGGAGGTGGAGGCACCCCATTGCTTTGATCTGAAAGAACCCTGTGATTGGTATCTGGAGCCTTCTGTGCACCTGGATTTGCCCTGAGTGGCTCTGTTGGACACAGGAAAGGACCAATTTTTAATAGGCCAGTGTCTACTGAACCTGGGTGGCTGCACTTGCAAGAAATATTTTACAGTTTGCATAGATTTAGCTTTGTCTTCCATTTTTTTTAAAACCTCTTCTGCCTTATTACCAAAAAGAGCATCATGCTGCAAAGGTGCATCTAACAATTTAGCTTTAACATGATCAGGCAGATTTTTCTCTTTGAGCCAAGCATGCCTTCTAATCACAGATCCAGTAACGGTGGCCCTACAAGAGGCCTCCAAGGAATCAAAACCACATTGCAAAGTATGCTTTCCAACCTGTTCTGTTGAATGCAATAATTCCTGTAACTCTATTTTCCACACAATCAGAAATCAGCATCATTTTCTGTTTAGGTAAGCCCATAACATGCGGTTGATATTTAAGCATATGAACCTGGCAGTTTAAAGCCCTGATTGCCAATGTTGCAGACGTATAAACCTTCTTACCCCATCTATCCAGCGCCCTGGAATGTCTATCAGAAGGGGTAGGATTTTTGGCTGTAGAGGCCTTTACACCCTTGGGACCCTGAGAAATAGTCTCAGGGCCAGCAGCAGGATTTTTGAAAATAAATTTGTGGGAGTCAGGAACCCTGTAATATCTGTCTGGTTTACTAGGAACTGGAGGCAGGGAATCAGGAGCCATGCTCAATTCCAAAAACACAACAATGTCTAATACTGGAGGTATTGCCAAAGGCCTATGCTGAGGAAGAAGGAAATCCCTAAGCCTCTTTTTTGATTCAGAAAAGTCCTGACCCTCCCAGTGAAAATGTTCCCTTAAAGTATGCAGTCTCTCTGCAAAAGAGTAATCCTCAAGAGGAGATGAAGAATGGATGGATTCCTCTGCATCAGAATCCCCATAGGGTGGAATAGAAAATTCCTGATCAGAAGTGGAATCGGAAGAAATGGAAACCTGATCTGAAATTTCATAGTCAGTGCCTTGCCTAGGCTGCTTAGCAGAGGGGGGTTGGGAACCCCTAATCAAGGTAATTAAATCCTCAGTCATTTTGATCATCTGTTTTTTTTTAGGCACAGGGGCCTAAGCATGTGCCTCATGCGTCAGATTTTTAGACAGAAATTGTTTTTGACCTTGTTTTTGTTGCTAGTGTTGGTTGAATATAAAAATGTTGAGGCCTGAAAACACCCTCAGAAGCCGGTACTTGCTCAGCGGCTCTGGACCCATCCAAGGGAGAGACATCCGCGGGTTCAATACTCTGAGAATCTCACGGCATACCGGACTCCGAATGAGTCTCAGAGGCCTGTGACTCAAAAGTAGCGGGTATCGGGGGCTGCAAAAGCACCTGAGTACCGGCGACTGGCTTAGAAGCTTCGTCATCTGTTTTGGACCTCGAAGGTCTGTCTGTCTTTTTCTATGCGTTTTTTTATGAACTCTGGTAGTCGGATTGCTAACCAATGACATTTCAGGATAATTAAATCTTGGACCAAAATATTTAGAAGCAAAAATATACTGACACTTAATAGTGCTTTGGTTAAATCTAGCACAAAACCGACAGCAAGGCATGTTATGATCAACCCCTAGGCAAGGAATACAGTACAAATGAAAATCCTTATGAGGTATTTGCTTCCCAAGTAATGCAATTATTAACTTTTACTGACATCGGTAAGGAGCAAGAAATAGTTTCCCCAATGGGGTACTTAGCTTTAGTTTGAAGACTTCGGTTCTGAAACTCGAATATGAAAATTTCAGGAGTCGGCCGACTGGCACTTGTGAACTGCTTCTGCTTCGGGCACCGCGCGGCAATAAAGACTGAATAAAATGGCGTCGGCTGTATGTTTTATACCCTGATAACCTGACGTCATGGAAGAGGAGACAGCAACCGACGCAGGACCCAAGACTTTTATTCAGGCCGACTGAGGGCAACCTGCCAGCAGATTACCCAAATGTAATGACTGCAACAGTGAAACACGAAGAACATCCCACATTAAGTTACTGGTTTTGGTCCTGTTCATCTCCACCTCCCAAATCCTGTCTCTACTTCAATTCCAGTGTACTCTCGAGTCTTATAGTAAAGTCTCGTGCACCTACCTTCTCTTCAACATTTTCCACTGAAACATTGGATAAGGTTTCACAGGAACAGTCTTTCTGTGATCTTTATTACCAGAACAACAAGAAGCAGAGTCTCCTGTTTCACAGCTTACTTTTTGTTGGACAACCTTTTGTATTTCCTGCTTAGCATGTACTTCATCAAAAAATTATTTTGTCCCTTCCAAGAATACCTTGAAGACAGCTGAGTACAGCATTTTGAATCTCACACCTGTGTCTCGAACATTCCCTGAGTAGTGGAATAAATTTACTCCTCTGCGGTGTACAATGAGTAATCATTCTCAACACTCTGCTGTCTCCCACTTTTAGTATTTTGTCCTTCTGCCACAGTTTTATCAGTCATCTCCTTCTGCTGGTAAGATTGCATCTTTACTATTAAAGGTCTAGGATGCTTTCTCATAGCCAGGTTTGGAGCACACACACAATCTGCCCCTTTCAACTAAACTCCTGCTGTGGAATACCAGTCCAGTTGCTTATTTGTGCTTTCATAAAATGCAGTCTGTACCTTCCAACTTCTCCATTATACCTGAAAATCTCAAGTTTTCCCCATGTGCTCTGTCCTCTGATTCTATTATTTTTGAAACATCTCTTCCTGAGCAGTCTCATATTCAGCCAGCCTTTTCTTAATTTTTGACGTCTGAGTTTTGCAACTTTGTCACCTCATCTGAATATCTGTTTAAAGCTTCTTCCAAACATCTGCAGAACTTTCTCCAATCAGTGTTTCTTCCTCACTTTTTGTAGCTGATTAACAGGTCCTCTGTATTTTTTTCAGGGCATCCAGGCAGTACACTTACTAGCCATTACTGAAATTTACCCATAAACACAAGTCTACTGGCCTTCTCTGCAGAGTTTCTGTTTTTACACTGGGAGAGCTAGAATTAAGGTGTTACTTAATGTGAGGCCATCTTGGAAGTCCAACTCCTTGACCACCTTGGGCATGAAAAGTATTAGTAAACAGTGACTGCCTGTCCCTATGAAAAATAAAAAAAGGAAGTAATTACCATCACAACCTAAAGTTCAGAAACTCCTGGCAGAAGAGCAACCCACAAAACAGTCTACCAGGAACAGTGTTGCAACTACAGCCAGATAGCCGACAAGTTAACTTTAACAGACAAATATAGTAGGCCAACATGGAACAGTTCACACAAGTAAGGACCAAAGGGACTGCCATGTAGAAAGGATCTTACTGATGTTTGAGACACCAAACAGAAAATCTCTTCCATTTAGCCACATAGGATTCTCTGGTCTCCTGTACAACCCCAAGCATGCCCTCAAAGGGGCATCTGAAATGGATCAAAATCTATCACCCAAAGTAGCACTGGAAGACTGGCTGAGTTGGGGTGAATGAGACCCTTTGTCTTGACTGAAATGATCCATCCAGTGAGGTAACTGGTAATGATTGGCCCTGGCCAGGTGAGAGAGACAGGAAACCAATGCTGTCTGGGCCAAAGGGGACTGACCAGCAAGATTCTGATGGAGTTCTTTCTGTTGTTGTGCAGGACGTTGGGAAGTAAAGGAATAGTATGGCAAGCATATAGGAATATTCCCTTCCAAGAAAAGGACATGGTGTCTACTTTCCAAGTCAAAGGACTTTGGAGTCTGAAGAGGTAACTTCACTTCTGATTCAGAAGATAGGCAAAAAGATACACTTGAGAAACACCCCACCAATGTACGATGTCCAGAAAAACCTCTCTGTGAAGCATTCATTTTTAAGGTTGTGTTATGGACCTAATCAGGGAGTCTTCCACAGTGTTGCATTCTGAGGAAATGTAGACTGCTTGAAGGGTTACCTGATGACAGACAGCCAAGTTCCAGGCCTGAATGGCTATATCTGCAAAAATAAGACCTTGTGCATCTCTGTTTGTTGATATACCACAACTGTGGTGTTGACTGTAAAGACATTTAAAGGGCTAGGAGAGGATGGAAGGACTGAAGAGCAAGAATAAATACCCTCATCTCTTTTATGCCAGTGTGGTCTAACCTGCAATGAAGGGGGCCGTAGACCCTTGTACTTGTAAGATTGTTGGAAGAGGCTCCCTCACTCCAGATCAGAAGCATCTGTGAACAGTTCTTAAGTAAGGGTAGGTGTCTGAAAACATAAGCCTGGATAGAGGGAGTTCTGCTGAATCCATCAGTAAAGCTAGAGTTTGAGACAAGGTAGTAAGGGAACCAGAAACTTCAGAGGGTGACAATGTGGGAGCCAAACCACCTTCAGGTACCACTGAAGCTTCCTCATACGAACCTTGGGAATGGGATATACCATGAACTTCAAGGCTCTGAAGAATTCTCTTGCAGGCATGAGAGAAAGGGGAAGTAGAGACTGGGAAGTATTTTGTCAAAGAGGACCTTGGGATAAGAAAGAGAAGCCAAAATTCGGAATGGCTTCTATTCTGCAACTCAGAAAAATGTGGTCTTGAAGAGAACTGACTTAATGAAATTGACTGAACACCAGACTATGCAGGAGCATGAAAGTGCAGATTCTTCAGAAGCCTGGATTGAGGACGACCCTATAGTAGGTTGCCCACATACTGGAATATTTGGATTTGCTGAAGCCTGCAAAAGGAAATGACAGGGGCTAGACATTTGGTAAATACCCACAGAGCCATAGAAAGACCGAAGGGCAAAAGCAGAAAACTGAAAATGAGAGAGAGAAATGTAAAAGCTTACTGAATGGAGAGTGAATGGGAATATGAAGAGGAGTGTCCTTTAGGTCTAGGGAGACCAGAACAGCCTGCGGAAGACAGGAAAGAAAGCATCCATAAAGAAAAAAGAACGTTTAGAAGGGTATTGAGAAATTAGAGGTTTAGGACAGGTCTCCAAGACCACTCTTCTGGGAAAGATGCTGCAGAACCACAGAAAAAATTAGGAAGTTGTTTTGGGGGGGGGGGTTTCAGCAAAACCTATGAAGGGGATAAGGGATTTCCATACCATAAAATAACACAAAGTTAATGGACAGAACCTCAGTCTGAAGTAATCTGTTGCCAGACGGAAACCTTGAAGGACAGGGAACCAGGCCAAGGAGAAGGGGAGAAAACTTGAGCAATACAAGTCTGCATGGATTTATCAAAGAACATGCACTTTAAAATCCAATCTGAAGTAGGAAACTTCATTTGATCATCAACCTGTGGGTATCGGATCCGACCTGGATCCGAGCCAGCAGCTTTCCCAAGCTAGAGATCCGAGCTCCAAGCTCCCCCCCTTACCCATAATGCCCTGCCACCTCCTTCCAATCCCCAGATCTCATTTGCCACGGCTTTGTCAAGCACAGATTTCTCGAGCTCCTAGCTTTAGGCGATCTGTGAGTAGGAAAGTTTTCTAAAATCTTATTAGTTTTTTTGTGTGTGAACAGTTAACTCCTTAGTTTAACCCCCTTTACTGTTCCTCTTAGTTTAAAGCCTAGTACTCCCCCCCCCCTTTTTTTCCCTTAGGTGATTGTGTGAGGTGCATGTGTTTTTTCTTTGGGATAATGGCTGAGGCCTCTAAGGCCATTTTTTTCTAAGTGCACTGAGTGTGGTCATAAGCTTTCCCCAGCGGATGGCCACACTCAGTGCGTCCTCTGCCTGGGGATATCGCACTTGTCTTTGGGCTGCCAAATTTGTGCAGCTTTTAACCCGCGGGCCCTGAGGGATAGGAGGATTAAGCTGATTCTGGCGGGTCTTCTACCCTCTGAGTCAGCTTCCTCCTCCTCTCCCTCAGTGGCTACAGCCATGGCTGTGGCTGTTCAGCCTGTTTGTTCCCTTTCCCCTGGCTGGGACTCAACCTCCCATTTCTTCTCAAGGAGAGAGGGACTCTAGGAAGGAGGGGAGGAGAGGAGAGAGGGAGAAAGAAAGGCATAGGAGCCACAAGCAGCGGGCCGAGACTACCCCCTAGGCCCTGCCTGCCAAGCTGCTCTCCTCACCTCAGAAGATTTCCGGGCCTTCCTCCCCTCGGCTCCATTCTCCACACTTCTCACCGGAAGACCGACCATCTTCGAGGTCATCACGGCGGCCTTCCCGGCCAGCTTCGGCGGCCTCTTCTAGGTCCATCCGCAGTCTCTCCGACGCTGACATGGACCGGATGATGCGTCATTTCCTCCAAACCCAGATGCAGACGGGAGTGCTGTTGCCTCCCCCCCTCCAGGGGGGAGTTCAGCCCCACTTTTTGCCCTGATAGCTTCTTCTCAGATCCATTATCGGGTTTTGGAGCCGTCTGGTCTGAGGAGTCCCGGAGCCGGGGTGTCGGCGCTGACTGTTATAGTTACCTCGATGCCGGCCATGCCCTCGAGTTTCTCGGATCCCCTTTCAGATCCAAGCTCTCAGAGCCGTGTGTCGGATCTGGGGGGGGGCCAGTGTGTCTTCGGCTCCGTTTAGGTCAGAGCACACTTCCCTCTCAGGTCTGAGCGCGTCGGCAACGATGCCGATCCCCGTGCCAGATCAGAGGGTGTTAACCACGGAGCTGAGAGATTGGTTCACCCTCGGTTTTCGACGTGGTGGAGAGGGTTCTCTCAAGAGGTTCGAGACCCCCTACTCTTTCTTCGGATTTAGCCCCCACTCCCCTGCAGCTGGGCTTGTCTTCTGTCATCCAGTCCCAGGGACAGCCTGCGTTGACGCCCCAGCCCGTTCCACTGGCGGAACACGGCCCTGTTAGTGAGCCCTCCTCGGACAATCCCACCGCGGAGGTCCCTCACAAACGTAAGTGTAAGAGGCAGCACTTGGACTCCCCTGAGTCCCTCACAGAGGACACCGATTTGGAAGAAGGGGAAGGTTCCCCCAGGTCACCCCCCCCCAATGACGTCTCCTTTGGAGACATTATGGAAATGCTTCACCTGAAAGGGGGGTGGTCATCCCAAAAGCCTTCCTCGGACGAGTCGGTGTTTCTGGAGGTGTTCGACGCAGGCCCATCTACCTCTTGGGTGTCCCCTCCGACTAACCCCCTGGTTGATCTCATCACTACCAGGGTGTGGAAGGAACCGGACACTGTAGAGCCGATCCCCAGGAGGCCAGACAGGATTCTCAGTTCCCCCCCCCCGTGGATAGGACGGCTTGGAGTAAGGATTCCCCGGTAGATGACATGGTGGTGGCAGCAGCCACCAAGAGGGAACTCGCTCGGGATAGTTCCTCGATCCATCCCCCTGATAAGGAGTCTTGGACTATGGATCAGGAAATGGATGTTTGCTTCAGCTACCTTTTCTATAAGGGTGCTGAATTACTTGGCCCATGTAATTAGACTTCAGTGGGATCTGGTGAAAGAATATGCTGAGTCCCCCCCCCCCCCCGAGTCCATGTCGAATGAGGATAAACGGACCTTCTCGACTCGCATGGCCACTCTCAAATCTGTTTCAAACAGGTCTATGCGGCTACTTTCTCATGCCACAGGAGCCGCTAGAGCCAGCGGGTCCGGTATTGCCTTAAGGTGTCACGCCTGGCTCCGGCTTTGTGACTTTGCGGAACCTTTCAAGGCGTCCTTCGCGAACACACCTTTCGGTTCTACTCTGTTTGGGAAGACCGTCTGTGACACATTGGTTCAGAGTGAGAAAGATGGGAAGACGCTGTCTGCCGGAGTTCGCTTCTCGGCTCCTCAAAGGTCCTTTTCTAGGAACCAGAGAGGACAAAAGAAGATGTGGTTCTGGAAGTCTCAGCAGTCTCATTATGCTCAGGACCCTTTGTCCTTCAGAGGCAGAGGAGAACAAGGTGGACGCAGGCCCAGAAGCAGAGGGGGGCCGAAAAATTTTGGGTCGCGGGACCCTTTTCTGATCGACCCACACAGCAGCCCTGAGGGGTTGCCCGACTGCTCCTCTCTGGAGGCAGTCGGGGGCATTTTTTGAAGCACTTGTACCAATGGGAATCCATAACATCAGATCACTGTGTGCTTCGAATATCATCCAGAGGTTACTCTATTCTTTTCATAAATCTGCCTCCTCAGTTGAGGCGCCTCCCTCTGGTACCACCCAGTCAGAGGGAGGTTGCAGCTTTAGAGGTAAAAAAGCTGCTAGAAAAAAGAGCCATCCAACACGTCCCCCCAGGACAATCCGGATTAGGCAATTACTCCAGGTTCATTTTGGTGCCAAAGACGACGGGGGACTTAAGGCCAGCACGTCCCCCCAGGACAATCCGGATTAGGCAATTACTCCAGGTTCATTTTGGTGCCAAAGACGACGGGGGACTTAAGGCCAGCACGTCCCCCCAGGACAATCCGGATTAGGCAATTACTCCAGGTTCATTTTGGTGCCAAAGAAGACGGGGGACTTGAGGCCGATCCTTGACCTTTCAACAATGAACCTCTTCATTGCCAAGGAAAAATTCCGGATGGTCACGCTTCAATTCATTCTGCCCCTGCTGCAGGAGAAGGACTGGATGTGCTCCATAGACCTCAAGGACAGACATTCCAGGAGGTTTCTCCGCTTCCGGCTAGGGGCCAGTCATTACCAGTTCAGGGTCCTACCCTTCGGTCTCACCACAGCCCCTAGGGTGTTCACCAAGGTCATGGCAGTTGTAGCAGCCCACCTGAGGCTTCAGGGAATACAGGTTTTTCCTTACCTAGATGACTGGCTCCTGACCGCCCCCACCAGGCATCTACTCTGCTTAGCCAGGGATTGTTTCCTATGTCTAGCGTCCCACTTGGGGATCGACAAACTTGAAGACGTCATCCCTCCAACCAATTCAAGTCTTGGAGTTCATCGGGGCCAGGATAGACACGCTTCAGACCAAGGCCTTCTTGACACCAGACTTCGCAGTTTGACTTTACACGTTTTAGCCCTTCTCCAGTCACCTGCCCCATCAGCGGAGTTAGTCCTGAGAGCTCTAGGGTCCATGGCAGCGGCAATCAACCTCGCGCCCTTAGCCCGCGTGCACATGAGGATTCTCTAGTGGACATTACAGGTTCAATGGTCCATCCTTCACCATCCATTGGACTTGCTGATTCCTCTCAGCAGTGTGTGCAAAAATTCTGTCTTGTGGTGACTCCACTCCCGAGAGCTTTGGGAAGGGTGACTGTTTGTTATGCAGCAACCCCAAGCCACGGTGACCACGGACACTTCTCGCCTTGGGTGTGGGGCATTACAAGGGCAGAACTGTTCAAGGTACGTGGACTCAGACAGAGACCATTCTGCATATCAGTGTTCTGGAGATGAGAGCAGTGCTTCTAGCGTTGCAAGCCCTTCATGCCTTTCTCCCTCCAGGAACTATTGCAATTCAGTCAGACATGTCGGTGGTCTGGTACATCAACAAACAAGGGGGACCAGGTCTTACCCTCTGTCGAGAGGCCATGAGAGTTTGGGATTGGGTGATATCCACCAACCATTTTCTGTTAGCAACGCACATTCCAGGTCGGTCCAACATCCTAGCGGACAAACTGAGTCGAACTATCCTCTCGCCTTACGAGTGGTCTCTGAATCCCTTAGTAGTGAAAAAGATCTTCTGCAAGTGGGGTCAGCCTTGCTGCGATCTCTTTGCGTCACCTTCCAATGCAAAGTGCACAGAGTTTTTCGCTCTAATTCCCCCTCCAGGGGAAAGCCCCAGACATGCTCTAGTTCATGCTTGGCCACCTGGTCTTCTGTATGCTTATCCTCCTCTTTCATTGATAAAATTCTTACAGAAATCTCATTGGTTGGGGAACAAGATTATCCTCATAGCCCCATTCTGGCCTCGTCAAACCTGGTTCCCATGCCTGCGGTCTCATCTTATAGCTCGTCTCTGGGTCTTGGATTCCATCCCAGATCTAATATCTCATCCTTCGGGATTGAAACCCCCGAACCTGGTCGATCTCAAGCTTTCAGCATGGTTGATCCAGTTCCATTAGTTGCTAGGACTCCCGGTATCTCGTCTGCAGTTAGATCTATCCTGGTAGTGGCGCATAAGCTGTCTACCAGAAAGGTTTACAATAGTAAATGGAAGGGTTTTTTTATTTGGGCATCTCATAGGAAATTGGACCCTTTCACTGCTCCCATCCCAGCAGTGCCTGATTTTCTATCATATATTTTTCAGCAAGGGGCCAGTTCCTCTACTGTAAAGGTTCAAATGGCTGCCATCTCGCATTTTCACATTGGAGATAATCTCAGTCCCCTCACTTCAACCAAGATTTGTAAGGCCTTTCTGAAAGGTACGTTTCTCGAGACCCCCTGTTAGGAACCCCGTCCCTCCTTGGGATCTAACCTTGGTCCTTCAAGCCTTAACTGGACCTCCTTTTGAACCTGCAGCCTCTGTTGATTTGAAATTCGTGTTCTGGAAAACTGTCTTTTTGGTAGCCATTACCGCAGCTAAAAGAGTGTCTGAGCTTCAAGCCCTCTGTATTAGAGCCCCGTATCTGTTTTTTCATAAGGACAGGGTCTCTCTCAGGACTAACCCATCTTTCTTACCTAAAGTGGCCTCCGAGATGAACATCAATCAGTCCATTATTCTCCCAGTTTTCTTCCCTAATTATCAAAACAAAGGGGAGTGCAAACTTCATTTGTTAGATGTGCATAGGCAGTTACGGTTTTATTTACACAGAACAGCGGCCTTCCACAGATCTGATCAGCTATTTGTCTCTTTTGCTAAACCCTTCTTGGGTAAGCCTGTGTCGAAGGTGACTCTGGCCAGATGGATTTCAAATTGCATTTTGTTCATATATAAACTATCTGGCCTGCCAGAACCTACTGGGGTTTGCGCTCACTCTACCTGTTCTATGGCTACATCAGCTGCATTCTGGTCAAGAATTCCCTTGGATGACATTTGTTCTGCGGCTACTTGGGTAAAGTCCTGCCATTCCCCTCTGAGGATCTTTATCAATGAGAGAAATGTGTTTAGTTTTCTGCTTCTTCTTTACTGGGACATCAGCTTTGACAATTCAATAAAGGTGTTTAAAAATATATCACTTGTCACACAGGCACATTTACATTTATATAAAAATAATCAAACTCAAGTTCATGTTTACAGACATTTTGATTCACATATACTGTTATATAAGCTGTAACCTACCTTGGGGTCTCAGAGCATGCTTAGACTTTTGTCCATAATGGACATTTACATTGACTCAGAGAAGCTGGTTCCTTGCTAGCCTCCAATGAGGTCACAGTAGAGGAAACTGGTGTTGCCACCAAATGGTCTTTGGGGTTTTCATCCACCTTGCGAGATGGCCAGTAGAGGCTGGACAGCAGCAAAGTCAGATTTCTGGTGGTGGTTTTTTTTTTTTTTTTTTTTTTTTAAGAGATGACTGTACCTTGGGGTGGACAGATTCAGCCATGGCACCCTGGGTAAGAAGCTTAAGACAATGGTTCTCAAGATAAATGGATAAAGATGATAGACTTGCTGCAAATTCTGGGAATAAAAGCCTGACAAGTGGTACAACATGTAGGATTGTGTGAAACACATATGCAGAATAAACGCTTTGTGATGGTCTTTTATGGGGAATCTGCTTCAACACAGTGACATTTTCTCTTCCTGTATGACACGAACCCTTACTTAGCACACAAGGGAAAGGAAAAGTAATAACCCAACAGGGTACTTATCTGTAAATGGCTCAGAAGAAACCAGCTCAGCACAGGGTGTAGAAGACATTCAGCTGTGGCATCCAGACTGGTGGCAAAGTTCTGAGTACACAGCATGTGTAAGTAACCTGTGTCCAACACCTGCATGAGTAGAATATATGCAGGATGTATGACAGGAGGATGTTAAGGTGTCTGCTCCCAACACAGGCACAGGGGGGCATACACCTGATGTATGATAATAGGAGGATGTAAAGGCTTTGGTATACTGGGCAAAACACTGGGATATCCTTGGCAGGAAATCTTGCCCATTATGAACAGTGACAGTGACAGGAAGCACATCTTTCCACTTGATTGCTTAGAGAGGAAGCAGGCAGGTTTTCTTGAGGAACTCTCCAGAGATGACTCAAATCTTGATGACCCCTCATCTAGTTTACATACATGAGGGTCTGCCTTGCTCAGCTGGTCTGCAGCCACAGTTTTGCTCTGATGGAATGTAGGATGCCTGTAGAGAGTGAGACCGTGCTAAGCTACATCCCAAGCCAACACAGCTAGTGTCTAAAGTGGGTATGATTGTTTTCCCCTTGCTTATGTGCCACAATTGTGGTATTTGTATGTAATGCTTTAATCAGGGTAACCATCTTAGAACAAAAAAAAAAAACTTCCAAACTTCAAACAATGAACATATAAAGCAATTCCTGTGGAAATAGTAAGAAAAAATTGTTGCAGCAACCTCCAGAGTAGATAAAAATTGTAATAAATCAACAATGTTAAGTTGTCAATCTCGCCTTCATTCTTGCTGGATGGGTTCGGAGCCAATCCTCAGCTCCGACTCGGCACTTGCTAAGCTCGAGAGCTAATTTTACCAGCTCGAGGCAACCCTATATCCCATGATGCAAGGCAGAGACTACCCAGATCTCGTTTGCCGCTTCGCTAACGAGGTGCCTTTTTTTTACCAGCTCCAGGTAAGTTTCTGAATAATAAGACTTTAGTCTCACCCCTTTAATTTTCATAACTATAGTTGTTTTTTGTTAACCTTAACGCTTACTTTAACCCTATTCCCATTAGTGTTCCCTTTTTTTCGGGTTATTTATCCCCTTTCCCTAGGTTAGGCCTTAGGCCTTCCCCTTCCTAAATTTTTCTTGTCAGGGATTGTTTGTGTCTGACTGTGTTGTATACCTGTTTAGTTTAGATTTTTGGATTGGGTGTTTTTTGTGTGTGTGTGTTGGTGTTTTGTTTTTGACAACTTGTGTTTCCTCGACACAGCTATGTCGAAGGACACAAAGGTCTCAGGCTTCAAGAAGTGTGACTCGTGCTGTCAGAAGATGTCTGTGACAGACGGTCACACTTCTTGTGTTTACTGCCTGGGACCTCTGCACCTGCAAGACTCTTGTGCTATCTGTCATGCCTTCAGCCCAAGAGTCCTGCAGGAGTGCAGAAATAAATTGATATTGAGGGGCTTATTAAAGCCTGAGAGCTCCCTGACTAAGTCGGCGCCAGGGAAGCCCTCGAAACCCATCAAGCCTTTGGCTGAAAGTTCCAAGCCGTCGGCTACTGGTTTATCTTCTCCAGTGTCGAGATCGGCTCCGGCCGGAGCCGATCCTTCCATTATAGCAGTCACAGTATCGGCTCCATCCGGCGCCGATACTGCCCAATCTGGACATTCAGTGTCGGCTCCGGCTCCTTTGGCTCCATCGATCTCTAAAAAGAGATCTCGATCCCCCTCAGAGTCGATATGTTCGGCTCCGAGATCACCCTTGCTCTCGGAGCGGAGCCATTGGAGCCGTTCTTCTCGGTCGTCCAGGCTGTCTGATCACGACCTCGAGAGAGTGGTGAGTAGACTATTAAAGTCTCAGGCATTGGCCCAAATGCTCCATAGCCCGTCTCAACAGACGGAAGCTATTTCACATCCACCAAACATTCCTCCTTCGACTCTCTTACAGAGCTCGGAGCCGGAGCTCCTCGGAACCGTGACCGTTGTAGCTTCGGAGCCGATACCACCCCTTTCGGCTCCATCGTCCTCTGCTCCGATTTCCTCCTTGAGGCCTTCATTGGAGGGATCCGGGCGTCTGGTCTCTCGTTGGCTCCGAGGGGGCGAGTGGCATCGGACCCTTGTCCAGCCCCGTTCACCCTCTCGGGGCTTCGGCGTTGGTGAGCTCAGCCCAGACATCTGCCTCGGAACCTTCCCTCTCGGTGAGGCCTGGAGTTCCTATCTCTTTGGAGCAGGAACCTTCTGGTCTCTCTGATGGGGGAGCCTTCAAGGTGATGAGGAGTGTACTAGCCCCTAGGCTTAGTCAACGGACAGTTCCATCAGCTCCTCCCACTACAGTGCCTGCTGATGTCTCTTCCCACTCTCATGCTCCCGGACCCAGAGATCCAATGCCTCAGGTTTCCCCATTGGGAATATCTTCCTCTTCCGAGGCTTCTCCTGATCCGTCAGGTGAACCTCCGTGTAAGAGGACATGTAAGAGGAAGCATCTAGACTCCTCTGAGTCTATTACATCTGATACTGACCTGGATGAGTCGGAGGGATCCCCAAGGTCCTCCTCTGAGGATGTCTTTCTCAGACATCCTTGAACTCCTTAAGCAGAGGGGGAACTGGCCCTCCCTTAATCCTTCCGAGGATGAGTCAGTATACCTGGAGGCATTCGGATCTTGACCCTCCACTTCCTGGGTGTCTCCGCCTTTTGACCCTCTTATGGATGTAGTGGCTCGGAAGGCGTGGATGGCTCTGGATTCGGTGGAACCTATTCCTAGGAGGCCTTCTAAATTCATTACGGCCCCACCAGATAGACAATATTTGACAAAGGGTGTCCCAGTTGATGCCATGGTGGTGGCTGCTGCCACCAAGAAGGAACTAGCTGATCCTTCAGTACCTGTCCATCCTCCTAACAAGGATTCTAGGACTATGGACAGGTACGGCAAGTGGATTTTTTCTTCAGCGACTTTTGCCATGAGATCGCTGAACTACTTGTGCCACTTCACCCGCCTTCAAAGAGATGTGCTTAAAGAGTTGGGAGACGTTTTACAGGATCCGTCAGCTGCTGGATCTCAGGATAAGATTAGCTCACAGCTAGGAATCCTTAACTCCATTATTAACTCCTCTATGCGGCTCATTTCCTATGCAGCCGATGGAGCGAGTAGGGCCGCAGGCACAGGAGTGGCTTTAAGGCGTCAGTCCTGGATGCGGCTTTGTAATTTTGCAGACCCCTTCAAGGCGTCCTTCACAAACTCCCCTTTTGATGGTTCGACCTTGTACGGACCTCAAGTGAAAGACACTTTGACTAGATGCGAACAAGATGGCAAGACTCTTTCTGCTGTAGGAGTCCGTTTCTCCACCCCTTCAAGACCTTACCCCAAAGGACAGAAGGGAGGGAAAATGTGGTTCCGCAAATCTCAAGGAGTCACGCCTGATGCACGAAGTCAGTTTACCCACAGAGGCAGGGGGGGTAACAATAATAGACGCCGCCCTAGGGGTAGAGGGGGTCTGCAGAATCAGGGTAGCAGAGAGCCTCTTTCTGACAAACCCTTCCAGCATCCCTGAGATGTTGCCCGATTGTCCACCTTCGGAGGCAGTCGGGGGAAGATTATCGCTGTACCCAATAGCCTGGCTTTCCCTTTCTCAAGACAAATGGGTACAGTCGATTATATCCGAGGGTTACAAAATTCCCTTTATTCAAACCCCAATTCAGCAAAAGGGAACCCTTCCAGACATTCCAGGGAACTAGCAGTACTAGAAATATCAAAACTGCTAGCAAAAAGAGCCATCCAGCCAGTCCCAGTGGACCAAATAGGATCCGGAATCTACTCAAGGTTCTTTTTAGTTCCAAAAAAGACAGGGGACTGGAGACCAATATTAGATCTGAGCAAACTAAACAAGTTTGTAAAGAAATCAAGATTCCGGATGGTCACGCTTCAGTCCATTCTACCCTTTCTGGGCAAGGACAATTGCATGTGCTTGATAGATCTTCAGGATGCGTACTATCACATAAAAATTGTCAGACGCTCCAGAAGATTTTTCCGCTTTCGGCTGGGGACCAGTCACTTCCAATTCAGGGCCCTGCCCTTTGGACTCACTAGAGGCCCCCAGAGTGTTCACCAAATGTATGGCAGCGGTTACGGCTCACCTGAGACATCAAGGATTCCAGGTGTTTCCATATCTAGATGACTGGCTCCTCACTGCCACCACCAGGCATCAACTTCTCCAAGCTAGAGATTACACCATTCACATTTGAAGAGGGCTAGGGATTTCTATAAATTTCGAAAAATCTGCCTTGTCGCCTTGTCAATCTATTACTTTTATAGGCGCAAAATTGGACACCGTACAACTTTCAGCAAAGTTAACAGACCAAAGGATCTTGGACATTCAAAGTCATGTCCAGGTGATTCTTCTCAGCAACAAAATTCAGGCCAGATTTGCTCTGAAAGTATTGGGTCTTATGGCGGCCGCCATAACACTTCTTCCCTTTGTCCGCTTTTACATGCGTCTTCTACAATGGATGCTATTCGCCCAATGGTCTTTTCAACAACTTCCCATGCGTCACAAGATCACAATAACTCCAACTTGCAAAAGGCATCTGACCTGGTGGATATCGTCCCCTCAAGTCCATCAGGGCAGACCCTTTGTTCCTCCTGCCCCGGTTGCCACAGTTATATTGGACGCCTCCCTGATCGGGTGGGGGGGGCATTATCAGGGCAGAATGGTCCATGGCACTTGGCAACCTTTCGAATACCATCTGCACATAAATGTCCTGGAGATGAGAGCGGTGCTTTTAACGTTGCAAGCCCTCAACGACTCTCTTCCCCTGGGAACTATTGCAGTCCAAACAGACAATATGTCCGTAGTGTGGTATATCAACAAACAGGGCGGAACCAAGTCCTATCCACTGTGTCGAGAGGCTCTCAGACTTTGGCAATGGGGAATGTCTTCTCAGCGGTTTCTGATAGCAACACATATCCCCAGGAAATCCAACATCATAGCGGACAGATTGAGCAGAGCTATTCTCATGCCTCATGAGTGGTCTCTCAAACAATCAGTGACGGAAGAAATTTTTCAGAAGTGGGGCCTTCCTTGCTGCGACCTTTTCGCTACACCTCAAAACAGCAAATGCCCAGACTTCTTCTCTCTCTTCCCCCTTCCAGGCCATCCCCCCAGAGACGCTCTAACCCAAGATTGGCCCCAGGGACTTCTTTATGCCTTTCCCCCCTTTCCGCTGATACCTCAACTAATTCAGAAAGCAACCGCCTTGAGAGCCAAGTTGATTCGCATTGCCCCTTATTGGCCTCGACAGATATGGTTTCCGTTCCTACATCGTTATCTCTTGGTACAGCCATGGCATCTGGACCCGGTTCCAGATCTTCTGACCCACCAGTCGGGGCAGCTGCACCAATCCATACCTTCTCTCAACCTCACTGCTTGGTTGCTCCACTTCCATCCTTAGCCAGGCTTCCTATGATTTCTAATCCCGTCCGGGATATCATAGTAGCTTCCCTAAAATCTTCTACCAGAAAGATTTACACTAGTAAATGGCGACGTTTCTCCTCCTGAGCAAAAGCTAGGAACATAGACCCCTATACTGCTCCAATTCATTCGGTCTTGGACTTCCTAGCTGAGATTTTTCATTCAGGATCCTCTTCCTCCACAGTAAAAGTTCAGCTGGCAGCCATTTCGAATTTTCATATAGGCCTTTTGGACCACAACATTATGTCACAAACTTTGCAAGGCATTCCTTCGAGGTATCTTTTTACTTAAACCTCCGATTAGAGACCACCCACCACAGTGGGATCTAAATTTAATTTTAACATCCATGATTCTTCCCCCTTTCGAACCTGCGGCTGCCTGTTCTTTGAAATTTCTTTCTTGGAAGACACTTTTTCTAGTCGCCATTACTTCTGCCAGGAGAGTATCTAAGCTTCATGCTCTCTGCATTCGTCCTCCCTACTTAATCTTCCACAAAGATAGGGTATCTCTAAGGACTAATCCATCTTTATTACCAAAAGTGGCATCGGAGACAAACTTAAATCAATCCATTGATCTTCCAGTGTTTTTCCCGAATTATTCTGATAGAGCGGAACAAAAGTTACATTGTCTTGATGTTCACCGCCAGCTCAGATATTATCTGGACAAAACTAAACTTTTTTAGGAAATCTGATCAACTGTTTCTATCCTATGCAGAGAACAGGAAAGGCCTTCCAGTTTCCAAGGTGACTTTATCTAGATGGCTGTCTTCTGTGATTACTTACATTTATCAGCTCAGAGGCAAAGAGTTGATTTCTAAGCCAAAAGCCCATTCTACCAGAACTCTAGCTACATCGACAGCTTTTCAAGCTAGACTTCCAATAGACACTATTTGTGCAGCAGCCACATGGGCCTCTCCTCATACCTTTGTTTCACATTACAAATTAGACAGCCTCCAGAGACAGAGCGAATTTTGGTTCCACCGTTCTCAAGAGTCTGTTCCATTGAGCCACCCAGGATAGAGGTGCTAGGGACGCGGTCCCATCCAGCAAGAATGAAGGCGAGATTGACAACTTAACATTAAGAAGTTATGTACCTACCATAACGTTCCATGTTAGTTGTCTTCTCTCGCCTTCTTTCTTGCGTCCCGCCCTCCATCCCCCTAGCCTGGTCAGACCGAGAAGATTATGCCTCTTCTATTAAGAGGCTTTATTCCTTTTCTAGCTGTTCAGCTTCTAGTGTCACTAGATTAGGTTGATCCTTTCTAGAGGATTATGATGTTTATGATTGTTATTTAGTATGGTTACTTTTTCTTCCTCCTCTACAGTTGGAAGAATATATTACTATTTCCTTAGCTACCAAACGAGATCTGGGTAGTCTCCGCCTTGCATCATGGGATATAGGGTTGCCTCAAGCTGGTAAAATTAGCTCTCGAGCTTAGCAAGTGCCGAGTCGGAGCCGAGGATCGGCTCCGAACCCATCCAGCAAGAAAGAAGGCGAGAGAAGACAACTAACATGGAACGTTATGGTAGGTACATAACTTCTTATTTTTATCTACTTTGCAGGGTAACCATCTTATTTAATTTGATATTTAACTGGGTTGGTCCAACTGAGCTAAATGCCATTTTCAGTAGAGACCTGAGGAGAAAAGCTCCAGAAACTGTAACATTTTATTCCAAAGACATGCATCTGGAGCATTTCTCCCCGGGCCTCCGCTGAAAACAGGCTCTGTGGAACCTAGTCGGACATTCCCGGTCAACAAATGATAAATAAATAAATAAATAAATAAATAAATTATGAAAATAAGAAAAGTAAAAATTATTAGACAAAAATCAAACAGCAATATACAAGTTTACAAATTTGAGAAATCCAAAAATTATAGACATAACTATGGCAAATACAATAGACCAACACTTCAAATAACTTTTTACATGTTCTTACTATATAAGAAATAGGGGAGTAAAGCAGTTTCAGCCTTAACCCCCTTAAAGTGTTACGAGATAGCAGTAGGGAGGAAATTAGTAGAAGGAAGAGGTAAAGGTTTCCATGGGGACACGACAAGGGTGTATCCACACTTTAGCTAATTTTTTATTTTTTTTTTTTAAACTATTGGAACGTGTAATGCTTATGTTGAACAGTAATTTGTTCCAATTGTTAGATACTAAATATTTGTATACTTTCCCAATAGTTTATTGGGTTTGTATATCTGAAGTTGTTAGTCTGTGATACTGAGGTACTACAGGGGTATAATAAGATACAAGATTTCAGAAGACTAAGCACTTGGGGAAAAGCCCACAAAGACGTCCAGA
Organism: Protopterus annectens; assembly: GCF_019279795.1. Taxonomy (NCBI): domain Eukaryota; kingdom Metazoa; phylum Chordata; order Ceratodontiformes; family Protopteridae; genus Protopterus; species Protopterus annectens. Next base: position 685,222,669 of record NC_056743.1, read on the forward strand.
TGCAGTAAGAATATATTTAATAGTCACTCCACTTGGCAAAAAATAAAACTCTTGAACTTAACAGTGATCCAAAGGGATATTTTTAAGAGTTTTATTTTTTACCAAGTGGACTGACTATTAAATATATTCTTATTGCATCCAGAGGTCTTTGTGGGCTTTTGCCAGGGGCTTAAAGTCTTCTGAAGATACAAGATTTACTAGGGCAAGGCAGGCTGAGGATTTGTTCAGAAAGAAGCGAGTTATGAAAGTTGAAGTTTATAGGGGAACTCGAGCCATTGAAGATTGTTCAGTGCTATGCAGTGATGAGAGTTATGTGGTACGTTTGCAGCAAATTGTGGTACTTTGTTGTATGCCTGTCTCAGCTTAGTCATTAAAAAAGACTGAAGGTTTGTAAGGATCAGGGTAGCAAAGAAAGGGCTCGGAAGTAAGCAAGCTTCAGCCAAGGAGAGTAGAGTCATTTTTTTTTTGTTTCGTTAGAGGAGATCCAGTTTTGGGTTAGTTTTTTTTTTTTTGAGGGATTGTTGGACATAGAGGTCAAATTTTAATTGATCATCTATTATCATTCCAAGTAGCTTTGTGTAGGATTCTACATAAACACTGGTTTTATGTAAGGATGAGAAAGTAAAGGTGGGCTTGAAATGTGAAAGTGATTGTATGTGCTTGCCCCTTTTATCTTCCAGAAAGCCTGAATCTTCATTTTTCTCTTTGGCAACAGATTGTTTCACACAAATGGGTTCTGAAAGTCATTCATAAAGGTTAAAATTGCAGTGGGAGGCAATTACTGTTAACAGGGGGTCAATTCGTCAGTCTCCAGAGGGGAGTCTTGTTCATCTTATGTGTGCTTGTGTCTGTTCTTGGTGCTCCACACCCCCTCCTGAACTGCTTCCCCATGCAAAGTCCAAAGTGTCTGTGGTGACTGCTTTGGAGTAAGGAGGGAGAAGAGGAGGCCAAGATTTATGAGCACCTGTTGTCTCTACCAAAATAATTCTCCGACAAACCCAGCATGGAGATTTGAAAAGTTAAAGGGTGTTGAAGCTGGGACCATAGAGATTTCAGAAACCACTGTATCTCTCTCATCTGGAGTCTTGCAATGGGTATCATAAGAATCATAGATGCCATTGAGACCCAAAATCCTGAGGAATTCTCACAGTAACTAAAGTCTGAATGGACATCAGAAAAATATCTACTTTTCCTGTGGAAGAAAAGCTCTTTGAACTGAGGTGTCTAGTTGCCATCCTGGGGAACGCAATCCTGTATGAGGAAGTCATAAATGACTTTTGAATGTTCTCTTGGAATCTCAGCTCATGTAAGATCTCCCAAAATATTGACCCCTGACAGTTTGAAAAAGACACTGCAAAGGCAAGTTGTCTAAATATGGAAAAAATATTGATACCCTGTAGCCTGCAATGAGCTATAAGTTGAGCTAGACATTTGAACACTCAGTGCAGTGGATAGTCCAAAGGTTAAGGCAGAGAACTGATAATGTGATTCAGACACAAACAACCTTAACTCATTCCCTCAAGTACAGCTCTTTGAGTGTGTATCTTTAACTCCCAGTGGGCGTGGCTTGAGCCTTTAAAAAAAAAAATGAAGTCATCACCTTACAGTTCTAACAAATACTCAATGACATAGGTCAAATATCAACACAACTGTGTTTGCCATCATGTATGCTTCAAAATAAAATATTCTGATACCTTGTATGTAGCATGGTTTTGGAATTATTAATGCAAATATGAACAAGCAATATTTGACGCGTAGAGGCGCAGTAGGAGGTAACTACAGATGCACCTGGAGGCGTCACTCGGAAGTAATGAAAAGGCTGAAAGTCTGGATGAATGGGGGTGTGGTTTACAAGGATGTTTTAAGCTGAGTGTTAGCAGGAAACGTGAAAGAATAAAAAAAGAGGTAACATGTTGTGAAGTGACATTTTGAATTTGGGTAGTATCACCAGCAGGAATAATCCAGAACTTGTCCCCAAGCATTTTATTTCTTTAGCACTAGAATAAAAACTCCATTCCCCTAGGGAAGTTGAACTGATTCTATAACTCTTTGGAAACAAGAGTGTCCCATCTGGAATTGCCTCCCACTACAATCTATAACCTTTACGAATGGCTTTCAGAACCCATTTATCTGAAACAATCTGTTGCCAAAAGAAAAAAAATGGAGATTCAGGCTTTTTGGAAGATAAAAGGGACAGGGATGGGAGGGACACAAAATCTCTTTAAAAAAGTCCGACTTGGTGGACTGTGCTTGCTTTTCAGAAGCTCTGGATACCTGACACTGTCTTGCAATTTTTTTGTAAATGTCTGTGTACCTAGATTTTGTTGAGACTGTGTTCTGTTTTTTGCCAAAACTGGATGAGAAGGTAAAAAATCCATTGGACAAGGAGGGCTGCAAAATCTTAAGATATTAACTTGCCCCATTTTTCACTTCTGCAGCAGAGGGGCCAAACACTAAATATAGAATTTAAAATCTCATTTTTATCTGGGATGCTCTAAAATGCAGCCATGCAAACCTCCTCAAAAGGTACAGTTGTATACACTTACCATAAATGTAGATGTTCGAGTATTCACTGTTGCAGTCATCACATTTGGGTTTATCTGCCTGCAGGTAGCCCTCAGTCGACCTGAATACCAGAGTCTTGGGATTTCTGCGTCGGATGCTGTCTCCTCTTCTATGACGTCAGGTCATCAGGGGTATAAAACATGCAGCCGACACCATTACATCAGTTTTTCTTGCCCCAGATGTCAGGTGCTCCCAAAATAGGAAGTAGTTATATGGTATGGAACAACCCCAGAAAAAAAGCAAATACACATGATATAAAATCTGCCAAACAAAAAAGATAGGTAGAAGTAAAGAGAAGTCAGGGGGCTGAAGGGAGGGTAATCAGGACTGCAACAGTGAATGCAGTCGAACATCTACATTTATGTTAAGTATACACAACTGTACTATGTTCTTCGTGGTTCACTGTTGCAGTCATCACATTTGGGTGAATTCCCAAAACTAAGGAAGGGTGGAAGTAGTTAAGAAGCATTAGGGCTGGCAATCAGGCCCTGTAAGACAGCTGTAGCAAATCCAGCTCTGGATTTAGAAAAATAGGTTAAGTAGTAATGCTTGGTGAAAGTGTGTACAGAGCTCCAGGTTGCAGCTTCCAGGATGTCCCTGGTAGGAACTCTCCTGAGGAATGCTGTAGAGGTTGATGTAGCCCTAGTGGAATGTGTTCTGATCCCCTGTGGGGTTGGTTTCCCATGGTGTTTGTAGCTGAAATGGATGCAGTGTGCTATCCATTTAGAAATGGTTTGCTTTGAAATGGCCTTGCCCTCTACCCCTGCAGCAAAGCTGACTAGCAGCTGGTCAGATTTTCTGAAAGGCTTAGTCCTGTCCAGATAGAACCTGAGCTGCCTGTGCACATCCAGGGAGTGCAGGATCATCTCCCCTTCATTTTGAGGATTAGGGGAAAAAGTTGGCAAATGAATGGATTGGTTTAAAGCCACATTAGATACCACCTTGGGCATAAGTGATAGCTTAAGTACTGCAGGAAACCCTGTCAGCATGGAAGATGAATAGTTCCATGGCCATAAGGGCTTGCAATTCAGACACTCTTCTTGCTGAAGTGATGGCTAGAAGTAAAGCTGTTTTCCATGAGAGGAATTTTAACTCTGCTGTGTCAGCAGGTTCAAAGGGCAGAAGTGTGAGCTTTTCCAATACAAAGTTAGGGTCCCAGGCAGGAGTGGGAGCTCTCATGGGGGGGTCTTAAATGTTTGGCTCCTCTCAAGAACTGTTTGACCAGTAGATGAGAGAAAAGGAGTGGCTCTATTCTAATGAGCTGAGATGGCAGAGGCATGAATCATAATGGAAGTGAAGGATAGGCCTTTGTGGAGCATTTCTGTTAAGTAATCTAGTATATGAGGTAAGCTGGGCACAGTTGTGTCCATTCCCTGAGTCTGGCTCCAGCAGCAGGTATTTTTTTCCACTTTTCCGAATAGGATTCTCTAGTACTAGGCCTCCTTGCCTCAAGATTGACATACTGCACCTGCTTACTGAGAGCTGCTGGTGAAGAATTTAGGGGATGAGCTAGGCTGCTAGGTTCAGGGTCTGTAGCTGAGGGTGCAAAATCTGGCCCTCCTGCTGGGACAGCAGGGAAGGGGTTTGAGGCAGATGCCATGGTGGCATTGTCAGACTGCGCTAAAGAAGGTACCCAGTGCTGGCATGGCCAGACTGGCACAATCAGGATTGTGCTTAGCTTGTCCTGTTTGATCTTTAGTAGAATCTTCGGAGGGGGGCATAGATTGAGAGGCTTTCCCGGGTAAAGGGCAGGGCATCCACTTTCGAAGCTTGGCTGTGGGGAGTTCTGGTGCAATATTTGTTCAACTGATAGTTCTGAGTGGAAGCAGAGAGGTCCACCTCTGGTGCCCCCATCTGTTCTTCAAAAGCTTGAATATTTTGGGTTCCAGTTTCCACTCGTGTGGGTCCATGAGAATTCTGCTTAAGTCATCTGCCAGTGAATTTAGTTTGCCTGGCAGGAATTTAGCTTGCAGGTGCACTTGGTTGCTCAAGGCTGTGTTCCACAGAGCCATGGATAATTTGCAGAGTGGGTTCCACCCTGCTTGTTTATGTACCACATAACTGTTGTGTTGTCTGTCTACTAATAGTTGCCCTGGAAGAATAAGGCCTTTGAAAGCTGTCAGAGCATTCTGTACAGCTAACATTTATTTTTGATTGATATGCAGGTGCATTTGCTTTGGGTTCCATTTGCCTTAAATCCATTGTCCTGCCATGTAAGCCCCCCATGCATAGTCTGATGCATCTGTTAGGGTTTGGGCAGCAGGGGGTTGAGTGAAATGGAGTCCCTTGTAGTAGCAGGCCTCTGCCCACCAAAGGAACTCTGTCCTTAGGCAAGGAATGATAGGAATCATTGTTTCCAGGTCCTGAGAATGTTGACACAAGAGACTTTAAGTACCATTGAAGTTTGCTCATATACAGTCTTGGATATGGAATTAGTAGAATGCAAGAGGCCATGAACCCTAGGGCTTGCAGTATTTTTCTTGCAGATAGCTGGGTTTTGTTGGCCAGTAGATTGAAGGAGTTAGACAAATAAATTTGTTTTTCTGGAGTGAGGAATGCTATGCGGGAAGTTGTGTTCAAGCTTGCTCCCAGGAATACAATCTGTTGACTGGGTACCACATGTGATTTCTTTTCTTTGATGGTGTACCCCAGTGAAGTTAGAAGTCTCTCTACAAATGTCAAGTGTAGTAGCAATTCCTGACTGTCCGCCTGAATCAGGCAATCATCCAAGTATGGGTAAATTTGAATCATTCTCTGTCTGCAATATGCAATGGCTGGAGCTAGGCATTTTGTGAATACCCTGGGTGCAGTAGATAAGCCAAAGGGAAGTGCAGAAAACTGATAATGCATAGAGCCTGCTCTGAAATGTAGGCATTTCCTACAAGATTCCCTTATGGGGATGTGCAAATAAAAAGAAGTTATGTACTCACCATACCGTTCCACCTGAGTAGTTGCACTTCATTTTTCTGCAACCTGTGGGTATTCAGATCCATATCAGATCTGAGCCAGCAACTTTTCAAGCATCTGCTCCGAGCTACTTCCGCTTACCCATAACCCATCACCATCTCCTACCTTTCCTCAGATAGAGTTTGCCACTACTCAAACTAATCAGCAACTCAACTTTACAATAAACCATGAGCAGGTTCGGGGGAAGGAGGGTGAGATGGTTGCAGAAAAATGAAGTGTAACTACTCAGATGGAATGTTATGGTGAGTACATAACTTCTTTATCTGAAGTAGTTAACTTCATTTTATCTGCAACCTGTGGGACAGAGTCCCCAGCTACTCAAACTCCTGGGAGGCCCTCATGGAAGAATATTCCTGAGCACTGCAGAGCCAAAGGATGCTCTCCCTCTAGAGATCAAATCCAACTTATGAGAAATGAAGGTATGTGCCCTTGCCCAAGTTGTTGCCGCACAAATGTCATCCAGTGAAAGCCCAGACCAAAAGGCAGCAGAATTTGCCATAGATCTGGTAGAATGAGCTTTTAACAGGACCAGGCGGGGACAGACCTTTGTCTTTATAAATTTGCAAAATACAGTGTGTAATCCATCTAGCTAAGGAAACCTTGGAGATGGTTTTACCCAGAAAGGGTTTAGAAAAGGACACAAAGTACAGGTGTGTACACTTACCATAAATGTAGATGTTAGAGTGTATTCACTGTTGCAATCATTACATTTGGGTAATCTGCTGGCAGGTGGCCCTCAGCTGGCATGAATAACAAAGTCTTGGGTCCTGCGTTGGTTGCAGTCTCCTCTTCCATGATGTCAGGGGTATGAAACATGCAGTCAATGCCATTTTAATCAGTTTTTTTTTGCCCCAGATGTCAGGTGCCCCCCAAATGGGGAGCAAAAATATATTTAATATATATATAAATAGTAAGTATATATAAATGCACTTTTAGAAATATACAATTTACCTTCAACTAAAATGCAAATACACCACAAAGGCTTTTGAGTATAGTGAAGGAGAGAGAAAAGGGGGATGGTGGGTGGGTAACCCGGACTGCAACAGTGAATACACTCGAACATCTACATTTATGGTAAGTGTACACAACTGTACTATATTCTTTGTGTTTCACTGTAGCAGTCATTACATTTGGGAAGAATCCCAAAGCTATGGATGGGAGGATGGAACTAGACAGCATTAGGAGCAGCTATAAGGCCCTGCAGGACTGCAGTGGCAAAGCCTGCCCTGGATTTGGAGAAGAGAGGTAAATGATAATGCTTTATGAAAGTGTGAACAGAGCTCCAAGTAGCCACTTCTAGAATGTTTCTGGTTGGGACCCCTCTGAGAAAAGCTGAAGTAGAGGCAGCCCTGGTGGAATGTGATCTGATCCCCTTGGGCACAGTTTACCTTGGTGTAAATAGCAGAAACAAATGCAGTGGCTTATCCATTTATAAACAGTCTGCTTTGATATAGCCTTCCCCTCTGATCCTGCAGCAAATGCTACCAGTAGTTGCTCAGACTTTCTTAGAGATTTGGTCCTATTTAAGTAGAATCTTAGTTGTCTGTGTACATCCAATGAATGCAGAATCCATTCCCCCTTGTTCTGTGGATTTGGGTAAAATGTTGGCAGGTGAATGGTCTGGTTAAGAGCCACACTGGATACCATCTTAGGCATAAAAGAAGGATTGGTCCCGAGGGACACCCTGTCCGGGTAAGATATAATGAAAGGCTCCACTGCCATGAGAGCCTGTAGTTCTGAAACCCTTCTTGCTGAAGTGACTGCCAAAAGAAAAGCTGTTTTCCAAGATAGAAATTTTATATCCGCAGTAGCTGCTGGTTCAAAAGGAGGCAGGGTGAGTTTTTCCAGCACAAAATTGAGGTCCCATGCAGGAGTTGGTGCTCTTCTGGGAGGCCTTAAATTTATGGCCCCTCTAAGATACTGTTTAAGCAGTGGATGAGAAAAGAGGGGAGGCTCTGTGTTGTAATGAGCTGAGATGACGGAAGCATGGATTTTTATTGAAGAAAAAGAAAGGCCCTTGTCCAGCATCTCAGTCAGCTATTGTAAAATCTGAGGAATATTGAGCTTTGCTGCGTCTATTCCTTGTGCTTCATTCCAAGCACACAATCTCTTCTATTTATCAGCATAATATTTTCTAGTACTAGGCCTTCTGGCTTCCAAAATGACATCCATCACAGATTTACTGAGAGGTGTTGTTTGAATAATTAGTTGATTAGCCATGCTGCCAGATTCAGAGTTTGGATCTGAGTGTGCAGAATTTAATAGTTCTGCTGAGACAGTAGATGAGGTATTTGAGGAAAGTACCATGGAGGAAGTTGAGACATATTCCTTAGAAGCGGGTACCAGTGCTGGCGTCGCCAGTCCGGAGCAATTAGGATCATTTTTGTTTTTTCCTGTCTGGCTTTTAGTAAGACCTTGGAAAGCAGAGGCAGAAGGGGGAAGGCGTAGACTGATAGGTTTTTCCAGCTGAAGGATATAGCGCCCGCTTTCCATGCTTTTTTGTGATTATTTCTTGTGCAGAATTTGTCCAGCTGATAATTTTGGGGAGAGGCAAATAGATCTATGTCTGGGCTCCCCCATTTCTGTGTCAACATGCTGAAGATTTGTGGATCCAGTTTTTTTTTTTTTTTGCTTAGGTCATCTGCCAGAGTATTTCGCTTTCCTGGCAGGAACTGAGCTTGAAGATGTATCTGATAAGTGAAGGCTGTGTTCCACAAAGCCATGGCTATTCTGCAAAGGGGGTAGGAATGTGTAACCCCCTACTTGTTTATGTACAACATAACTGTGGTGTTGTCCGTCTTTATCAGTAGTTGCCCTGGATGAAGTAAGTCCTTGAAGGCTGTCAGAGTGTTCTGAACAGCTAGCATCCCTTTCTTTTTTTTTTTCCATAATAAATTTTTATTGAAATATATTTTCCGAAAACATTACAAAAATACAATAAACATCACACACATAATACACTATAACTACTATAAACCATTTATACAATATCTACATGAAATGCTTCCTATATTTAATATATTCCTAAAATCAGTATCATGCTAATATAATATTGAAGACCTTTTCCCATATTTTCGGGTTATTAATATTTTTGTTAGTTTGTTTCAGAAGTAATTTATGTGCTAGTATATGTTTTATAGCCACAAGCTTAAAATTATTCCATGATGTCTTATGTGGTTCTAGCCAATTTGTGGCTATATAGAGTTTCATCAGCAAAAAATATTCATACAAATAATAGTTTGCGATCTGGAAAGCTCTCTTGGAGGAATGTGTAGAATCATAAATTCCCATGACAGTGTAGAACTTTGATAACCCATCTTTTGCAGTTGTACTTTAAGAGAGTTCCAAAGTTTATACACGCATTTACAACTCCAGAACATATGAAGAAGATCCGCTGTTTGATCTGCACAGTATGGACAAATTGGAGAATTCCTAGGGTTAAATTTATGTAATCTAAGATGTGTGTAATATGCATTGTTCCAAATCATCAATTGCGTGTACATCAGTTTTTGAAAAGAAACTGATTTCCTAGTTATATCAATTGCTTTTAATATCTGATTGTCTGTTACTTTGTTTACCCAATACTCTGAAAGCAAAATTTTGTCCTGAAATTTCAAATCCTTAATTAATTTGTATGCAGTTGCTATAAATTTAGTGTCTTGTTGGATAGCTTGCCACAATTCAGAGCACTTATCCAGAAATCCGGCTGCAGGTTTAAAGTTCCTAAAATAGCTCAAGGCAAGTTCTTTAACTTGTCTCATTATAACAATGTAACTTCTAGGTAGATTCATTTCCTGTAGCTAGCATCTCTTTCTGGTTGATATGCAGATGCATTTGGTTTGGGCTCCATTTGCCCTGAATGCATCTCCCTGCCAGGTGGGCCCCCCAAGCATACTCTGACGTGTCTGTATTTAGGGTTTTGGTGGCAGGGGGTAGAGTGAATGACAGTCCCTTGTTTTGGTGACATGTCTCTGCCCACCAAAGAAATTCCTGTTGTAGGCAGGGAATGAGAGGGATCATAGTTTCCAGGCTGTGATAATGTTGATTCCATAAACTCTTTAGGTACCATTGAAAGTTTCCTCATATGCAGTCTCGCATATGGAATTAGTAGGATGCAGGAAGCCATGAACCCCAAAGCCTGCAGAATGTGTCTTGCAGATAACTTTTTTTGTTGCCATTTGTTTGAAGTATGTTGTCAGTTGCCTTTGTCTGGCGTGAGGTAAGCCATCTGGGCAGTTGGATTCAAGCTTGCACCCAGGAATATAATTATTTGAGAGGGTACCAGTTGTGATTTTTTTTCATTTATGGTGTACCCCAGGCATGCTAGAAGTCTTTTTGCAAATGCCAGATGTTGAAGAGGAGTGTCCTTGTCCTCTGCTTGAATGAGACAATCTTCCATACAAGGATAAATTTGAATGCTTTTTTGTCTGCCAAATGCAATAACCTGTGCCAGGCACTTTGTAAAGACACTGGGCACAGTAGATAAGCCAAAGGGCAGTGCAGAGAATTGGTAATGCAAAAAACCTGCTTTGAAGTGGAGATATCTTCTGCATGATTCCCTTATTGGGATATGCAGGTATGTCTCTTAAGTCTAGAGTTACTAACCAAGCATTCCTGCCTAGCATAGAGAGTAGCTGTTGTAAAGTCAGCATTTTGAATTTTGGAATGTCCAGGAACGTGTTTAGAATCGATAAATCCAGTATTGGACTCCAAGAATAGTCTCTTCTGGGTACCAGGAAAAGTCTTGAATAAAAACTTTGCCCTTTTTCCTTTTCTGGTACCGGTTGAATAGCCCCCACATCCATGAGGTACTTGACTTGTTTCTGGGCCTCTGCCCACTGGTTTTGTGGCAGATCCGGCTATCCATTTGGAATTGGCAAAGTATGGAAATGAAATCTGTACCCCTGAGATACTATGTTTAATGCCCACTTGGTCCTGGGTAATTAACTGCCAACTTTGAGCATGAAGTGCTAGTTTCCCCCCCAAGGGGGCTGCTAAAAGATAAGTGCTTGGTGATGGTAGAGGAAAGTCATTGAGACTTCTTACTGTAGGGTTGTGCTTTGTTTCCTCCAGATTTGGAGATGGAGGCACCCCATTGCTTTGATCTGTAAGAACCGTGTGATTGGTATCTGGAGTCTTTAGAGCAGCTGGATTTGCCCTGAGTGGCTCTGTTGGACACAGGAAAGGACCAATTTTTAGTAGGCCAGTGCCTACTGAACCTGGGTGGCTGCACTTGCAAGAAATCTTTTACAGTCTGCATTGATTTAGCTTTGTCTTCCATTTTCTTTAAAACCTCTTCTGCCTTATTACCAAAAAAAGTATCATGCTGTAAAGTTGCAAACAATTTAGCTTTAACATGATCAGGCAGATTTTGCTCCTTGAGCCAGGCATGCCTTCTAATCACAGATCCATTAACGGCAGCCCTACAAGAGGCCTCCAAGGAATCAAAACCACATTGCAAAGTATGCTTCCCAACCTGTTCTGCTAAATGTAATAATTCCTGTAACTCTATTTTCCACACAATCAGAAATCAACATAATTTTCTGTTTCAGTAAGCCCATAACATGCTGTTGGTGTTTAAGCATATGAAACTGGCAGTTTAATGCCCCGATTGCCAAGGTTGCAGACATATAAACCTTCTTACCTCATCCATCCAGCACCCCGAAATCTCTATCAGAAGGGGTAGGATTTTTAGCTGTAGAGGCCCTTACACCCTTAGGACCCTGAGAAATAGTCTCAGGATCAGCAGCAGGATTTTTGAAAAGAAATTTGTGGGAGTCAGGAACCCTGTAATATCTATCTGGCTCACTAGGAACCGGAGGCAGGGAATCAGTAGCCAAGCTTAATTCCAAAAGCACAACAATTTCTAATACAGGAGGTATTGCCAAAGGCCTATGCTGAGGGAGGAGGAGGAAATCCCTCAGCCTCTTTTTTGATTCAGAGAAGTCCTGAATCTCCCAGTGAAAATGTTCCCTTAAAGTATGCAGAGTCTCTCCAAAAGAGTAATCCTCAGGAGATGCAGATGGGATGGATTCCTCTGCATCAGAATCCTCATAGTGTGGAATAGAAAATTCCTGATCAGAAGTGGACTCAGAAGAAATGGATACCTGGTCCGAAGATTTATAGTGCCTTGCCTAGGCCTCTTAGTGGGGGGGGGGTTGTGAACCACTAATCAAGGTAATTAAATCCTCAGCCATTTTGATGATCTGTTTTTTAAGGCATAGGGGCCTGAGCACGTGGCTCATGCGTCAGTTTTTTAGACAAAAATTGTTTTTGACCTTGTTTTTGTTGCTGGCGGTTTAACTCATTAACCTAGAGTACCTTCTCATGGCGCCTGTGTGCTTAACACCGAGCGCGCCATGAGAAGATACTAATTTCAAGCTGTTACCCCCCCCCCCCGAGTATCTTCCTGAAGCGTGAGAAACTGTAGTGCACATTTGTAGTTGAACCTAATGTAAAGCACACTGAAATTGTAACTGAACACATAAAATACATTATACAGTTACGATTCAGTGTGGTTTCTTTACATTAAGTTCACATTAAAGTTTTACTTCTAATTCCGTTTAAAAGATTGTTGATAAAGCAAGTGGTGGCAGCCAATCGGATTCTTGCAATCTGAGCAACCACTTGCTCCACCCCCAACCTAATGTTCCTTTGTTGTATCCAAATAAATAGAGGGTCCAGCAACAGGTATTTTTTTTTATAATATTTGGAGACTACCTGTTACTGGATCCCTCTATTTTATTTGTGCCCTCAGGGATCACCAGAGATAGCCATTGACGCTCACCGGCATTTGCTGCAAGGAGTTCCTGGTTTGACTGCCGAGTTAACTTTCCTGCATATATTGGTAAGAGTAGCATCTTTCTGCTCATTGCTAGTGCAAAACGCCGTTAAGCTTTCTTCTATTTGTAATCCAAGTAGAGAAATGGAAAACCAACCAGCGTTGAATATCAGAATGTTTATTCCAAATACGATAGATGTAAATGATAGACCACATACACCAAAGGGAAAACACAGCATGCTGTGTTTTCCCTTTGGTGTATGTGGTCTATCATTTACATCTATCGTATTTGGAATAAACATTCTGATATTCAACGCTGGTTGGTTTTCCATTTCTCTACTTGGATTATTGGTTTTTCTTCACCTCGTTTTTGTGGTTCTTTCTTCTATTTGTGTTACTCAACGCTCCGTTTATCTGCTGCAAGTTTTGCTTTCTCTCTCTCTTTGTGTGCAGTTTGCTACTTGGTTGGGAGCAGTACTAACTGGTCTTTGTGCTGATGCTGTGTTTCCCCTCAGAGTCATTTGTTGTTTTAAGAGCTTGGACATTATTTATACTTGCAGAGCTAATTATAATCACCTGCATTACTTTCCTTTTCTGTGCGCACAGTGCTGCTTGTTCAGGGTGCAATACTAACTACTGATGTTGATGCTGTACTTCCTTTCATTTGCGGTTTTAATGTCTTGGCCATTATTTATACCAACACAAGTGATTTTGTCTCCTAAGTTTGTAACACTTCCTCTCTTAATTTGAAAAGGTAACATTGCAGCATAGTCCACCCGAAAAATGCAGTAACTAACCTGGTTCTCCACTAGAGCAGGGCGTATGTACTGTCCGGGCGCACTACTTGTTCCCTTTAAGCTGCAACTGTCAGAGAGGTAGGTGAGCCTTTGTAGTGTACATGTAGTTATTTGTGAGTGCAGGGGTAGTAACAAATATATACACGTTTTCTTAACTTCATGCCATCTTTAGCAGAGCTGTACAAATTCCTTATGTGAGCACTTAATTGACATATCAGTATAAGGCAGATAAGGCATTTGTGCAGTTCCGCTTCAAAATGGTTAACATGGCAGTTCACCTGTTCAGGTCCCATTCTCGTCTATTTAAAAGTAAGTGTACGGACGAGTTAAGTGATCATTTTTGGTTTGGCAAAGGAGAAAGTTTGGTAACTTGAGATCTTCAAGCTGAATACTGAAAGATGTAACACAGATTATATAGCTCTGACTTCGTAGAAGTGGGAAGACAAGTAAAGTTATTATGGTGTGGGCCACAGCGGCTGCCATATCATTTGAATTTTGGCCACCTGTATGAGCCCAAAGTAATAAAGGGATAATGTAACATCATGGGGCTGGGATTCTGCTGCTTCAAATGCACATATGCTATTATTCCGGCTAACCGATCCAGATAGTGTATCCCGTCAGATGACATTGATTCACCTCAGTGGGTGGAGGTTTTTAAAGGCTGTAACAGTGATGACTTCTAAGATACATAACTGTATGTTTATGCTGGCATTAGGGGAAACATGTTTGACACTCCCCAATATGGAGTCTTCCTTCTGTAGTTCAGAATCCTCTAAATTAGTGTTTAGTGTGCTGCATACATGTATTCTCCTCTTGTTTTGAGTTTAGTTTTGGTTGAGGGCTGTACTTCCCGAAATAGGAAGTGCTAAAACAATGTTGGAGTATTTTATGGTAGTATCTTGATTGTGTATTGCTTTCTTTATAATGTTCCTGTAATGGTGTAGTAGTTATTTTGCTAACGGCTGATAACTGTATTTTTGTTTTATGTTGTCTTAAGAACAGTGGTTTTCTGTGTCTCTGCGAATTGAATGTTTCACCTAAACTGATTAAATCCATGTAAAATAATCTGCAGTTTAAAATGTCAGCAACTCTTGATTCAAGTGTATTAGAAGGTCGAGTGTTAAGAGGTGCCATTATTCCTATTTACAAGTTACGAAAATAAGAAGTTATGTACCTACCATAACGTTCCATGTTAGTTGTCTTCTCTCGCCTTCTTTCTTGCTGGATGGGTTCGGAGCTGATCCTCGGCTCCGATTCGGCACTTGCTAAGCTCGAGAGCTAATTTTACCAGCTTGAGGCAACCCTGTATCCCATGATGCAAGGCGTGACTACCCCAGATCTCGTTTGGTAGCTATGAAAAAACCCTGCCAGTAACCTTCTTCCCAGAAAGGAAGAGGAGGAACTAAATGTGGAAAGAAAACAAAGCAAATAACCACTAGAGACTAGTGACACTTCCTACTGGGGGTCCATAGAAAGAATGAACTGTACCCAGCGAAGAGTACAACTTCAAGGTCTGTCCAGGCTAGGGGGAAGGAGGGAGGGACGCAAGAAAGAAGGCGAGAGAAGACAACTAACATGGAACGTTATGGTAGGTACATAACTTCTTAATGTTAAGTTGTCAAACTCGCCTTCATTCTTGCTGGATGGGACCGCGTCCCTAGCACCTCTATCCTGGGTGGCTCAATGGAACAGACTCTTGAGAACTGTGGAACCAAACCTAGCCCTGTCCCTGGAGGCCAAGTCCAATTTATAATGAGACAAAGGTGTGAGGAGTGGCCCAAGTGGCTGCTGCACAAATGGTGTCAATAGGTAGCCTATCCTGAAATGCTGTGGAAGTGGCTAGGTGCCTGGTAGAATGTGCGTTTGGTTTCGAGGGCAGTTGCTTGCCCCTAAGGAGATAAACATGAGAAATGATAGAAGACAGCCATCTGGATAAGGTCACCTTGGAGACCGGAAGACCCTTCCTGTTTTCTGCATAAGAAAGAAACAGTTGATCAGATTTTCTGAATTGTTTAGTTCTGTCCAAGTAATATCTGAGTTGGCGATGGACATCCAAACAATGAAGTTTCTGTTCCGCTCTGTCAGAATAATTAGGGAAAAAAACTGGCAATTCAATAGATTGGTTAATATTCGTCTGGGAAGCAACCTTGGGCAAAAAAGATGGATTAGTTCTTAAAGACACTCTATCTTTGTGGAAAACCAAGTATGGGGGACGGACACAGAGAGCATGAAGTTCAGACACCCTCCTGGCTGAAGTAACAGCAACCAGAAAAATTGTCTTCCAGGAAAGAAATTTTAATGAGCATGTAGCAGCCGGTTCAAAGGGGGGCAGAATCAAAGATGCCAGCATTAAATTCAGGTCCCATTCCAGAGGGTGATCTTTGACTGGGGGTTTCAGCAGAAAGATCCCTCTAAGAAAGGCTTTGCAAAGCTTGTGAGACATTATGTTTTGATCCGCTAAGCCAACATGAAAATTTGATATCGCTGCCAGCTGAACCTTAACTGTCGAGGAAGAAGAACCTGATTGAAAAATCTCAGCTAGGAAGTCCAAGACTGACTGCACTGGAGCAGTAAAGGGATCTATGTCCCTAGACTTTGCCCAGAAGGAAAAACGCTGCCATTTACTAGCATAAATCTTTCTGGTAGAGGACTTTAGAGAAGCTACTATGATATCTCGCACGGGATTAGAAATCATAGGAAGCCTGGCTAAGGAAGGAAGTGGAGCAACCAAGCAGTGAGGTTGAGAGAATGAATGGCCTGGTGCAGATGACCCGAATGGTGGGTCAGAAGATCTGGAATTGGATCCAGATGCCAAGGCTGAACCAAGAGATGACGATGTAGGGACGGAAACCAAATTTGTCGAGGCCAGTAAGGGGCAATGAGAATCAATTTGTCTCTCAAGACGGTAACTTTCTGAATCTCTTGAGGTATCAGCGGGAATGGAGGAAAGGCATAAAGTCGTCCCCGGGGCCAATCCTGGGTTAGAGCGTCTCTGGGGGGATGGCCTGGTAGTGGAAGGAGGGAGAAGTCTGGGCATTTGCTGTTTTGGGGTGTAGCAAAAAGGTCGCAGCAAGGGACGCCCCACTTCTGAAAAATCCCGTCCACTACTGATTGTTTGAGAGACCACTCGTGTGGCATGAGAATAGCTCTGCTCAGTCTGTCCGCTAAGAGGTTGGATTTCCCGGGGATATGCGTTGCTATCAGAAACCGATGAGAGGAGATTGCCCATTGCCAAAGTCTGAGAGCTTCTCGACACAGTGGATAGGACTTGGTCCCGCCCTGTTTGTTGATATACCAGACTATGGACATGTTGTCGGTCTGAACTGCAATAGTCCCTAAAGGAAGAAAGTCACTGAGGGCTTGCAACGTTAAAAGCACCGCTCTCATCTCTAGGACATTTATGTGCAGATGGTATTCTATGGGTTGCCAAGTCCCATGGACCATCCTGCCCTGATAATGCCCCCCCCACCCAATCAGAGAGGCATCCGAAGTGACTGTGGCAACCGGAACTGGGGGAACAAACAGTCGGCCCTGATGGAGTTGTGGAGAAGACATCCACCACGTTAGGTGACTCTTGCAGGATTGCATCACGAAGATCTCGTGGCGCATGGGAAGCTGCTGGAATGACCACTGCAGAAGACCCATGTGGAAGCGAGCTAAAGGAAGCAGTACGATGGCCGCAGCCATAAGACCTAGCACCTTCAGGACAAATCTGGCCCTGATCTTTCTGCTGAGTAGCATGATCCGAACATACTTTTGGATGTCCAGAATTCTTTGGTTTGTGAGTCTTGCTGACATCCCAACAGTGTCTAATTCTGCACCTATAAAGGTAATAGATTGGCAAGGAGACCATGAAGATTTTTCGAAGTTTATAGAGATCCCCAACTGGTTGCAGATGTGAAGAGTGTAGTCCCTGGCCTTGAGAAGTTGATGCCTGGTGGTGGCAGAGAGGAGCCAGTCGTCTAGATACGGAAACACCTGGAATCCTTGACGTCTCAGGTGAGCCGTGACCACTGCCATGCATTTGGTAAACACTCTGGGGGCTGTAGTGAGACCAAAGGGCAGGGCTCTGAATTGAAAATGACTGGTCCCCAGCCGGAAGCGGAGAAACATTCTGGAGCGCCTGTGAATTTTTATGTGATAGTACGCATCCTGAAGGTCTGGGTCTATTGAGCACATCCAGTTGTCCTTGCCCAAAAAGGGTAGAATGGACTGAAGCGTGACCATCTGGAACCTTGCCTTCTTGACAAACTTGTTTAGTTTGCTGAGGTCTAAAATTGGTCTCCAATCTCCCGTCTTTTTGGGAACCAAAAAGAATCTTGAGTAGATTCCGGATCCTACCTGGTCTGCTGGTACTAGTTGGATGGCTCTTTTTGCTAGGAGCTTTGATACCTCCAGCTTTGCCAACTCCCTTAGACCAGGTGAAACGTCCGGGAGGGATTGATGAGGAGCAGGATATCTCACGAAAGGGATATTGTAACCCTCTGATATGATCGACTGTACCCATTTGTCTTGAGAAAGGGAAAGCCAGGCTGTTGGGTACAGCGACAATCTTCCCCCGACTGCCTCCAAGGGTGGACAGTCGGGCAACACCTGAGGGGTGCTGGAAGGGTTTATCAGAGAGAGGCTCTCTGCTGCACTGATTCTGCGGACCCCCTCTGCCCCTAGGGTGGCGTCTATTGTTATTACCCCCTCTGCCTCTGGGGGTAAACTGACCACGTGTGTCCGGCGTGACTCCCTGAGATTTACGGAACCACATTTTCCCTCCCTTCTGCCCTTTGGGATAGGGTCTTGAAGGGGTGGAGAAATGGACTCCTACGGCAGAAAGAGTCTTGCCGTCTTGCTCACACCTGGTCAATGTGTCCTTCACTTGAGGCCCGAACAAAGCCGAACCATCGAAGGGAGTATTAGTGAAGGACGCCTTAAAGGAGTCCGTGAAATTACAAAGCCGCATCCAGGACTGACGCCTAAGTGCCACTCCTGTGCCTGCGGCTCTACTCGCCCCATCGGCTGCATAAGAAATGAGCCGCATGGAGGAGTTAGTTATAGAATTTAGGATTCCGAGCTGTGAGGCAATCTTTTCTTGAGCCCCAGCAGCTGACTGATCCTGAACTACCTCACCTAGTTCCTTGAGAATGTCTCTCTGAAGCCGGGTAAAGTGACAGAGATAGTTCAGCGAGCGCATAGCAAAGGTCGCTGAAGAAAACATCCGCTTACCGTACCTATTCATGGTCCTAGAGTCCTTGTTAGGAGGATGGCAAGTTCCTTCTTGGTGGCAGCCGCCACCACCATGGCATCAACAGGGACACCCTTTGTAAGAAACTGTTTGTCTGCGGGGACCGTGATGTATTTAGAAGGCCTCCTGGGGACTGGTTCCACAGAATCCGGGGCCACCCACGCCTTTCGAGCCACCACTTACATGAGCGGGTCGAAAGGCGGAGACACCCAGGAGGTGGAGGGTCGAGATCCAAAAGCCTCCAGGTATACAGACTCATCCTCGGAGGGGTTAATGGAAGGCCAGTTCCCCCTCTGCTTAAAGAGTTCCAGGATGTCTGAAAAGGAGACATCCTCAGAGGGGGACCGTGGGGAACCCTCCGACTCATCTAAGTCGGTATCTGATGTCGCAGACTTGGGGGAGTGTGTGCTTCCTCTTGCACGTCCTCTTATGCGGGGGTTCTCCGGAAGGATCAGGGGAAACCTCGGAAGAGGAAGTTCTTCCCAATGGGGAAACCTGGGGCGATGGATCTCTGGGTCCGGGAGCAAGAGAATGGCAAGAGACCTCAACAGGCACCGAAGAGGGAGGAGCTAATGGAATTGAGCGTTGACTCAGCTCCAGGGCTAGAACACTCCTCATCACCTCAAAGGCTCCCCTCCCAGGGAGGCCAGAAGACTCCCGCTCCGAAGAGACAGGGATCCCCGGTCCCACGGAAAGAGAAGGCTCTGATGTCGGTGCCGAGCTCACCAATGCCGAAGCTCCAAGAGGGAGAGCGGGGTCGGACAAGGGTCCGATGCCACTCGCCCCCTCGGAGCCAAGGGAGACCCAATGACCGGATCCCTCCAAGGAAGGTCTCATGGAGGAAATCGGAGTCGAAGACAACGGAGCCGACAGGGGAAGTATCGGCTCCGGCGCACCCACGGTCAACGTTCCGAGAAGCTCCAGCTCCGAACTCTGAAGGAGAGTCGGAGGAGGAATTTCAGGGGGGTGAGGGATAGTGGTCGTCTGCTGAGATGGGCTATGGAGCATCTGGGCCAGTGCCTGTGACTTCAGCAGTCTACTTACCACCGTCTCCAAGTCATGGTCTGACAGCCTGGAATACCTTGAAGATCGGCTCCGATGGCTCCGCTCCGAAAGTAGAGATCATCCCGGAGCCGAGCGAATCGACTCCAGGGAAGGGGACCGAGATCTCTTCTTGGAAAGAGCCATCGGAGCCGAAGACCCTTCGGTTCCAGATGGAGCCGACAGCTTATCGGCACCAGTCCTGGTCAAGGAGATGTCGGCTCCGGCCGGAGCCGACATCGACATAGGTGCAAGGGTAAAGAGCCGGGCGGCGCCGATACCACCACCTCAGAGGTAGGAAGATCGGCTCCAGCCAGAGCCGATCTCGACTCCGGAGTCGGAGCCACCGCCGAAGGCTTAGGAACCACAGCCTGGGCTTTAGGTGGCATAGAGGGCTTTGCCGACCCAGTCTTGGTCGGGGAACCCTCTGGCTTCAACAAGCCACGTAAAATTAACTTGTTTCTACGTTCCTGCAGGACTCTCTGGCTGAAGGAGTGACAAATAGCACAGGAGTCCTGCAGGTGTAAAGGCACCTGGCAGTACACACAAGAAGTGTGACCGTCTGTCAGAGACATTTTCTGACAGCACGAGTCACACTTCTTGAAGCCTGAGACCTTTACTTCTTTTGACATGGCATGCCAAACACAAAAAACACACAGATACACACCAGTCGCACAGTTATCTAATAAAAATAGGGAAAACTGTAAAAAACACACACACTTCCTGACAGAAAATTAATGGAAGGAAGGCTTAAGGCCTGAAGGGAGGAAAAACTATTCCTATATAAAGGAGAAAGGGAATATAGGGCAAGATAGTTAGATATTAGTTAACACTAACTCTTAAGAAAGGAAATCAGGAAAATGGAAAATTTTTTTGATTGAACTTTAGTATAAAATACTAAAACTTTACCTGAGCTGGTAAAAGGAGACCTCTTTGCGAAGTGGCAAACGAGATCTGGGGTAGTCACGCCTTGCATCATGGGATATAGGGTTGCCTCGAGCTGGTAAAATTAGCCCTCGAGCTTAGCAAGTGCCGAGTCGGAGCCGAGGATCGGCTCCAAACCCATCTAGCAAGAATGAAGGCGAGTTTGACAACTTAACATTGTATGGGAATATTAAATTCTTGTTAGGATTTTAAATTCTGAAGTTTAAATGTGGTACTGAGGTGATCATTGTAGTATTCTGTAGGAGTCTGTGCTTGATAATGCTTGTGGTGATGTAATAATTGAATGGTCATAGTGTTTTGTTTTTATTAGGTTATATTAGGTTATATTAGGTTAGTGTGTTAGCCATTTGAACCTTTTCAGATACAAACTGGGTCACACAGTATAAGTATGAATGCACTTGGAAGTTTTAATGGCAGCAGCTGTAAATTGTTACTACAGATTCTGTAAGCATAGTAAATACGAAAACATGGAAGACATTTGGCTTTGAACATTTTAGATGCATTCATAGCTCCCAACCTTCTATCTCTGAAATGAGGAACACTAGCCTTCATAATGTGGAACAAATGGGCAAAATTTGGAACACTTACTAACAGCTTTCTAACAACTTCATCTGGGAACTTCATAGGATGGTTAAAATAGTCTGGTTTTATGTATGAAAAACATCTTTTAAAGAATTAATAGTATTCTTTTGTATTTACAATGGATTTCAGTTAAAAAAATTCCTAACACTGAATGTGTGACGAAGCCTTTCGAGGGAGAGACAAGTAAGACTTGTCTTGCTCAAAATAGGGATGTAATAACTATTCTAGAAATGTTTCTTTTGTATTTCTGACTTTAGAAATGAGAGGAGAGCTTAGACATGTCCTTAGGTTGGAGAGAGCATGGTCACCCCATCATTTATCTCACAAGGAAAGTTAAATCCTGTAATTCATTTTGTTTTGCGGATACACAAAAGCTCCATGTTAGGGGTGTGATATTGATTGGGTAATTTCCAAGGGTATCTGACTTTCCAAAGATTGTTATGCCTCTTTTTGTGTGTTTTAAACTGTGGCTTTAGCAATGAACATTTGTCTGTTAGTTCTTCCTGTAAGAGGTTAGTTTTTTTGTGGGGATTCTGTGACTGCTCCTAGTTTGCAGTCATCTGTACACTTGGTCAGCTTGATTTCCTTGATATTGGCCTTGAATTCCAAGGAATACATGGCAAAAAGTTAGAAACCCAGCACAGAGCCCTGAGAGACTCTTGCTAGAGACTGGCCTGTCTGTGGAGGTGGTCTTCTGTGTCCTTTTTAATCATTTCCATGGTGATTCTTTCTGTGGCTTTGGATATGATACTGTGTTTTTTTAGGTATTTGGTGATTTGTGCATACCTCAACATTCTCCTGGAGGGGTTGCTTGGGTGAAGTGTTCATGCTGGTGGTTGCACATACCAGGAAATGTTACTGAAGGGTTGTTTGGGGGAAACATTTCATTTAGGTGCATGTATACCTAGACATAGTAATGAAGATGTTGCTTGGGGAAATAATTTGTGTATCAGGGAAGTGCTTGTGCATACATGGTCTGCCTGCTGAAGTGATCGCTGGGCAAAATTGTGTGCGTCATTTTGATGCTTGTGCATACGTAATGCAAACTGGATGGGTTACTAGGGAAACACAGAAATTGACTGAAAATTACATAGCATTACATCACTTAACAATACAGCACAGAAATGTAATTCTAGTGTAATTTATCAGCTACACCATTGACTAATTAATAGCATAAAGTAAAATAAGCAGACAAGAAATCACTTCTGCTTGTATTATTCTATTTGTGATTAGTAGTTGCATGAGTGAGATAAAGGTCATCACTTGTTGACTACTACCAGCATGGAGCTACCATATTTTTGTGCATTTTTCTGGATCGTCAGTCATGTGTGGAATTTAGGTGGTAGGAAAGGCTCAGTAATATGCAAGTGTTATACTATTTTACTGAATTACTCGGGTGTTCTCTGTACTGATAATGACTCTTGTTACACAACAGCTGCACAAGGTAATATAATGAATTCCTGGTCAACATGTTATGTGCAGCAACCATCACCTTTGTCTGAGCATGCATAACTTTGCAGTACTGAAAGGAAGGTCATTATCACATTAGCAATAAGTGCAGTTACACTTACAATATAGCAGTGAGTCATTATCACTTTTCTGGTAAAAGTCTCAGCTGCTGTAACTGTTCACATAAGTAGAAGTCATTATCACTGACGAATTCACAAGCCAGATTGCATTTGTCATCTGCTGAAGTCATTGCAAGCCAACCCCCTCAATTCTTCATCAACTACCTATGTATGTAAATAATGTAATTGCACTTTATTACATTGTTCCAACGTGTGTGTGTGTATATATATATATATATATATATATATAATTATAGCATTCTATAACTATGCCAAGAATCTAAATGGCAATGCTCAGATCCACTCTGAGCTACAACAGAATGGCATTAAATACACTGATTCCCAAGGATTTTGCCTATATCCTGGCAGATCAATTCAGTGCCAACTTTACCCCCTCTCACCCACTAAATGGCCTATCTCAGTACCAGCTTGTATAGGCCCTAGGGCCGATAACTTAGTACCAACCTATGAACCTAAGATATGCATGTGTGTATGTGTGTGTGTATATATATATATATATATATATATATATATATATTGCCAGACTGACACTGAAGGAAGTCGTGAGACTATAGTGGTATCAGCTGTCTGAGTGGGTAGCCAGCACTGCTATTGGACAGATAAGATGGCCTTGCTTGCCACTGAAGTCCCATTCCTGTACTGGGTTCATTAGTGGAGTGGCTGTCCTTACCTTGCTTTTTCTGTTTACATGTACCCATTCAGCAGTATGTTGGCAACAAGAATGTGTATATTTACAATCATATGAGTCTACATGGTAAAACTGGGTCTGAATGTTGTACGCATGTACAAATATCAGTTTGTTTTGGACTTAGGTTATGGAAATTATGTTTTTTTTTTTTCATATTTTGGTACATAACTTTGTAATTGTGCATTTGAATATGCCAATACCTCATTTTGAAGGCAGTATTCATTGCTCCAACATGGTAAAAGAACTCTGCCTCTATGTTATACACATGTACAGATATCAAACTTTGTTTAGGACTTAGGCTATGGAAATTATGATTTCGTTTCATATTTTGGTAACTAATTTGCAATGGAACATGTCAGTGTTCCAAGTAATACCTCATTTTGAAGACAGTGTTATTCCTTACTACATGGTAAAAGAACTGTGTCTGTGCACTGTACAGTTATCAGTTTGTTTAGTCTTGTAGGATTATGAAAATTATACATTTACAATACTTCTCATTATTATGTCCATATCTTTGCAAGGGAGTATGGTGATCACACAAATGATGCATGATATTGAAGCTGACATTGAGCCGCACAACTTCTACACTGATATGTAGCCTCGGTCTGTTACAGGTGATGAGATATTATGCTTTATCAATTATGAGAATTATTATATTAATCATATTTCTGTGAATATCTCCGTAAAGGAGCATCACACAGTAATGCTTAAGGTATCATTTTAAAGCTGACATTCATACAAATTAAATACAAATTGTATGGGTCTACATGGTGCATTGATCAAGATATTGTGCTTTGCTTTTCCAAAAAGGTAAAAAATATGCACAATAATCAGCATTCCTTGTCAAATATTTAATGACTGATGCACACTATCAACATTTACACTGTTGGAAAGGTCAGTGTCTGCTGAACAACTTTCTCATTTACATTTTTAGTCTATCTCTTATGGTTAGAGAGTTATGAACATTTGTTTTTTGTATGGTATTAGAAGTGGATTTTCTGAAAATGAGCTCAGGCTGCACTGTTGTTCCTATGGTGGAATTAAGCAGGCAGCTTTACCTGAAGCTGCTCCGGAGTGAATCAGAATGTAAAAATGTTGAGGCCTGAAAACACCCTCAGAAACTGCTACCTGCTCAGTGGCTCCGGACCCATCCATGGGAGAGACATCCACGGGTTCAATACTCTGAGAATCTCGCAGCATACCAGACTCCGAATGGGTCTCGGTAGAGGCCTGCGGCTCAAAAGTAGCGGGTATCAGGGGCTGCGAAAGCACCCGAGTACTGGCGACTGGCTTAGGAGAAGCTTAGTCTGTTTTGGACCTCGACGGTCTGTCTCTCTTTCTTTGTGTTTTTTATGAACTCCGTTAGTCGGATTGCTAACCGATGACATTTCAGGATAATTAAATCTTGGACCAAAATATTTAGAAGCAAAAATATACCGACGCTTAATAGTGCGTTGGTTAAATCTAGCACAGAACCGACAGCAAGGCACGTTATGATCAGGGCCTAGGCAAGGAATACAGTACAAATGAAAATCCTTGAGGTATTTGCTTCCCACAAGTAATGCAATTATTAACTTTTACTGACATCGGTAAGGAGCAACAAAAAGTTTCCCCAACGGGGTACTTAGCTTTAGTTTGAAGTTTTCGGTAAACTCGAACACAAAAATTTCAGGAGTCGGCCGATCGGCACTTGCGAACTGCTTCTGCTTCAGGCACCGCGTGGCAAGAAAGACGGATTAAAATGGTGTCGGCTGCATGTTCTATACCCCTGACGTCATTGAAAAGGAGACAGCAACCGATACAGGACCCAAGACTTTGTTATTCATGCCGACTGAGGGCAACTCGCCAGCAGATTACCCAAATGTAATGACTACAACAGTGAAACACGAACATCTGGTCAGACTTACGGAAGGGCTTTCTTCTGTGTAAATAAAAATGACGTTGTCTATGAACATCTAGCAAATGCAATTTATATTCACCCTTGTTATGAAAATTTAGAAAGAAAACAGGCAGGTTAATTGTTTGATTAATGTTCGATTCAGAAGACACTTTTGGTAAGAAAGAAGGGTTTGTGCAGAGAGAAACCCTGTCCTTATGGAAGATCAAGTAAGGGGGCACGGCAGACAAAGCTTGAATCTCAGAAACCCTCCTAGCTGATGTAATAGCCACTAGGAAGGCTGTCTTCCAGGATAAAAACTTCAAATCTACTGATGCTGCAGGTTTAAAAGGGGAGCAACTAAAGCCTGGAGAACCAAGGTAGGGTCCCAAGGAGGAACAGAGTCCTTAATTGGAGGATGCAAAAGAAAGGTGCCTTTAAGGAAAGCCTTACACAGTCCAGAAGAGGCCAGGGCATTCATGTTTTCGCCGATGTGGAAATTTGAAATATTTGCCAGTTGTACTTTCTTAGTGGAGGAACTAGCCCCTTGCTGAAAAATACTGGCTAAGAAATCCAACACTGCAGGAATAGGGGCTGTAAAAGGATCCAGGTTTCTTTGAGAAGCCCAAATAGAGAATAGTTTCCATTTACTGCGGTAAATCTTCCTAGTGGAGGCCTTATGGGATGCCACCAGAATAGTTTTTACTGAAGATGAAAGACCAGGAGTCCTGGCAATCAAGGGAATTGGAGCAACCAAGCTGTCAGCTTGAAGCTGTCCAGGTTGGGCGGACAAGTGCCCAAGGGATGAGAAATGAGATCCGAGCAGGGATCCAGAATCCAAAGAGGAGCTAGAACATGAGACCACAGGAAGGGGAACTACAGCTGATGAGGCCAGAACGGGGTATCGAGGATCACTTTGCACCCATCGGCAAGCTTTCTGAAGAAACTTCCAAATGAGAGAACGGGGATAAGCATACAGTAACCTCTGAGGCAAAACATGGACCAGAGTGTTTCTGGGGGATCCCCTGGTGAGGGGATCAGAGCAAAGAACTCGCAGCACTTTGCGTTGGAAGGAAATGTGAAGAGATCGCAGCAAGGCTGATCCTAAGCAAGGAAGATCTCCGCTATCGATTGTTTCAGAGACCACTCGTATGGCATTAGAATAGCCCAACTCAATCTGTCTGCGCGTTGCAATCAGAAACCGACTGGTGTAGATCGCCAACTCCCACACTCACATGGTCTCGTGACACAGAGGGTAAGATCTTGTTCCTCCCGGTTTGTTGATGTACCAACAGACATGTTGCTTGACTGAACTGCAATAGTCCTCAGAGGAAGAACAGTGTGGAAAAGCTTGCAGCGCTAAAAGCACTTCTCTCATCTCCAGAACTTTGATATGCAATCTGGTCCCAATCTGGGACCACATGCCTTGGACTATCCTCCCCAAATAATGCTGGGAGGCATCCATGGTCACTGTGGCTTGGGCTGTGGGTGAAACAAATGAGTGTCCTAAGATCTCCAGTGATTGGAGCCACCAGAGAAGTGACACCTTGCAGGCTTTGCTGATTTGAATTGGATTCTCCATTGGGAGATGTAGCCAAGACCACTGTACAGCTAGAGTCCATTGAACATGCATGTGAAGATGCGCACAGGGGAGTAGAGAGATTTCTGCAGCCATAGAGCCCAGGGCTTTGAGAATGTTACCTGCCTTTGGAAACCTGGGGCCAAGAACTACCGATATATGGGCCCGTAGGCTCTGGACCCTGTCTGGAGTTAGGAAGACTTTCAGTCGAAGGATGTCCAGCCATGCCCTGATCAAGTCCAAGATCTGCACAGGGTCCAAGAGGGACTTGGAAACATTGATAGTGATCCCTAGCCTGTCTGCAAGATAAAGGAAGGAGTCTCTGGCTAGGCAAAGACTACGCTTGGTGAAAGCAGCGAGGAGCCAATTGTCAAGATAAGGGAATACCTGAATTCCCTGAAGCCTCAGGTGAGCAGCTACAACTGCCATTACCTTGGTAAACACCCTGGGGGCTGTGGTGAGACCAAATAATAGGTCTTTGAATTGGAAATGATTGGTTCCCAGCCGGAAGCGAAGGAATCTCCTGGAGCTTGTGAATCTTGATGTGGTAGTAAGCATCCCGGAGGTCTATCAAGCACATCCAGTCGCATTCTTGAAGATAAGGTAGAATGGACTGTAGGGTGACTATCTGAAATTTCTGCTTGGTGATAGCCAGGTTTAAGGTTGACGGGTCTAAAATAGGTCTGAGGTCCCTTCTTTTCTGGCACTAAAGAGAAAGTACAGTTTTGTACCTACCATAAATGTAGATGTTTGAGTGCTAATACAGCTGCAGTAATCACAGATGGGTTTTCTGCAGTCAGGCGGGTCCTCGGTCGGCCGAATTCCAAAGTCTAGGTCTGGCGTCGGTTGCTGTCGCTTTCTTTCCTGACATCAATGAGGCAGGGGTATATAAGACACAGCCGACGCCATTTTCTTCAGTCTTTCTTGCCCCAGATGTCAGGTGCCCCCAGTAGGAAGGCAATACATAAATTATATTTATATACATGCAATGCAATATAATCAAAAATCAATAGTTGCAAGCAAATATACCATAGAAGGATAACCCAATCAGGTTGTATGAAGAGGGGTTAGGCCCTAGGCCTTTACCAAGAGGGAAGGAGGGAGGGAAACTGTACTGCAGCTGTATTAGCACTCGAACATCTACATTTATGGTAGGTACAAAACTGTACTATGTTCATCGTGCATACAGCTGCAGTAATCACAGATGGGTAGAGTCCCAAAGCTACGCACAGGGTGGTAGGCACTAGGTGGAACTGGGATGAGCCAGAATGCCCTGCAACACAGCAGTGGCAAAGCCTGCTCTAGTTTTGGAATATAAAGGCAGGTGGTAGTGTTTTGTGAAGGTATGCACAGAACTCCAACTGGCTGCCTCCAAAATATCTTTGGTAGGAACTCCTCTGAGGAAGGCTGTAGAGGTAGCTGTGGCCCTGGTGGAGTGGGATCTGATGCCTGTAGGGACAGATTTTCCATGATAGGAGTAACAAAACCGTATGCAGTGGCCTATCCATTTTGAAATTGTCTGTTTGGTAACTGGCTTCCCTTGAGCTCCTACAGCATAGGACACAAAAAGTTGTTCTGATTTCCTGAAAGGCTTTGTTCTGTCCAAATAACAACGTAGCTGTCTATGGATGTCTAAGGAGTGTAGCAGCCTTACCCTTTGTTTTGAGGATTGGGGTAAAAGGTAGGTAAGTGTATGGCTTGATTTAAAGCTACCCTGGATACCACTCTAGGCATAAATGACGGGTTGGTTCGAAGGGAAACCCTGTCCTGATGGAAGATGAGAAAAGGCTGCACAGCCATGAGGGCTTGTAGTTCCGAAACCCTACGAGCTGAGGTAATGGCCAGAAGGAAAGCTGTTTTCCAGGACAAGTATTGCAAATCTGTTGAGCCAGCTGGTTCAAAGGGAGGCAATGTTAATTTTTCTAGAATGTAATTAAGATCCCAGGCTGGCACTGGTTGTTTCCTTGGTGGTCTTATATTCTTAGCCCCTCTGAGGAACTGTCTTAAGAGTGGGTGAGAGAATACGGGTGGATCCGTGTTGAATTCTGCAGAAATGGCTGAGGCATGGATTTTTATGGAGGAAAATGAAAGTCCACTGTTCAGCAACTCAGCTAGATACTGTAATACCCGAGGCAAATTCAGTTTTCTAGGGTCCTGGCCTTTTTTCTCATTCCAAGAGCAAAACCGTTTCTATTTTGCGGAGTAAGCCTTTCTAGTAGATGGCCTTCTGGCTTCCAAAATGACATCCTGCACCTCTTTGGGGAGTAGGGTCAGTTGTGGTGTTAAGGAATTTTCCATGCAGCGAGATTGAGTGTTTTCAGCTGACTGTGAAGAGTTTTGTAGCTGTGCTGAGTCAGCAGAAGAGGCATTAGAGGTAGAGGCCAGGGAGGAGTATGTGTTAGGCTCCTCAGAGTGGGTACCAGTGTTGTCTTGGCCAGTCTGGAGCAATCAGTATCATCTTCGGTCTGTCTGTTCTTGCTTTCAGGAGCACCTTGGGCAGAGGTGGGAAAGCGTAAACTGTCCATGCTGTCCAACTGAATGAAAGGGCATCCACTCTGCAAACCTTTGGATGAAAGGTCCTTGAACAAAACTTTTCCAATTGATGATTCCTGTGGGAGGCGAAGAGATCTATGTCTGGCCTCCCCCATGCTTGGATTATATCTTTGTAAACACTTGAGGATGCAACTTCCATTCATGTGGATCTGTCATATTTCTGCTTAGATTGTCTGCCAGCGTGTTTTCCAAGCCTGGCAAGTACTGTGCTTGAAGTTCGATTTGCCATTCCAGAGCCAAGTTCCAAAGTATCATGGCTAGTCTGCACAGGGGGTATATGAATGTGTTCCTCCTTGTTTGTTTATGTACCACATTACTGTGGTGGTGTATGTTCTTATCAATAATTGTCCTGGATGCAGGAGGTCCTTGAAAGCTGTAATTGCATTTATCACTGCTAGCATTTCTTTTTGATTGATGTGAAGGTGCTTTTCCTTTTGGGACC
Source organism: Protopterus annectens (assembly GCF_019279795.1). Taxonomy (NCBI): domain Eukaryota; kingdom Metazoa; phylum Chordata; order Ceratodontiformes; family Protopteridae; genus Protopterus; species Protopterus annectens. Next base: position 685,252,310 of record NC_056743.1, read on the forward strand.
ATTTGCCCTGAATGCACCTGTCTCATGTGCGCCCCCCAGGCATAATCTGAGGCGTCTGTTGTGATGACTTGATTTGCTTGAGGCTTGCAGAATGGGAGACCTGTGTTTGTTTGACATGCTTGGGCCCACCATAGAAATTCCTTTTGCAAACATGGAATTATTGGTATTATTGTTTCCAAACTGTGGCTGTGTTGAGACCATAGGTTTTTTAGGTACCATTGAAGTTTCCTCATATGCAACTTTGCACATGGGATTAAAAGAATGCAAGATGCCATGAAGCCCAGAGCCTGCAGGATTTTCCTTGCAGTAAGCCTGGTACAATTTGCTAGTGTTTTGAAGTACTGAGTTAGTTGCCCCTGTTTTTCTGGCATAAGATAGGCCATCTGGGTGTTTGTGTCCAAGTTGGCACCCAGGAAAGTTATTTTCTGAGATGGTGTTAGCCTGGATTTCTCTTTGTTCATTGTGTATCCCAGAGAATTCAGTAACCGTGTTGCATAAGCCAGATGTTCCAGAAGTATGTGCTTGCTGTCCGCTTGGATCAGGCAGTTGTCCAAATAAGGGTAAATTTGTATCCCTTGAAGTCTGCAGTAGGCAATTACTGATGCCAGGCATTTCGTGAATACTCTGGGTGCAGTAGATAAGCCAAAGGGCAATGCAGAGAATTGATAGTGGATTGAACCTGCAAGAAATCTGAGGCATCTTCTGCAGCTTTGTCTGATTGGGACATGCAGGTATGCTTCCTTGAGGTCCAATGTTACCAGCCAAAACTCCTTGCCCAGCATGGGAAGAAGCTGCTGTAATGTGAGCATCTTGAATTTTGGTACGAGTAAGAATGTGTTTAGGATGGATAAGTTCAAAATGGGTCTCCAGTCGGTTCCTTTCCTTAGTACCAGAAATAACCTGGAATAAAAACCTTGACCTTGTTCGTGAGTAGGTACCTCTTGAATAGCTTTCATGTCTATGAGCTTTGAAATTTGTAGTTGTGCCTCTGCCATTTGATTGTGTGGCAGGTTTGGCATGCCTCTCATTTTTGGGAGAGTGTGAAAATGAAATCTGTAGCCTCTGTTTATAACGTCCAGGATCCATTTGTCTGTTGTAACAATATGCCAATTTCTTGAAAATAATGCCAGCTTTCCTCCCAAGGGTGCTGCCAGCTGATACTTGCTTGGCATGGAAAGGAGGAAGTCATTGGGTTTGTTTCCTGTATTGTTGTGCACTGTCTTCGCCACCTCTTGGTGCTGGAGTTTGCCATTGCCTGCCTCTATATGATCCTTGTGATTGCCCTCTGCCCCTTGTGCGCCTGTATAAACCTCTTTGGGGCTTGTCCATGGCTGGAAAGGACCAGTTTTTAGAAGGCCAATTTCTGCTAAAACGTGGTGGTTGAACCTGTAGAAAAGCTTTGACAGTTTGCATAGATTTGGCTTTTTCTTCCATTTTCCGTAGTATCTCCTCAGCATTAGTACCAAATAGTACATTTTGTAAAGGAGCATCTAGTAGTTTAGCTTTCACATGATCAGGCAAGATTTGTTCCCCAAGCCATGCATGTCTATGAATGACTGATCCTGTAACAGCAGCTCTACTTGAGGCCTCTAGGGCATCAGCGCCACATTGTAAGGTGTTTACCCACTTGTTCTGCACTATGCATCATATCCTGCAACTCCTTCAAATCTAGTTGTTCAGGTTGAGACATTTTATTTTTTAACTGTGCTAACAGAAACTGCTGATATTTAAGCATATGAAACTGACAATTTAAGGCTCTCATGGCTAGGGTGGCCGAGGTATATACCTTCTTTCCCCACCTTTCTAAGGATCTTGACTCTCTTTTGGAAGGTAGTGGATTCTTAGCAGTAGAGGCCTTCATTCCCTTGGGGCCTTGAGAAATGGTTTCAGGGTCAGCATTATGGCTTTTGTAAAGAAATTGGTGAGAGTTAGGAACTCTGTAGTACCTATCAGGCTTGACTGGGGCAGGAGGCAGAGAATCTGGATTAAGGCAAGCCTCCAAATAAACATCATCAAGTACGTCCAAGACAGGAGGTATCGCCAGAGGTCTGTGCTGAGGTAACAAAAGAAATTCCCTAAGTCTTTTCTTGGAATCAGAAAAGTCTTGGCCTTCCCAATGGAAGTGTTCCCTCAAGGTGTGCAAGGTTTCTCCAAAAGAAAAATCCTCAGGAGGAGATACAGAAGGAATGGACTGCTCTGCATCAGAATCTTCAAATGAGGAGTAAGAGTGTTCCTCTACATCAGAATGTTCTGAAAAAATGGAGCCCTGATCAGAAGAGGGAGAATCTTCCTCCACTCTGGGTCTCTTGTCTGGAGGGGGTTGGGAACCCCTGATAAGAGTAATTAAATCCTCAGCCATTTTAAGCATCTGCTTTTTAGGCATGGGGCCTGGGGATGGGCCCTGTGCAACAGGCCTCTTGGGATGCCTGGCTGATTTGGACTTAGTAAAGACCTTAATGGAAAAGGAAGATGAGGGTCTAAAGACACCATGGGTGGAAGTGGACCTGTCCACACTAGGAGGCTCAACGCTCACAATGGCTTCGGTGGTTGTAGTCTGGGTATGGGCCGAGGTACCTGCGGTCTCGGTTACAGAAGACACTGCCAAAGAAGTGTCGTCGTTAGTCAGGGACTGCATAGGCGTCTCGCTGAGAACCGGACCACGTGCAGCCGGTTTTGGCGTGGTGTCGGTGTGGACCGCGGACCTCGCGTGTCAGTCCTTGCGTTTTTTGGACAAAACGGTAGTCGGAGACTCAGACGACATTTTATAATCAAAGGCTTTACCAAAAAAGTGTTGGGCGAACTCCGCCCGATGCTTAATAGTGCGTTTATTGAAAGTAGCGCAAAAGCGACAGCCCGAGACGTTGTGGTCTGGGCCTAAACAAGGTATACAGAGGGAATGGAAATCCTTATGCAGTATTTGCTACCCACAAGAAATACAATTGTTAACTTTTTCTGACATCGGTCTGAGGCAAGAAAAGTTTCCCCAACGGGGTACTTAGCTTTAATGAAGACTTCGGTTTCCAATTTTTTGTAAATTCAGGAGCTGGCCGACTGGCACTTGTGAACTGCTTCGGGCACCGCACGGCAAAAAAGACTGAAGAAAATGGCGTTGGCTGTGTCTTATATACCCCTGCCTCATTGACGTCAGGAAAGAAAGCGACAGCAACTGACGCTGGACTAAGACTTTGGAATTTGGCCGACCGAGGACCCGCCTGATGGCAGAAAACCCATCTGTGATTACTGCAGCTGTATGCACGATGAACATCCGGGAGTAAACGCCTGATCCAGGCTGATCGGGGGGACCGGTTCGATGGCTCTTTTTTGAAGCAGCTTGGAAATCTCTAGCGCTGCCATCTCCCTTTGAGCAGGTGGGATGTCTAGGATGTGCTTTGGTTAGACAGGAGGGATAACAAACGGGATGGTGTAACCTCTGTACATTATTTGAAGCGCCCAACGATCTGCAGTTATAGACTCCCAAGCCACTGGGTGCAATGATGATCTTCCCCTGACTGCCTCCAGAGTAGGACAGTCAGACAACCAGTCAGGGCTGTTGTGTGGGCCTGTCAAAGAAGGGCTCCCTAGACCCAAAGTTCCTCGGACCCCCTCTGCCTCTGGGGTGGTGTCTGTTCTGTCCCCCTCTGCCTCTAGGTGATGGGTTGTCTTGAGAGTCCCAGGAAAACTGATTTTCAGATCCACATCTTCTTTTGCCCTCTGATTTCTAGAAAAGGATCTTTGAGGACTAGAGAAGCGGACTCTCGTTCTTTTCACTCTGGACAAGGGTGTCACGTACAGTCTTCCTAAAAAGAACCAAAGGGAGCATTCGTGAATGCTCCTTGAAGGGGTCCACAAATTGACAGTCTGAGCCAAATGTGTCACCTCATAGCTATGCCAGGCCCAGCCACCCTAGCTGCTCCTTCCGTAGCATGGAAACGGAGGTGCATAGCTGTGTTTGATACGTATCAGAGTCAACATTTTCTCGGAGAACAGACGTTTTTTGTCCCCCGGCAATAAAGACTCTGGGTGCGACTCAGCTAACTCCGTGACTAGGTCTTGCTGCAGTCTTATAACGTGTGCCAAATATTTCAGTGATCGGATGCAAAATGTCACTGAAGAATACACTCGCTTCCCAAATTGATCCACCGCCCTGGACTCCTTGTCTGGAGGGTGGACCGATGAACTCTCCTGAGCCAGTTCCCTCTTGCTGGCTGCTGCAACCACCATAGCAACCATGGAGGATCCTTTATACCAGGCCTGTCTGTCTGAGGGTGGAGAGAGAATCTTGTCCGGGCGTTTACGTATAGACTATGTTGCCCACGTGGTGATAAGATCCACTAAGGGATCTGCAGGCGGGGACACCCAGGACATAGATGGGCCCATGCCAAAAGCCTCCAGGAACACCGATTCATCTGTAGAAGGTTTTGGGGCTGACCAACCTCCCCTCTGGCGGAGGATCTCCATAATGTCTCCAAAGGAGGCATCCTTGGGAGGTGATCTGGGGAAATCTTCTCCATCTAAATGCGCCTTCTGTCAAGGACTCGGGGGGAGTCTAGGTGCCTCAGTTTACATGTGTGCTTATGGGGACCCTCTTCAGTGGGACTCTCTGAAGAAGGCTCATGAGCCACGGGGGTTCCTCTGGGGGAACCACCTGGGGCTCCTCTAGCACAGGCTGTCCCTGGGACAAGCTGAAAGGAGTCTTAACCAAATCTGAGGGAGTCTGGGTGAAATCAAGAAAATAGGCTGGGGTCTCGATCCTTGGGAGAGAACCCTCTCCACATCAAATGCCTTAGGAGAGCGCACCTCCTTAGCACCCAACAAGGAGGAAGCTCTCCCCAGGTCCACCGTGAGGATCAGGGCCAAGGCTGGGGTAGCCGGAGCTCCGAAGGAACGGCTCGGATCCGACGAAGTCTGAGCCGAAGACACCACGATCCCTTTAGATCCAACTCCCCATACTAGAGAGTTGCTCGGATCTGAACTGGTCGAGGTTGGAAGAACCATTGGCACTGAACCCCCAGCTCCGAAGATCCTCAGATCCGTAACCCCCAAAACTGCATGCCGGATTGGGGAAGGAAAAATCGGATGAAAGAAAGGCATGGAGGTCCCCCTCCAGAGGGAGAGGGGCCTGGCAAGACTCCTATCTGCATTTGGGTCGGAATAAATCTCATTATCCTGTCCATATCCAATTCAGAGACTCGAGTCAAACACGAGAAAGCTACAGACTCTGATCTGGCTGGTCACTGCGATGACCTGGGATGACGCTTCGGATCTAAAGGCTTTGGGGAGTGGAGTTGAGGAGATGTAGGTCTCGACACCTTAGAAGGCCGGCTAGGGAAGGACTCCCAATCTGGAGACTGTTTAGGGGGCCTATCCTTGTTCTCTCCATTTTCATCCTTTTTTCTGTCTCTTCCTTTGCCTCCCCTTCAACAGGTCTAGTGGGAGGGTGAGTCCCAGCCTGAGGGGGAGGTTGGGCAGCAGCTGTGGGAGCAGAGGCCGATGAGTCCAGTGTGGAAGCAGGTAGAAGTCCTTTAGCCACCAGTTTGGCCTTCCTTTCATTCAAGGCTCTAGGGTTAAAACCGACACACACACACTGCGCTGATAAATGGGGAACACCCAGGCAAACACAGTGTGAAACCATCCGCCAGTGAAAGCTTATGGCCACACACTGTGCATTTCTTAAAAGTAGGTTTGGCCTGATCAGCCATTCTACACACACACAGCCCATGTACCAAACTCCAACACACTATAATCATCCACACCTATGGGGAAGGGAGGGCCTACACTAAATTACTTTATATTTTTTTTAATTTTTTTACCGACGAAAAAGCGTTTAGGGGAGAAAAGAGAACTAACTGATAACACACTCACTATTCACAAAAAAGGACCAAAAAGGCACTTACTACAACCGTATGCTCAGAGCTATGGAGATTACAATGCTGAAGTACGAAGTGGCAAACGAGATCTGAGGGAAGGTAGGAGATGGTGACGGGTTATTGGTAAGGGGGGAGGAGCCTGGAGCTCCGAGCAGACACTGAAAAGTTGCCAGCTTGGATCCGAATACCCACAGGTTGCAGATAAAATTAACTTAACTACTTCAGATGGTTCTTTTAAGTCTAGGGTTGCTAGACAGGAGTCCTTGGCTAGCATAGGAAGCAGCTGTTGGAGAGTAAGCATTTTGTATTTTGAAACCACCAGAAAGGTGTTGAGAATAAACAGATCCAGGGTAGGATGCCAAGAGTTTTCTTTTCTGGGTACCAGAAACAGTCTGGAATAAAAGCCTTGTCCCCTTTGTTCTGCTGGGACAGGTTGAATAGCCTTGATACTGAGAAGAGAAAATACTTGCTTTTGGGCCTCTGCCCAGTGGTTTGGACAGAGGTTTGGCCATCTGCTTGGGGTTGGGAGTGAGTGGAAGTGGAATCTGTATCCCTGGGAAACTAAGACCCATCTGTCCTGGGTAATGTACTCCCAGTTTTTGGCATTCAGGGCACGTTTCCCTCCTAAAGGTGCAAGTACTTGGGCAAGGCTTGGAAGAGTTAAGGATAAGTCATTGTGAGATTTTACCAAATGATGGCAGCTTACTACTCCCTGTTTTGGACATGGGTGCACTCCATTGCTTAGATCTGTGCATACCCTGAGACTGTAGTTTTGGTGGTCTGCTGTCCTTGCATTTGGACTGAGAAGGGCTGGGAGGGACTGGAAAAAAAGTTTTTTGAAGGCCAATGCCTACTAAATCTAGGTGGCTGTACTTGTAAGAAATCTAACAGTTTTCTTAGATTTAGCTTTTTCCTTCATCTTTTTGAGGACTTCTTCAGCTTTATTGCCAAATAGACGCTCTTGGTTTAATGATGCATCTATTAATTTTGCTTTGACATGGTCTGGCAAGTTTTGTTCCTTAACTCATTCACTCTGGAGCAGCTCAGGAAAAGCTGCCTGCTTAATTCCACCATAGGAGCAACAGTGCAGCCTGAGCTCATTTTCAGAAAATCCATTTGCAAAACCATACAAAAAACAAATGTTCATAACTCTTAACTATAAGAGCTAGACTAAAAATGTAAACACGCAAGTTGTTCAGCAGACACTGACCTTTCCAACAGTTTAAATGTTGATAGTGTATATCAAAAGTCATTATTAAATATTTGGCAAGGAATGCTGATATTGTGCATATTTTTACCGTTTGGAAAAACAAAGCACAATATCTTGGTCAATGTACCATGCAGACCCATACAATTTGAATGTAATTTGTTAATATGAATGTCAGCTTTAAAATGATACCTTAACCATTACTGTGTGATGTTCCTTTCTTGAGATATTCACAGAAATGATTAATATATTTTTCATAATTGATAAATAAACAAAGCATAATATCTAATCACCTGTAACAGACAGAGCCTACATATCAGTGTAGAACATGTGCATCTGAATGTCAGCTTCAAAATGATGCATCATTTGTGTGATCACCATGCTCCCTTGCAAAGATATGGGCATAATAATGAAAAGTATTGTAAATGTATAATTTTCATAATCGTGCAAGACGCTGTGATATCTGTACATGTGTAGAGTGCACAGACATAGTTCTTTTACCATGTTGTAAGAAGTAACACTGTCTTCAAAATGAGGTATTACTTGGCACACTGACATGCACCCTTGCAAAGTTATTTACCAAAATAGGAAAAAAAATCATAATCTCCATAACTTAATTCCAAACAAACTTTGATATCTGCCTATGAGTACAACATACAGGCACCATTTTACCATGTTAGAACTATAAATAATCTTTTCAAAATGAGGTATTACTTAGCAAATTCAGATGCTCCCCTGCAAAGTTATTTACCAAAATATGAAAAAAAAAATAATAATTTCCATAACCTAAGTCTGAAACAAACTTTGATATCTGCACACGAGTACAACATACAGGCACCATTCTTTTACCATGTTAGAACTATCAGTACTGTCTTCAAAATGAGGTATTACTTAGCACATTCAGATATTCCCTTGCAAAGTTATTTACCAAAATATGAAAACAAAATCATAATTTCCATAACTTAAGTCCGAAACAAACATTGATGTCTGCACATGTGTACAACTTACAGGCCCAATTTTTTTACCATGTTAGAACTATAAATAATCTTTTCAAAATGAGGTATTACTTAGCACATTCAGATGCTCCCTTGCAAAGTTATTTAGCAAAATATGAAAAAAAATCATAATTTCCATAACCTGACTGAAACAAACTTTGATATCTGCACGTGTCAAACATACAGGCACAATTCTTTTTACCATGTTAGAACCATTAATACTGTCTTCAAAATGAGACATTACTTGGCACATTCAGATGCTCCCTTTCAAAGTTATTTACCAAAATATGAAAAAATCATAATTTCCATAACCGTAAGTACCAAACAAACTTTGATATCTGCACATGTGTCAAACATACAGGCACAATTATTTTACCATGTTGGAACCAGCAATACTTTCTTCAAAATGAGATATTACTTGGTACATTCAGATGCTCCCTTGCAAAGTCATTTACCAAAAGATGAAAAAAATCATAATTTCCGTAAGAGTCATTTGCCAAGCTCGGAGAAATGAATTTTACACAACAAATTTCATAATAGTGTTTTACTTGCTATATTGGTCCAACTTGGTCATGGGTGTTTTCCATTCTTCTCACAAGCTGCATGTTAGGAATCTTGCATGGCTCTCCTCACGCCACTGTGGAGGTTGGTGAAGAACAACACAATGCCCTCCTCAGGTGAATGCCATCAGTGTTCTGAACAGGTGAACATCTTCCGCGGTGATGCCGAAGACAGTCTTACCTTATCTGAAATAAAGCAGCCAGGGCACATGTAAAGAGAAAAAGCAGGGTAAGGACTGCCGCTCCACTAATATGCCAAGGACAGGCATGGGGCTCCAGATGTTGGTTATCTGTAGTGTCCCATAGCTGTGCTGGCTGCCCACTCAGACTGCTGATACCACTATGGTCTCATGACCTTCAGTGTCAGCAGTCTGCCTTACCTCTGCCTTTTCTCTTTACATGTGCCCATTCAGCAATGGGCCTAAGGGATGAGGGACTGAAGCACCTCACTAATTGCTGTCCTGACCCTCATACATTTACTACCCTCACCTACATACACTGACTACACCTGAAGGGAGGGAGACTGAGTGGAGAGCTACATCAAGGCAACATGTCAAAAGACCAAGACTGACCCAGGCTGTGTCTTTTTGCATGTGTCCTTTCCCGGAGGGAACCATTACATCACAGTGGCACACCCAAGCCCATGCTTACCTAGGAGAGCAGCACTATGGGACTGAGCTGAAGAGTCTCCAAGTTCCCAACTGCGATCCCGGTGGATCACAAGATCCATGCTGGCTGGGTATGCCCCCCGCGATGCACCCACCAACCTAAGAGCAGTTGGCAAAAAAAACTGAATAGGGACATTCCTGGCATTGGTGCTGAAGGGCTTGGCTGCTAACTGACATGAGGGCACAGAAAGGGCACATGTACACTGAAAAAACAGGTGAGGCACTCTGCTTTACCTCTGCCTTTTCCATTTACGTGTCCTTTCAGCAATGGCCATTAGGAGTGGAAGGGTGGAGCTAATGTAAACCCCGTTTCCCTGACCTACATACACGGACTACACCTGAAGGGAGGGTGACTGACTGGAGAGCTACATCAAGGCATCATGTCAAAAGCTATTACAACAGCACTATGGGAGAAATTTATGGCCATGGTACTCGCAAAAGCATTCGACACACAGGTTGACCTTGCAAGTCGGGCACCCCCATGATGGTTCATCACATTTACCCTTGCTGGCACAGTTTTTGCATCTTGATTTATGCTATTTCACCGGAAAGTGAGAGCCATGCTCATATCGGCTCAGAGTCTCTGGGACAGTAATCTCAGTGCATCTTTTCCTCTTCATGTAACTGGCAAGTAGATGCAAGCCTAGGTTCCTTTGGAACTGTAGCGGTGTTGCTGGAATAGCACAATCCAGAGCGTGACAGTTGCTGATGGCTGATACTTTCACGGAATATAATGAAAGCATCGACAGTGGTCACATCCCATAAGAACCAGAACAAGTACAGCCACCATTTGCGGGCCTTTCTGGCACTGGGATACTGTGTCCTGAGCTGATCTGCTCGGTCCACCCCATTCATGTAACTGTTGTACATGTTTACAACTGGTAGACATGGCACTGATGCCTTTCTTCCATCATGCTTTCTCCTGTATGTGCTGGAGGCTGGCAAGGTTGGGTTACAGTTAGTTGACAGGAGGAATACTGGTTTTGCTATCCTTCCATTCAGTAGCTAGCAGTGGTCCACTCTGCAATTGCTGGTAGTAGCCTTGAGCTGCTTTTCCAATGGCCTGTCTGTTGAATGTTAGAGGCCATCCTGACCTATTGGTGTGCATGGTTCCACAACAGTATAGATCTTTCAGCAGTTGCTGTGCCAGCGGAACAGAGGTAAAGAAGTTATCTAAGTACATGTGATGCTTCTTGCCAATCAGTCCCCTAGTTAAGTCAACCACAACTCTGTGTACAAGCCTGACCTCTGTATTCTGCTCCGTTTTTCCAGTGTATACCTGGAATTCACATACATACCCATTGGTCGAGTCTGCCAACACCCACACCTTAATGCCATACCTCTCGGGCTTACCAGGCATAAACTGTCTAAAAGTCAAGCGTCCACGGAACCCAACCATGGCTTCGTCTACAGCCACCTCATGATGCACATTGTAACGTGTCCTGCATGCATGAAGTACTGCATCCAGTACGGGTCGTATGTGATGTAGCTTGTCATGACCCCCAGAGCCCTGTGGTAGCCTCAGGCTTTTATCGTTGCAGTGCAAGTACTGCTGAATTTTTTCAAACCTATCTCTGGTCATGTACTCTGCTATTGGGAAGCGACCATATACATGGTGCGTTTCCCAGTACTGCCTCAATTCAGGAACATGTACAATAGACATGTATATTCTGACACCTAGAAATGTGCGTATGTCTCCTGGGCAAACAGGACTCCACCGCGTATCAACCTTGCCTTTGTGCAGCATAGAGATTAGTTTCATTAGCAATACGGGTGTATAGCTCCTCTGGGGGCATCAAATTCAGGAAGTCCATCTCTGTGCTGAACCCAAGTGATTTATTGGTCCTACTGGCCCCACAAATTCCTCAATGTGTAAAGTTTGGAGGTGTTTTTCCCACGTGATGGGCATGCTCGACGTACCTGACTGGGTTGCAGGGAACATTTGGGAATGGGAAGGGCTGAAGGGTTGAGAGATGGTGCTCTCTCAATGCCAGTAGCAACTGTACTGTAGTTAACTGCTGACACATGCTCCCTGCTGAGGCACACCCATATCATTGTCTGACAAGGAGCTAATTGGACTCATATCTAGAGGATTTTCTCCATCCCAATCACCACACTCTACTACTTCCCACATCATGCACAGTCAAAGGCACATCCACACCCTTGTCGGCACTTGCAGTGCCATGCACTATGGAGGAACATATAGTTATGTCAGTCAGACCACGTGCTTTCGTGAACACAGATAAAGGCAAGTCATCATCTGCATTATACTCTGAATGCACTTGGTGCGTGTGTGGCCAACTTGTGTGTGTGGGCACCTTCCTTAGGTGTGCAAGTGGCACCTCATCCTCACTGTCATGGTCAGTGTCATAATTACTGGTCATGTCTACTTTGGCAACTCATAGTGATCTTTCAGGAATGGCGGCCACAGGGGCATCTTCCATATTACAGGCAATGGCCTTTTCACACAGACGTGCGAGTGGAATGTCATCCTTGGAGTCATAATCATCATCCTCACTCTGGTTGGCATTATGTGGAATATCAAAGTGCATACCATTGTCTGAACCACTGCTGCAACTATCACTGTCAGTTTCCTCACCCAACAGGTAAATGCTGCTTGCTTTCTCCTCAACAGATGGCATCTTTGGTGGTGGCTGTGTTGCTTTACACTTAAAATCACACCTGAAAAACACAATGCAATACAACATTCTGATGCAATATACCTGCACAGAGGCACGTGAAAAGCAATGCACCTATCTCTATATCTATATTTCTATTATATATATATATATATATATATATATATATATATATATATATATACACATCTATATATTTATATCTCCATATATATATATATATATATATATATATATATATATATATATATATATCCCCAGCTACTTTACACCTTGGGTAGCCCATCAAACAGATATGCAAGTAGTCTAACAGGTGAAATATGCCTCTGGTATCTCACCCACAAAGAGAGGTTATGATAAATTAAAGAGCAAGACTATAATCAGTAATGCAACAGAATGACTTCATAGTTCAAAAGCACAGGAAATATTTTACCGCAGCAGTGCAGAATAGTCTCAAATAAATACAACATATGAGTTTGGATATTGTCATTGCCTTATAGTTAAAAACAAGTTATGATTTTCTGTCAGTCAATAATAATATATATATTCAAATTCTTCATACAGTACACCACAAATCCTCTTATTCCAGCCACTTTCTCATGAAAAAAACAGCAACTGAAGATGTAATGTCTACATTTTCCTCCTAGACTGCTTACATTTCTTGCAATTGTATACATGACATAAATGAAAGTAGTGTGGAGGGGTTGAGGGGTGGGGCTGTATTGCAATCACTAAGTGGAGAGAGCCAAATGTGAGTTGTGCATTGATCAATGTGATAACGACTTCTACTTGTGTGAATAACAGTGACAGCTGCTGACAGTTTAACCTAAAAAGAAGTGACAATGACTCAGTACTATATTGTAACTGCACTGTGCTAATGACTTGCAAAGTTATGTATGCCCAGACACAGGTGATAATTGCTGGCATTCATTATATTACCTTCTGCAGGTGTTATGCAACACCGTAATAATCTGTTATAAGGCCATAGTCAGTCAAATAGTATAACACTTACATATTACTGTGCCCTTCCTCCCACAAATTCCACACATGACTGACAAAGCCAGGAGAAATGCATAAAAATATGGTAGTTCCATGCTGTCAGTAGTCACTCTGTAATAACCTTTATCTCACTCAGGCAACTACTTACTATAATCGTATTAATAATAAGACACGCAGAAATGTCAAACTAGATAGCTTGTCTTCTGCCATTCACTTACTCAGCAAAAACAGTATAAAAGTTATTATTCAGCCCATCCTCCCACCTATTTGTTAGCAACATATCAAGCAATCAGGAATGAGTCACATTGCAATTGTTTGTCTACATCACAAAATTCTGTGGAATAAACAGTAAATATCAAATACATGAACACAGGTGCAGACCTTCATTTGCCAAGTAATATGGTCAGATACCCTTGTACTCCCATGTTGACCAATATTGAATCCCCCTGGAAACACACCAGAAACTAAGGCAAGTATTGAAGGCAATCATATAATGTCCAGGCAACAGACATACACACATTATGTGCTGTGCCACCCACTACATATACAATGAAACCAACTTGTTCAGCAGAATGCATTAAATCCTGTAAATACTTATTTTCAGCAGTCAGGAATCATCATCATTTTCTGTTTGAGCAATCCAGTAATATGCTGCTGATACTTTAACATATGAAACTAGCAGTTTAAGGCCCTAATGGCCAAGGTTGCAGAACTGTATACCTTCTTACCCCATCTATCCAGCGCCCTGGAATCTCTATCACAGGGGGTAGGATATTTAGCAGTAGTAACCTTAATGCCCTTGGGTCCCTGTGAAATGGTCTCAGGATCCGCAGAAGTATTTTTAAAAAGGAACTTAAGAGTCAGGAACCCTGTAATATCTATCAGGTTTTCTGGGAGCAGGAGGTAGAGTGTCAGGGGCCAAGGTAGATTCCGAAAAGGCATCAACAATGTCCAGTACAGGGGGGATAGCTAAAGGCCTGTGTTGGGGCAGGAGTAAGAAATCCCCAAGCCTCTTTTTAGAATCAGTGTAATGTTGGCTTTCCCAGCGAAAATGCTCCCTTATAGTATGCAAGGTTTCACCAAGAGAGAGATCCTCTGGAGGGGAATCAGAGAGAAGAGTTCTCTGCATCAGTATCCTCATAGGTAGATAAGGGTAAATCCTGGTCAATAGAGGAAAAGTACAGTTGTGTACCTACCATAAATGTAGATGTTCGAGTGTATTCACTGTTGCAGTCATTACAATTGGGTTAGCCTGCTGGCAGGCTACCCGCAGTCAGCCCGAGTTCCAAAGTCTAGGTCCAGCATCAGTTGCTGTCACCTCCTCCCTGACGTCAGTGCACCAGGGGAATAAAAGATGCAACCGCCACATTTTCTTCAGTTTTTCTTGCCCCAGATGTCAGCTGCCCCTAAAATGGTAGGCTAAATTTTGCCAATAAGTATGAATACACAAAAAACAACTTTTCCTTCATCTACAAGCAAATACACCACATAGGTTGTATAGAATAGAGAAGTACAGATAAGTCCCAGCAAGGAAAAGGGGGATGGTGGTAGGGTAACCTAGACTGCAACAGTGAATACACTCAAATATCTAAATTTATGGTAGGTACACAACTGTACTATGTTCATCATGTTTCACTGTTACAGTCATTACAATTGGGTTGAATCTCAAAGCTAAGGTTGGGAGGCTGGTTCGTCTGCCAGAGTATTTATCCTTCCTGGCAGGAATTGTGCTTGCAGATGTACTTGATAAGTCAATGCTGTGTCCCACAAGTTCATGGCTAGTCTGCAGAGAGGGTAGGAATGTGTGCCCCTCTGCTTGTTTATGTACCACATTACTGTAGTATTGTCCGTCTTTATAAGTAGTTGTCCTGGATTAAGTAGATCCTTGAAGGCTGTCAGGGCATTCTGAATAGCTAGCATCTCTTTTTGATTGATATGTAGATGCGTTTGACTTGTGGACCATGTGCTCTGAATACATCTTCCTGCCATATGGGCCCCCCAGGCATAATCTGTTGCCAATGTTTGCCTGGCTGTGAGTAAGGTGAATGGCTGTCCAGTGTTGAGGTGACAGGCTTTTGCCCACCATCAAAACTCCTGTTGCAGGCAGGGAATGAGGGTAATCATCGTTTCCAGGCTGTGGCAATGTTCAGTCCAAACACTTTTTAGATACCACTAAAGTTTCCTTATATGCAGTCTTGCATATGAAATTAGCAGAATGCAGGATGCCATGAAGCCCAAAGCCTGAAGAATTTTTCTTGCAGATAACTGGGTCTCTGTTGCCAACATTTTGAAATACGTAGTCAGTTGTCTGTTTTGTCTGGCGTGAGATAAGCCATCTGGGCAGTTGTATTTAAGCTTGCACCCAGGAATATTATCTCGAGAGGGTACGAGTTTTGATTTCTTTTCGTTTACTGTGTACCCTAGACCTGTTAGTAATCTTTTTACAAACGCCATATGCTGTATTAGAATGTCATTGTTCTCTGCTTGAATAAGGCAGTCATCCAAGTAAAGATATATTTGTATTCCTCTGTCTGCAAAATGCAATTACTGGTGCCAGGCATTTTGTGAAGACCCTGGGCACAGTAGATAAGCCACAGGGAAGTGCAGAGAATTGATAGTGCATTGAGCCAGCTATAAATCTGATGCATCTTCTGCATGATTGTCTGATTGGGACATGCAGGTATACCTCTTTTAGGTCTAAAGTCACAAGCCAAGCCTTCTTGCCCAGCATGGGCAGAAGCTGCTGCAGAGTTAACATTTTGAGTTTTGGAATATCCAGGAATGTGTTTAGGATAGACAGGTCCAGTATTGGTCTCCAGGCTTTGTCCTTTCTGGGCACCAAAAATAGCCTTGAGTAAAATCCTAGTCCCTACTCTTGCTGTGGTACTTGCTGAATGGCTCTCATGTCCATGAGGGATGAAACTTGTTTTTGTGCCTCTGCCCATTGATTGTGTGGCAGGTCTGGCATACCGTTTGGGCTTTGGCAGGGTGTGAAAGTGGAACCTGTAACCTTGAGATACGATATTTAAGACCCATTTGTCCTGGGTGATCATGTGCCAATTTTGTGAAAAAAGTGCTAGTTTCCCCCCCAAGGAGCTGCCAGAAGATACGTGCTTGGTGCTGGCACTGGAAAGTCATTGAGACTGTTTCCTGTATGGCTGTGATTTTTCCTCTCTGCTTTTGGAGGTAGAAGCACCCCATTCTGTAAACGTCTGGCCTTGTGCACTGCCCATTGACAGTTTGCTGTTTTCCACATCTAATGTAAAGGGTCTTGCCCTGACCTACATACATTTACTACACCTGAAGGGAGGGAAACAGTGGAGAGCTCAACCAAGATAACATGTGAAAAGACTAAGACTGCCCCAGGCTGTCTTTTTGCATGTGTCCTTTTCCGGAGGGAAACACTGCATCACAGTGGCAGCCCTGAGGCCATTTCTACTTAGGACAGCAGCACTATGGGACTGAACTGAAGAATCTCCAAGTTCCCAATTGCAATTCAGGTCAATCACAAGATCCATGGATGGCTGGGTATGCCCCCTGTGATACACCCACCAACACAAGAGAAGTTGGCATAAATCTCTGAAGAGAAACCTTCCTGACCTTCGTGCATAAGGGCTTGGCCAGTACCTAACAAGGGGGCACAGAAAGGGCACATGTAAATCCCTTTTAAATGAACTACAGACAATGTATACAGATGCATCACCCTATCTCCCAAGAGAGGCCACTGCCATACTGATATATATATATATATATATATATATATATATAGGAAAAACATCAGAGGTTTTGGAGGATAGCTAGTTGATGAAGAATGGATGGAGTGGCTTGCAATGCCTTCAAATAGGTTCATAGGTTAGTACTAGGCTATCGGCCCTAGGGCCTATACAAGCCTAGCCATAACAATTCCCTGAATATTTCTTCCCACGTTATTTAGAGAAAAAACTCAATCTGGCTTGTGCATTCGTCAACTTCTACTTATGTAACAGTGACAGCAGCTGAGACTTTTACTGGAAAGTGATAACTCACTGCTGTATTGTAACTGCACTTACTGCTAATGTGATAATGACCTTCCTTTCAGTACTGCAAAGTTATGCATGCTTAGACAAAGGTGATAATTGCTGCACATAACCTGTTGACTAGGCATTCATTTATTACCTTGTGCAGCTGTTGTGTAACACAGACTCATCAGTAAGGAGAACACCCGCGTAATTCAGTAAAATAGTATAACACTTGCATATTACTGAGCCCTTCCTCCCACCTAAATTCCAAACATGACTGACAAAGCCAGGAAAAATGCACAAAAAATATGGTAGCTCCATGCTGGCAGTTGTCAACAAGTGATCACTTATCTCACTCATGCAACTACTAATCACAAAAAGAATAATACAAGCAGAAGTGATTTCTTGTCTTCTTACTTTACATTACACTATTAATTAGTCAGTGGTATATTTGATGTCTTATATGCTGGCATATTACAGTAGAATTACATTTCTGTGCTGTATTCTAAGTAATGTAACCATATGCAATGCAACATTACCACCAATAAACCCTTCAGCAGCCCTTCCAAGTATGCAGGAGGAACAAAATGCCAGATTACTCCCAATGACCCCTTCAGTAATATATCTGAGTATACACAAGAACTAAAATGAAACATTTGCCACAAAGCCAAGTGTGAGGCTAAAATAGCTACCTAAGCCAAAAGGTAATCACAAGGCCTTTTTTGTTGCATTTGTAATCTCAAAAGCACAACTCACCAATGCATTGAGCTGATTGTGAACATAAAGGAATTGTCTCATGCACAAATTGTGGAGAAATAATTCATTTGTCAAAACTAGAAAATCTCTACATTTTGAAATACTTATTTATCTGTCTTTGTGGGAAAGTCTGTGATAAAACACGTTTTCAGAGGAGGCCTGGGAAGAAATGCTCCACATTACGCAGCAGTTTTGACTTGCACATAAAGTAGTTACATGATACAGTTAAATATCAGGTATTATACCATGATCCCCCCAAAACGTGCACGCTGATTGGCCAGCATGCCTGTTGTAAATCGAGTTATACTAATGGAAAAAGGTCCGGTCGCCCGGACTTTTTTCCATTAGTATAACTCGGTTTTTTAAAACACTGTCTCGCTATGTTAAATGGGTTTAACATAGCGAGACAGCTTAAAATAAGCAACGGACATCTCCGTTGCTTATTTTAAGCTGTCTCGCTATGTTAAACCCATTTAACATAGCAATGTTAAAAAGCAACGGAGAAAGCAAGATCTCCGTTGCTTTTTAGTGTTCGCTATGTTAAATGAGTTTAACATGGCGAGACAGTTTAAAATAAGCAACGGAGATGTCCGTTGCTTATTTTAAACTGTCTCGCTATGTTAAACTCATTTAACATAGCAACTAAAAAAGCAACGGAGATCTTGCTTTCTCCGTTGCTTTTGCTCAACTCTGATGTACTGCGCAGGCGCCAGTACAGCACAACTGCCGCAGATGCCAGACATCTGCGGAAGGGCAGTAAACAGGCATTATACTATGCCATTATTTAAGAAAAGTAATAGTTTCTTTTCTTAAATAATGTCATGGTATAATAGCAATAACCCACTTCTGGGTGTGGGTAATGCTAAATTTACCCACGGTTGGCTTCGTTTGGTCCCTCGGGCTTTGCCCTCGGGACCAAACCACGCCAACCGTGGGTAAATTTAGCATTACCCACACCCAGGCGTGGGTTATTGCTATATCAGCCTTGTGCAATAGTCTTGTCAGTACTTTATGAAATACCAAACAGCCTATGGAATAGAAACTCCAGGGAGTGTTTAAAAATTTACCAACATTTACTTCTGCAAGACTCACACTTTCACTCCACAAAGCCTCACCGATTTTACAGTTTTCGCCAAGAAGAGACAAGCATAACGTAGCATACCTCCTACAGGTCTCACTGGTCATTTCACAAACACTGAACTGGAAATATTATATAAGTAAAGCAAATAATTGCAATATAGGTTGCACCTCTTTTGGGGTGTAACATTTGTTTACTAGGAAAGGTCAGACATTGAGTCAGCAAACATTATGCCACGGCCATGAGGAGACATGCTACAGACGAGTGCCTGTAACGTGCTTGAGGAGGGCATAAGTGGCATGTGATGGCAGAGTGTGTAATGGTGGATACTACTGGCAGCCTCTTGAAATCAGCTGCCTCTATGCAAAGAATAAGCAGCCACATACTTAGGGCCAGCTCATAGATAACTTTTAGGAATGGAAAATCTGTATTCATTAACAGTATATCTGTAGCACACAAATTAAATGCAAGAAAAAGCTTTTTTTTTCTGTAATTATTGTATGGCTTTTATGAATGTTTGTTTGCAACAAGTTTAGGATGGTGAATATTGCAGGCCCTTTCTCTATAAACTAGAGGCATATTTTAATCAGAGATATGACCATTTGGCCATCCTAGCTTGCCACTTAGAGATACAAAATATGTAGGCTGTGTATCAAACAGCTCATTATCTGTCCACTCACCTACGTCTAGTTCTTATAAAGATAGCTATATGTTTATTTCATGTATCCTTGAATTCATTTTTTATCCTGCTACTGCATTAGGAAGGTCATTAAATAATTTGCTACCCCTTCTGTAAAGTAATACTTCTTTGTACCTGCCCTAAGCCACTCATCTTATAATCACAGATTATGTCCTGTTGTTCTAACTGGAATTTCTGTATTGTGAATGGGATTTACATATGTCACCAGATGGTGTACTGGTTTCCTGGTGACCAACCCCATATTTGTTAAGCTAACAGACCAGGGTACACTGGATTCATGTCACCTGGTTGCTTGTTGTTGGTCTTGGCCTCAAGATTCGAGGCAAGTTCAGAAGCAGTTAAACAGGAGTGAGGGTGGAAGTAACTATCTCATCATAAGCTAGGCAAAGACAATGGGCAGGCAAGGAGTGACCAACTTGCATAAGTGTGACTACCTAATTGTAACTAATTAATGGTAAAGTGCCTATCCTGTGGTGGCTTAATAAAGCTGGCTCTTGATCTCCCATACAATTATGGTCTTCATCTGGTGGAGCTGGGGTGGACAAATGGCTTCTGCACAACATCAGTGCAAAATAACTACAGAAACCTTTCCACACTACATAGGTCACATGAGGGTCACTCTGAAAATTTTGTATGGAATTACTGACAAATGCTGACCTTAAGTATTACTGTTAGTAAACATTCACCTGTGATGCAATTTTTAGTATTTATATTGCAATTTACTACACAGTTGCGTCTCTAAACTATTTCTTGAATGCAGTAGCTTCTGATTTTTAGGGTGTCATTGATGTTTACAATTGCCTAATGGTAAGGCCACACAACAGCAGCTATGAAACTGCATTTCAGAACAGACTTTACTTAAGAAAGAATTGGGTCCAAATGTTTAACAACTGCCATAGTTATGATGCTGAATTCATTTAGTTTCAGACACTGTCACAACTGACTGTCTCTGAATTATAACCTATAACTCCAAAACTGACATTTCAGCAAACTAACTTAACAGCTTTGTCATTTATCTCATGCGGACTACAGTAATTTTCATACATCCCCAAATCATAGTTTTACATGCATTGGGCAATATCTTGCATAAATGAAACATTCTACAACTTTTGCTCATTGTATATGCTATGCTTATATAATACTTACTTGAAACTATATAATACTTCTGAGGCAGATACAGTCCCTCCATGATGGAGCAGAAAGCTTTCTTCAACCTAACAAACTCATATTAAAATCTTCAGTATAATAAACATTATAATACAGCAATGCCTCAGCATACACTTAAAAAAAATAAAACTGAGGCATGAGTGATAATGTCCTAGGTAACAGACTGCTGCTATCATGACAAGAAAAATTAAATGCTAATTATTGCCTGCCGATTTAATAACTACAAGTTAAAATTCCAGCTGTAAGTACATTTTTTCACATCAGCTGGAGGTAAGATAGACAGGCATCTCTGGCTTACTTATTTGCTTGTATGGCTGATTTTTATTAATTAGATTGGATAAGACCCACTAGGCACAATTATTTGCTTTAGATTACCCAGGAACTTTAGTTTTGTTAAGACTAAATTAGTCACACAATAAGCAAACGGAAGCCACAAGAATAAAATCAAGATCTGATATAGACTCAGTTATTAAATTGTACTGTCAGTTATAAAGCCAGTGAGCAATGTCTTTATGGGTCAAGAAAAAAAATTGTGCCTCACTGACATCTGAAATCATACATATGAACATTATTTTATACTAGGGATCAGGCTAGCCTAGAAAAGTCCTTTTTATGTTACTGGAGATAAGGTACTGAATCCATTGTGGCTAAAGACTTGTACGAAATACAAGTCATCAAATTATCAGTCACTCTTTTCCTCAGACAGATTCTACCAGTACTTAGATGGAAAGAAACAAAAACAGCTGATGGATAAAAAATGAAAAGTGAGAAACAATCTGCAAGCTTAATAGCAGACTCAAAATAATTAATGCAAAAGCTGGCTAACAGGAAACTGATATGTACATCTAGCTGGATGGCAAACGTGTCTCATTACAGTCTCATATCACAGACATATAGCTTGTTGAAACTCTCTTTTCACCTCCGAGGTAATTTCATATTAAGTAAGGTGATTTTGGAGTTGAAACGCCCACACTGGCAGTTAGGGGTGATGCCCCAGAAAAAATAGTTTACATTAATTTACAAGTTCTTCTTCATTGATATGTATCTTGATGAACTGGACTTACAAAGAGTAAAAACAAATATTACAGCTGTAAAGTTTGCAAGCAAAGTCTCCGATGATACAGTTATAACTCTGAAAGTAAAGGATAGCCTTGCGTCAGTACCATAGTTGCTTAGCGCTGTATGTACCATACCAAAATGCAAGCCAATGAACCAGCATACAGTGTCTCATATAGAAAAACATGATGACCTGATCAAGAGCACTACAGTGACTGATATTCTACTTGATCACCAGCCATGCAATTAAAAGACTTCAGGTACAATGCATGTAATGGAAACGGTACATTTTAACTGACACTATAAACATCCATTTCTGCAAATGAAATTGCTTATTTCTAGTGAAGCCCACACACACCTCACATATGCATGCCGACAATCCCCGATTTTAGAGATGTAAAAGACTTCAGAAATGACCAAAGGACACAGTGCCTATCTTAATTATTCCATCAGTTATTGTAACGCACATTAGTTACATGCACATCAGTCTCAACAGTACACACTAAAATGGTTAAATGACAGGAAAGCAAACTGCAAATAAGTGTCACGATCCTACAACTCTCTCAAACATTAGCTTCCCAACTTATATAAGCATAGCTGCACAACAGGATTTACTGTAGTTTAAAAGCTACGCATCCTAATGAAAAAATGGGAAAAAGTTTTGTTATGTATGTGCGCGTACATCTGCCGATAGTCTGTTTGCGAGTATGCTCACTGCTTTAACCCTCATTAAATTTTCACATATTGTATTTTAAGACATTGCTTGTGGTTTATAATTTAAAGCAAAGCAGCAGACTAATAACACTAAAAGGGGTTCTATTTCGGTAAGCTAGTGTATGAGAGCATAACACTTGTATGTACATGTATGTATCGGAGGGAGAGGGCTCACTGGCACTTAGTGGATTTGGTTGGGCAACATAACTGCTGCTCTATATACAATGCACAAACTAAAATACTACTTATGATACAAAGCACGCTTACAAATGAGTCTGGCCAGCTGAACTAGTGAAGCAAGGTAAAAAATTAACTTCATTTGTAGCCAATTCATCGTCATAGTAGCTAAAGTGAAAAAATGAGCACTGGAAGAAACCAACATGAACACATTGGGGGGGGGGCATAATAATTAATGACCGTATTCCTTTTTTTCTTTTTGAAGCCCACCTTGCAACCTCTTACAGCAAGAAAGCTGGACAAAACTAGGGATCATTATATTGCTTGTACAAGCTTTAAAAGTTGAATAAAGTTTTGCCTAGCAGCGAAAACAAGAAGCTGTCATGGCAACCTGAATTGAACTCTAGTATGAAGTCTGCCAGGGAGCAGTCAAAATTGAAAGCATTGAGGAGGTATAATAATTAATGATCGGATTCCATTTTTTTTTTTTTTGTTTAAGCATACCTCTTCAACCTCTTAGAGCAAGAAAGCTGCACAAAACTAGGGATAATTTCTAAATATTGCTCATACAAATTAGCGATATTTGCTAGGATAAGACGTCTGCCATCATTTTCTAACTTCAGCTTGGCCAGTAGTTTGCCGAAAAAACTCAACTTAAGGAAAAATGGACCAAAACTATGAAATAAGACCATTTTACCTTACTGAGGAATTAGGCAGACCCGGAAGTTGAAAATTGGTCGCTGAAGTGAGTCTGGGTTTTTTTCAGCAAAACTCCGTTGCAGCTGTTTCTTATTTGGACAGAACAGAGTGTGGGGGGGGGGGGCACACACTTATGCCACCATTGACTACTACGACTCTTTTTCTATCAGCATGTTGTCAGTGCTCAGCTATAAAAATGGACAGAAGCTATGCAATGAGACCATCTTACCTTACTGAGGATTAAGTCGGTGGTGAAATTTGGCCGCTTGGATCTCTGTTGCAGCTTTTCTGTTCAGACCGTGAAAATACTACCAGAACAGCACAATAGAGGGATACAGAAGATAATTCCACAAATTCCAGAAAAAAGAAAGGGAATATCTACTGTACACCCCTCTATTTATTTGGACAGAACAGTGTGTGTTGGGGTGGGGTGGGGTGGAGGTGTTATGCAAGTGGTGGCTCGGAATGCAAGAATCCGATTGGCTGCCACCAGTTGCTTAGCAAGAACTTTTCAAACGCTTTTTTTGAAAAAACTTCAATGTGACCTTAATGTTAAAACACACTGAATCATAACTAGATATGATGAATTACATATTTAGTTACGATTTCAGTGTGTTTTACATTAAGGTGAACTAAAAATCAGCAGTACATTTTCTCTCGCTTGTGGAAGCACTCGGGGGTAACGGCTTGAAAATTGTATCTTCTCATGGCGCACTCAGGGTTAAACACACAGGCGCCATGAGAAGGTACTCGGGGTTAATGAGTTAAGCCAAGGGTGCCTTCTAAGAACAGATCCAGTGACAGCAGCCCTGCAAGATGCTTCTAAGGCATCAAAGCCACATTGCAAAGTGCGTTTACCAACCTGGTTAGCAGAATGCAATAACTCTTGTAAATCTTTAATTTCTGCACAATCAGGAATCATTTTCAGTTTAATTAGTTCCATAACATGTTGCTGATACTTGAACACATGAAACTAGCAATTTAAAGCCCTGATGGCAAGAGTAGAAGAGGTGTATACCTTCTTACCTTATCTGTCTAAAGCCCTAGAATCCCTGTCTGAAGGGGTTGGATTTTTGGCCCTTGTAGCCTTAACGCCTTTAGGTCCCTGGGAAATGGTTGCTGGATCCACAGCAGGATTCTTAGAGGAATTTGAAGGACTCTGGTACTCTAGAGTACCTGTCAGATTTCCTAGGAGCTGGAGGCAAAGTATCAGGGGTAAGGCTGGATTCCAAGAAGATATACAATTTCCAGAACAGGAGGGATAGGTAGAGGCCTGTGCTGAGGCAAGCTTAAAAATTCCCTGAGTCTTTTTGGACTGAAGAGTAGTCCTGGCTCTCCCAGCAGAAATGCTCTCTAAGGGTTCACAGGGTTTCACCAAAAGAAAAAATCTGGTGGGAAAGCAGAGGGAATGGAATGCTCTGCATCAGAATCCTCATAGGTAGATAAGTGTATGTCCTGGTAATCAAAAGAGTCAGAGTTATGAGACTCCTGATCAGAAGAATCGGAAGGAAAATCAGTTCTTGGTCTTTGAGGGGAAGGCTGACTTCCCTTAAAATAATAAGGTCTTCAGTCATTCTAAGCATTTGTTTTTTTGGCATGTGGGCCTCAGACTGCACTTTAGTCATCTGTTTCCTAGGTGTAATGCAAAGTTTAGGCCTGAGAAATTTAGTATTTTTGATTTGAAACGAAGTTGTCAGTTTAATATGAAAATCGGAAGGCCTGAACACACCCTCAGAAGCTGGCTCCAGACCCATTCAAGGTAGAGACATCTGCAGGTTCCATAGTCGAAGCATCTTGCGGCACACCAGACTCCAAATGGGTCTCAGTAGAGGCCTGTGAATCTGTAGAAGAAGGTATCAAGAGCTGCGAAAGCGCCTGAGTACCGGCAGACTGGTAACTAGCTTAACAGTAGAATTATAGGCAGTTCTGAACCTATGCGGTCAATCTGTCTTTATCCTTACGTTTTTTGGAAGATCAGTAGTCGGATGGCTTATCGAAGCCATATCGTAATACGAAGATAGAGAGCGAAGGAATTTAGCAAAAAAATAGCCAGACGACAAATAGTTTGGGCGTTGAACAAGGCACAAAAAGCAAGGGATGTCGTGGTCTGGGCCTAAACAGGTGACGCAGTAAGAATGAAAATCTGAGAGATTTGCTTTCCACAGGCAAGACAAATAATTTTTTCTGACATCGGTTACAGCAAGAAAAAAGGATCCCCAATGGGGTACTTGGCTTTATAAGACTTCTAGATAATTCAATTAGATAACGAAAACTCAGGTAGTGGCTAACCAGCACTCGTGCGAACTGCTTCTGCTCGGGCTCCTCAGCAAGAAAGACTGATGTAATGGTGTCGGCTGCCTGTTTTTATACCCCTGACTTGACGTCAGACCTGGAGCGACAGCAACCGATGCAGAAACACTAGGTCTGAAACTTGGAAAACGAAAATTTCAGGAGTTGGCCGACTGGCACTTGCAAACTGTTTCGGGCACCGCATGGCAAGAAAGACTGATGTAATGGCATCAGCTGCAGGCTTTATACCAGACAACCTTACGACATAGAAGAAGCGACAGCATCTGACGCAGAAATCACAAGACTCTGGTATTCTGGCCGACTGTGGGCTACCTGCAGGCAGATAACCCAAATGTGATGACTGCAACAGTGAAACACGAAGAACATCAGTAGCAATGGCCAGAGCCCTGGAATATGCATCAACAGTCATACATTGCAAACCATGAGTAGAGACCTGTGCAAAGTTAAAGTAGATTTTTCCTTACAAGAAAAAACTGCGGATAAAATATTCCTCATACTTTCACAAGATCAAAGTTGCAGAAGTATACACTTTTTCCAACCCGATCAACTTTCCCATCCTTATTAGAAAGGACAGGATTGGAATTAAGTGCTTAGTGGCAGTAGGACCAACTAAATACATAGCTGGGTCAGGTTCGGGAATAGTGTACAAATACTTAAGACTGGGGAACTTTACACATCCCACTTGCCTTTTTTAGAGACAGCTGGCTAGCCAAGAAAATTTCAAGCAGTAACAGGGTCTCTAAAGCAGTCACAACAGGAGGAATGGGTGTAGGATCTTGAAACATCTCCTGTAACTCTTCATAGTATTTACCGAGGGGCTGAAAAACCTCAGTGTTCCCCCACTAGAAACACTGTCACATTCCAGTAACAGTCTAAGAGAAAAGGAAACCCCCACAGAGAGAACCAGAAACTGAGCTATTGAGTCTGAATTGAAAATCTGAGGAAAACTGTATCCATCCCTGCATCATCTTGTTCAAATCAGAATCTTAAATCTCTTCAGGAAAACAGAAATCCCTTTTTCTTTTACTAAAAACTACTTTTACAAGAAGTATCAATAGCCTGAATTAAACTGTGTCAGACCCAGTAAATGACTCCTTTCCAAAGAAATTTAAGGAAGAGTAGGTGTTTCTTTGACATGCAAGAAACTTGTGGTCAACAGTGTTACTAATGGCAACAGCTGCTTCCTTAGGGATGGGCACAGCAGGCTGACACAAGGAAACAGTCCCCCAGGAGGGACAAGAATAACTCCATTGCCCACTGAGGGAGACCCCAACAAAGGATGTGTTCACTCTTAGTCCACAATGACTAATGGTGCTACACCAGAGGGATCCCAAGGTAAAAGATGAGCAATCTGAGATGCAATAAATGGCCACAGCTGAGTCACCCACCTGTGACTGAGGTAAACTGCTAGTCTGCTGTGCTGGCAAAGGTTTTTTTTCCCCCTTTTTGGGGTTGGCAGTTTGTTCCATGGTCAAGACGAAAACGGTGCATCTTTTCCAGGGAAGGCAAGCAGCAATTGCCAGTAAACACTACCAGTCAACTTGATACATTTTTTTGACAGGAAAACAGTATTAAAAAAAAATAAAAATAAAATAACTAGTATTGCTAGCCCCCAAAAACTAAAAATTTCTCCTCAGAAAAATGTTTTCAGTTACTTTACACCACTTTTAAGCTGACAGAAAAAACAAGCACTCTATTTAGAAGTATGTTACAGTCTTGAGGTAGTCCATTAAAATACTTTCCTAAAGAGGAAAATATCAACAAAATTAAGAAAATGGAAGCTGCCCCCCCCCAAAGAGAACTTATCTGCTCAAAGGAAAGCCCAAGTTGACCACTTTACTGGTTGCAGTAAAGGTCTGATGGGCTTTACAACCAGATATGCAAGTCAGCTCAGCTTGAGCTGCCTGACGTTTTGGAAGCTGGTTGGCTGTTACATTCTTGGCAGGATATAACCTAAACAGCCAAGGACAATGCAGCAGTGATCAATATAATGAACATACTGGTAATCTATTTTCAAGTCAGGATATTTTGGATGAAACACCACTGCTCACCCCAGTCATGCCATCTAAACTAGCATGATTAAGAAAACTTCACTGCTCAAGGATTCAGCCTAGCTATCTGACATCCGGCATACACAGTGCCTTTAAAATCATCTCCCCGTCTACAACCTGGTACTCCATACACTCACTGTCCTATCTTTACTTGTTCATGTAACCACATAATAGCTTTTTTTTTTTTTTTTTTTTTTTTTACTGTTCACTACAATGCAGCCTGGGGGCAGTAAATTCTGCTGGGCATACCGAACTAGTAAATGTAAAAAAAAGATCCACTAAATCGAACACTGTAGTCAGTAGGATGAAGGACGAAAAAGAGAGTCTTGAAAACTATTGTTCACAGAATACAGAACTGAATGCTTTCATCCCGGCAGGGACGTCATCAGAATCATTTAAAACATACAGCTAGCACAGTTATACAGCAATGAATTAACTCAATTTACTAGATACAGGAATTTTAAAGGTACAAGATGCACACCAACATTCCTAACTACACAAGTTAAAAAAAAACTGCAGTATATGACAAAAACCTTACCTTATGGTGAGCCAGCGACAAGCATTTTAAGCTGAAATAGTCAGATTTTATTTACGGCAACTAAAAGAGTAAAGCAATAGTTGGGAAGTATTTTCTGAAGCAAAAAGGATTGGAACTCGCCCCAAAGGTAGTGTCATATAAAAATGTGGTAGGGAAATCCCTATCAGCTGCTGCTATTAATACTGATTTTGCATAGTGTAATGGTAAACAAAAAGTGTCATTCAATCTAAAAATTCTAGAGAGGCCACTGATACTTTTATAAAGTTAATAAATCATTTGTTTTCCATTCTGAAGTAGAAGCTGTGAAGAAAGTATTGAAGAGTAATGACCAAAACAATGAACTTTAAAGGACGATTTATTCTTTTGAAAATAAACTGGGTAAAATAAAAAGTAAGCAGATAGAAAATGCATATTTGGCACAGTGTTTAAATTTGAAAGTTCTTCCCAAGGGGTTAAGGGTATATACATTCCCGTTTGGCATGGATTTTGATGTTCTGTTTGAAGAATTTGAAGAAATGCTTAATAGGCATTGGAAAAAACTGTTGGAAAAAATTATTAAATGCAATGATGGTAAGCTGAGTAAATTGTTGAAAAGTTAAATGACATTAAGAATGATGGGGAGTCCTTGTATGATGCTTGAAACTGGTTGAAAGTAAAAGTTTTAATCTGTTTGAAAAAAAAAAAAGATTAATAGGGATATTCTCCAGTACAAAGAAAAGGAGGCCTATCCTAGGGTGTATAGTAAAAACTAAAGGGAAAATAATGAAAATGGCTGGTTTAGACCTTACATCAGCAAGACCACATTACAACAGTCAGTATAACGAGAGACGCAGGAAGTTATTTTTTCAGGGTCGACCGAGATGGGATGCATGGGAAGCGCAAGAATATGCTCACCCTGTACAGTCAAAAATGGGGGGGGGGGGCACAAGAGATGGTGAATGGTGATCTTTTACATGAAAGTATTTTATGTAAAGGTACAGTAAACACGTATAAAGGGTGCCATGTTTATAATTATACAGATTTAAAGATAGGTAAGGAATATTTTACATTATTCATAAAAGGTATGAAGTTTGTTCCTACAACGAGTTTTGATTATGTTGATAGTATTATTGAAGCAAAGTTGTTTATGAGAAAGTTAAACTTGACCTTGAGTTATAAAGATCAAAAAGAATAGAGAAGTCAAGTCCAATTCAGTAATAATTTTAGGAAGAATAGTATATATTCGCTAGACCCAATTTTGAGCATTTAGGAAAAAGCTATAATAGAGGATAAATACATTAAAAGCAAAAGACAAAAAAAAAAAAAAATTGTCAAATTTAAACAGAGGAATCTCACATTCTATCAGTTAACAAAAGTCCATTAGAGTGATGAGACCCGACAAGGGGGGAGGGGGTGGGACTGTTGTATTTGATTCATTAAAATATTCTCAAAAAATATTGGATCTTTTGTACAATACAGAGACTTATTCTATGGACTCTAAATGAAATTAATATAAATTACAGAAGAATTGATTATTTTTTAGAAAATTTTTTTTTAGATAATAGAATTTCTGAGGATACCTACAAGTATTTAAAAGTTAAAAATCCGGTAATAGCTACAATTTTTGGTATCCCAAAGATCCACAAAGATGCAATAAACCCATCCTTCGGTCCTGTTGTGGCAGGCAGAGGTTACAAAACATACCCTTTTGGGGTATGTGTAGATAGATGGTTGAAAGCAGTACATGTGAGGACAGACCACCTCATTAAAGATTCTTGGGACTTTTTAGATAGAATAAAAACGACATTATGGGACAAAGATATTACATTCGTGACCATTGATATAGTAGATCTTTTTTCCTCTATACCTAGAGAAGGGATGATACTATTTATTTATAGTATTCAGGGAAATACTTAGTATTCAAATGACAAGGTAAATTTAACTGGCGAGTTTATTTGCATAGTTTTAGACTATTATTACATTTTTTATGAAGGAGAGTATTTTAAACAGACAAAAGGAGTGGCAATGGGTGCATCTAGTGCTCCTATGTATGCAAATATGGTTTTATTAGAATGGGAGCATACCAAGGTTTTTAATTGTGAATTTTTTAAGCACATAAAATTGTGTGTGAGATTTTTGGATGATATGTTTTATGGAAGGGAGTAGAAGCAGGAATTACAGATTTTATAAATTTGAACAGTTCATCCAGTTTTTTTAAAACTCATTTATTCCAGTAATAAGGAAGGAATAAACTACTTAGACACCAATATTTTAAAAGATGGAGAATGTTTCAAGTCCATAGTTTTTAGAAAGCCCATGTTTAGTAATTCTTATCTGGAATTTTCGAGTTTCCATCCTTATAGTCAAAAGAATAGTAAAAGGCCAAATGATTAGACTGGCTCATATCTTAGAAGAGGATGAACATGATGAATTAATGACAGTAGCTGATGTTTTATGCAGAGGGTATCCTAAAAAATTATTGGAAGATAAGCTAGGCTATGTGAAATCACAGTAGGGCATTAGATACAATATATTATTGGAGGTAGGATTAGAAGACAGTTTAGTTATCAAGGAAAAGCTTATGAGAGAGCTTTAGTTTTACCCTAAAGCCCCAAAGCTAGGTCAAACAAATAGTGGAAAGTAATTGAAATATTTTGAAATGTAATCCCAATATTTACTCTACACTTGTGTCCCATCCAACTTTTGTCTATATGACAGGTATTAACATTAGAATGAGTTTAGAGAATCTCTTGCTCAAAGTTTTCTAGAATTCGTAAATTCCAATGCCTTGGATCAACTTACCACAGCAATATCCTAGACTTTGTCATTACCGACATGGGTGACCGGTGTTCCACACCAGAGGTCAATTCCTTAGTCAGATCTGACCACAAGCTAATCACCCTGGACATTTACATCCCGCCCCACCCCCATTAGGGAAACCACTGTAAAAAATGTTTCCAAAGCCAACCTGACGCTTCTTCAGACAGAAGTGACAAACTTCATGACACCCATGCAGATGGACAATAGCGGTATGACTGCTGAATCCTACACAAAAGCGCTTTATAAGCACTTACACGAGTGCATGGATTGTGCTATCTCTAACCGAACCAAGATGCTATTCCTCCAAAAAAAAAAAAAGCCAATCTGGTAGTCCCCTGCCATAAACTCTACAACAGAAGAAAAACTGTTGCAAAAAGAGTAAAATCCCATGACTGGAAGAACTCCCTGATCAGCCTCAGTGAGACGCTGAGATCCCTCAAAATCTTACAAAGCTACTTACGAAAACAAAATCACCACTGATTCTAAAGACAACCACAAAGCATTCTATAGCTATGTCAAGAATCTCAATGGCAACACTCAATCTGCTCTGAGTTACAGCACAATGGCACTAAATATACAGAAACAACCGATATTGCCAACATCCTGGCAAACAGGTTCAGTGCTAACTTTACTCCCCTCTCATCCCTTAAAGGGCCAATCTCTATACCGGAAGAATGCAAAGTTCCTATAATCACGGCTGCACAGGTAAAAACCACGCTCTCCAAAGCCAAGAACACAGCATCCATGGGACCTGACAACATCCCAGGCTGCGTTCTACACTAACTGCAAAATGAACTGGCACCTCACCTAAGCACCATGTTCAATCATAGCCTCACCTCAGGCTTTGTACACCCACTGAATGGCGCACAGTGACAGTTATCCCACTCCACAAAGGGGAGCCACCACAGACCCTGGGAACTACCACCCCAGTAGCCTAACGAGCCTGGTCTGCAAGGCCATGGAATGTATAATCATGAATCTTCCACACAGACATTGGTAATCTCCAAACTCTGGAGCCCACCCAGTTTGGGTTTGTAAAAGGCAGATCAAATCTCCTAAACCTGACAGAATTCTTTGAAGGTGTCACCAAAGCCATAGACAAGGGTAAGGTGGTTCACACAGCCTATGTAGATCTCATCAAGGCTTTTGACACCATTCCCCCACTCTGGAATTATAGATGGTATAAAACCCCTATGTCACAAGATGGGTTGCCAACTGGCTCACTGATAGAACCCACACTGTGAAAAAGTAGACTCCAAATCAGACTTCAGACCAGTGACAAGTGGAGTACCACAGGGTTCAGTCCCAGGTCCTCTCCTGTTTGTAATCTACTTTTCTGAAGAACAGGCTAACACAGAAGGTCTTTGGCTAACAAAGTTCACAGATGACTGCAAACTAGGAGCCATAATCAAAACTCCTAACGATGTGGACATCATACAAAAGGGCCTCATGGAGACAGACACCTGGTGTCAAAGCCATGGTCTTAAGCTCAATGCCAAAAAGTGCATTGTCATCCACTTTGCTAAAAGCTCTATACCCATGAGCTTCCAACATAGGTGGTAGTCTACTTAACACCGAAAGTGATAAGAATCCTTGGGACACAGGTGGACAGTAGTCTCTCCTTTGATAATCAACATCACCGCAGTAGTCAGGAAATCCTTCTACATGACATCTCATCACAAAAGGTTTCTCATCCGGGGGGGGGGGGGAAGAGGTCATTGTTCCCCTCTACTCATCAGACTCATTACAGAGTAAAACGCTTCTTTTGGTATGTACCTCACAAGACATCAACAACTGGAAAGGCAGCAGAAATACCTCACAAAGAGCTTTACCGACCTCAAACAGTTGCCCTATGCAGACTGTCTCAAAAAAACTCCAGCTTTACTCAGTCGCATATTGCCTACTCAGACCTGTTGGACATGCTCCACTTAAAGAAACCTCCGAGCTACGCGCTCAGGGGACCAAAACCTTGTCACTACAACATGCAGAACATGCTGGAGGGATAGATTCCTGTCCCAGAGACTTCCATTACTCTGGAACAAACTACCTATCTATATGAAACAAAGCTCATTAGCACTCCAAGGAAAATCTTGGTTGGTTGAGAAATAGGAAATTCACCCCGGGGATCACCTCTGTGGCTCTGCTCGACAGGGGCACAGGAAATTATCTTGGGTGGCGAAAGCCAGGGTACCTTTTTGGCTAGACTTGTATAGGCCCTAGGGCCAATAGCCTAGTACCTACCTCTGAGAAAGGGAGTGTTCAACAAAGGCCAACAGAATGTGGAAAAACACAAATGTGGGAGATGTATGCAGCTGTAAGTTTATCATAGATGCTAAAGAAAGTATTTTTGAAAATGGGCTGGAGTTGAAAGTAATTTGTGAAGGTCAATTGTCAAATAGGTTTGATTTATGTAGCCAAATGTGTGGGGATGTCCCACATTTTATGTGGGTAAACCGGAGACACGTCTCAGAGGTAGAATTTATGAGCATCAATATCACACAACAAGTAACAGTAATGCTCTGTTTAAACATTCCTTGACATACCCTTGTTGTAGTAAGTTTAAATCTTTTAGTTATGTACTCACCATAACTTCAGATGTTTGGGATCCATCTCGCCTACATTCTGACTGATGGGTTCGGAGCCGATCCCTCGGCTCCGACTCGGCACGCTTATGCCAAAGAGCGAAGTCTCTAATTGGCTGAGCTTACTATATCCCAGGATGCACCACTACCAGTCCCCCAGATCTAGTTTGTCCGCATACATGCACACATGCACGCCCTGCTTATATAACATCGTCAGATGAAACAAGATAAACAGTAAAACTCAAAACCGTTCAATCTCTTCTGATCTCCAAGGCAGGGGGAAGGAGGGTGGGTTTTAGGAATGTAGGCGAGATGGATCCCAAACATCTGAAGTTATGGTGAGTGCATAACTAAAAGATGTTATGTGATCCTATCTCGCCTACATTCTGACTGATGGGACAGCGTCCCTAGCACCTAAATCCTGGGTGGCTCACTGGAAAACACTCCTGAGTACCGTGGAACCAAATGATGCTCGTCCTTTAGATGCCACATCCAATTTGTAGTGGGAAATGAAAGTGTGAGGATTGGACCAAGTAGCCGCAGCACAAATTTCCGATATAGCGAGCTTGGAATGAAAAGCTATAGAAGTAGCCATAGCTCTGGTAGAATGAGCTTTGATAGATGTTGTAAGTTGCTTATTCGAAGAAGAATAAGCCTGGGTTATGCAATCTCTGATCCATTTGGAGATAGTAGCTTTTGTGATGGTTTGACCCAATTTATTATCTGAGAAGGACACAAACAACTGGTCTGACTTACGGTTGCTGAGTCCTGTCTAAATAGAAGCGCAATTGCCTGTGAACATCCAATTTATGGAGAGTGTATTCTGCTTCATTGGAGAATTTTGGGAAGAAAACTGGTAGCTCTAGAGATTGTTGGAGACAGAAACTAGAACAGACCTTTGGGACAAAGGATGGATTAGGCCTAAGTGATACTCTATCCTTGTGGAAAATCAAGCACGGTGGCTTAATAGACAGGGCTTGAAGCTCTGAAACTCTTCTTGCAGAAGTAATTGCAACTAAGAAGGCAGTTTTCCAAGACAGATATTTTAACTCACATGTAGCAGCAGGTTCGAAGGGGAAGATGTTAATGCTGAAGCACCAAATCAAGATCCCACGGAGGCGCAGGATGAAAAATTGGGGGTCTTAATAGGCCCGCACCTTTAATGAAAGTTTTGCATAGTCTGCTGCTCATCAATGGAGGATCCATGGATTCGTGGAATTTAGAGATAGCCGCTAGTTGGACTTTAATAGTAGAGACAGAAGATCCTTGATTAAACAGGGATGTTAAGAATTTCAAAACCTCTGGGACAGGAGCAGTGATAGGGTCTAAGCCCTTGAGTTGAGCCCAGATAGCAAACCTCTTCCACTTACTGAGGTACAATTTGTTAGTGGTGGGTTTGTGGGCCAAAGATAAAATGTGAACTTCCGGGTCTAGTGTGTGACTTCTGACTAAAGTCGGAAGTGGAGGAGCCAAGCTGTCAATTTCAAAGATCGAAGGGACTGATGCTGATGTCCCGACTGATGAATTAGCAGGTCCGGAATTAGGTCTAAAGTCCACGGATCGTCCACCGCATGCTTCTTCAGGTAAGGAAACCATACCTGCCGAGGCCAGTATGGGGCAATCAGTATCATTGCGGACCCCAATTGAGAAGCTTTTTGAATGACTTTGGAGAGAAGTGGAATCGGAGGAAAAGCATAAAGTAGCCCTGTTGGCCAAGGCTGTGCTAGAGCATCCATAGCTGGTACTCCCTGATGTGGAATCAAGGAGAAGAACCTTTGGCACTTGGTGTTTAGTGGAGTTGCAAATAGGTCGCAACACGGCGTCCCCCATCTCCTGAAAACCTGAGCTGCTACTGTTTGGTTTAGAGACCACTCGTGAGGGGAGAGAATTGTCCTGCTCAATTTGTCTGCCAATATATTTGACCTTCCTGGGATGTGGGTCGCTACCAAGAAGCGGTTGGTAGCTACAGCCCATTCCCACACTCTCATGGCCTCTCTGCAAAGGGGGTACGATCTGGTCCCTCCTTGTTTGTTCAGATACCAGACCACCGACATGTTGTCTGTGTGGATGGTGATGATGCCCTGAGGAAGAAACTTGTGTAAGGCCTGAAGGGATAGAAGTACAGCCCTCATCTCCAACACGTTGATGTGGAGAAGAGCTTCGTCTGGAAGCCAGGAGCCCTGAACTAGCCTGCCCAGACAATGCCCCCCCCCACCCTATCTGGGAGGCATCTGTCGTCAGGGTAACCACTGGAGAGGGAATAACAAAGGGGCTTCCTTGATTCAAATTGGATGTCTGAAGCCACCAGCGAAGGTCCCGTTTGCATATTTCCGTAATCATGATGTGATGATTGAGGGGAAGATCCTGAAAGGACCATTGAGTTGACAATAGCCACTGAAGAATCCTCATGTGCAATCTTGCCAGAGGAACTAAAAGAACCGTGGCAGACATTGAGCCTAAAACTTGTAGAACCATCCTGGCTGGGGCTTTGGATCTCGAGATCAGAGCTTGAACTTGGCCCTGTAAAGTTTGGATCCTTTCGGCAGGAAGAAAGACGCATCAATCTTGAGTCTATCTCTGCTCCTATGAACTTTATGCGTTGAGAGGGCAGCAAGACAGACTTTGACCAATTGAATGTATGGCTTTGAGGTTGTCCATTAGTAGATGCCTGGTGGTGGCAGTCAGGAGCCAGTCGTCCAGATAGGGAAACACTTGGAATCCAAGACTTCTCAGGTGAGCCGTCACTACTGCCAAACACTTGGTGAACACCCTGGGGGCTGTGGTGAGACCAAAGGGCAGAGCGCAAAATTGGTAATGACTGACTCCCAGGCTGAAGCGCAGATACCTCCTGGACGCCTGATGTATCGGTATGTGATAATAGGCGTCCTTGAGGTCTATGGAGCACATCCAAACATCCTTCTCCAACAATGGGAGAATGGATTGTAACGTGACCATTCGAATTTGGATTTCGTGATGGATTGGTTCAGTCTGCTGAGATCCAATATTGGTCTCAGGTCCCCTGTCTTTTGGCACTAAAAGAACCTGGAGTAATTTCCTGATCCGATCTGGTCTGTGGGGACCGGTTGGATGACTCCTTTTTCTAGCAGCTTTAAAGCTTCTGCGGCTGCCATTTCCCTTTGACTGGGTGGTGGGTCCGGGATTCTTTTGGACGGTGCGGGCGAGTATGTGAATGGGATGGTGTAACCTCCGGCAATGATCCGAAGCACCCATCTGTCCTGAGTGATTGACTCCCAGGCTTTTAGGTGCTTGGCAAAACGACACCCGACTGGCTCCGGAGCAGCACAGCCGGGCAATCCCTCATGACGTGTGGGAGGCTGAAGAGCCACGAAAGGACTCACGGTCTCCAGAATTGCGGGGCCCTCTGCCGCCTCTGGGACGGCGTCTCCCTGAAAAATTTCCCCGTCCTCTGCCTCTGGAAGGGGAATCTTCCTGCTGTTGGGAGAAAAACTTACGAGATTTGCGGAACCACATTTTCCCCCTCCTTTAGCCTTGGGGTAAGGCCGGAAGGGAGTGGAATAACGGGCACCTACGGCAGATAAAGTTTTCCCCTCTTGCTCACAGCGGGTAAGGGTGTCTTTAACCTTGGGTCCAAACAAGGAGGACCCATCAAAGGGAGCGTCGGCGAAGGAAGACTTGAAGGCCTCCAGAACTGACACAGCGGAGCCAGGCTTGTCTCCGTGAGCCACGCCTGTGCCTGCCGCTCTACCCTTCGCCGCATAGGAAATGAGCCTCATGGACGAAGTTAGAAATTGACGTAAGGATAGCCAAGTGAGAGCTAACCGACAGG
This sequence comes from Protopterus annectens, assembly GCF_019279795.1. Taxonomy (NCBI): domain Eukaryota; kingdom Metazoa; phylum Chordata; order Ceratodontiformes; family Protopteridae; genus Protopterus; species Protopterus annectens. The sequence goes on from NC_056743.1 coordinate 685,289,678, forward strand.
GCTAGCGGCACAGGTAGGTTACCGGAGAGGGAATCTGACAACACCATGACCAGATCCCTCTGAAGGCTGGTAAAATGTGCCAAATAATTCAGAGACCTTAAAGTAAAGGCCGCTGAAGTCAGGGTGCGCTTCCGTACCTGTCCATACTCCTAGACTACTCATTAGGAGCATGGACGAACGTTGAAGCCTCTGCCACGCCCTGTTGTGTAGCAGATGCCACCACCATGGCATCTACAGCCACGCCTTTAGTGAGGAACTCCTTCTCGGGGAGCAGACAAAAATTTATTTGGACGAGAAGGGACTGGTTCCACGGTATCTGGATGTTCCCACGCCTTCGACAAACTAAATCCAGAAGCTCAAGGGCGGAGACACCCAGGAGGCGGAGGGCTGAGCCCCAAAGGCCTTGAGGAGCACTGACTCATCAGCAGAGGGGGTTTGGATATCCAGCCGCCTCGTTGTTTGAGGATCTCTAAGATGTCTGCAAATGAGACATCATCCGAGGACGACTGGGACCCCTCTGCATCATCAAGATCAGTGTCTGATGTAATAGACTCGGGGAGTCCACGTGCTTCCTCTTGCACGATCTCTTCCTTGGGGTTCCTCCGAAGACAACTCGAAGAACCCTCAGGAGGAGGGGAACCCCAATGGGGTAACCTCAGGCCCCGGGCTCCGCTGACTACGGACAGGGGAACTGCCAAAGACCCAGTCTCCACGCCCAGGAAGGTGCTGGTAAAGCCGGAGAGATGGCGAAGAGGACTTGGCCAAGGCACTCCTCATGGCTCTGAAAGCCGGACCCCAGAATCCTGGGAGTGTCCGGTCCCGAGCCGTGATAGCCGACGGAAGTCCCGCAGCAAGCACCGAGGGGAGGCTCGGAACCGAAAGCATAGGTCCCAAACATCAACCCGGGTCCAGCCGAAGAAGTCCGCGTACCAAACTCGGACCCGAAGGCCTGGGTTGGAGTAAGGGTCGGAGCCGACCCTAAGATCTCCACCGGCTCCAACAGCACCTGCTCCGATGGAGCCGAAGCAGTCGGAGGAGGAATGGCAATGGGGTGGGCCAGGGTCATCGGCTCCGAAGCCAACTGGGTCGGAACCGAAACAAATTTTTGGAAGACTGGGGACTGGAACAGTCTTTGGAGCACCCTGTCTATATCAGAATCTGACATCCTCAAGACCGAGAGGAAACAGAACGGGTTCGAGATGGCCTCTCCAACGGCCCCAAAGGACTAGGGGACCGGCTCCGAGGTGACTCGATGACTATCGGCGCCGAAGGAATACACACACCAGATTCCATCGGTGCCGAGGTGGACTTCGGCGCCGAGGAGGAAGTGTCTGAGCGGCGACCCTTGTCGGCTCCGAGACCAGTGGAGCCGAAGGTGACCCGCCTCGATGCCCCAGCCATCGGCTCCGAAGCCAGAGGAGTCGATACTGGTGGCATCGAGGCAGACCGTTCCGACCTCGGCTCCGAAGTCCTTGGAGCCGAAGGAGAGGCCTGCCTATGTCTCTTAGCGGTCGGATCCGACGGACTGGTCGGAACAGACGCCCTTTTCTTTTTTGCCGGAGGAGAGGATGCCAAGGCTTCTTCAAAAGAAGGTTTAATTAACCCCTTAAGAATCAATTTATTTTTCCTCTCCTGGAGGACCCTTGAGGAAAAAGCGTGACATACGCTGCATGACTCCTGTAAGTGTTTTGCACCCAAACAATACACACAGAGCGAGTGATCGTCTGTGATGGACATTTTGAAACTACATTTTGTACATTTTTTAAAGCCCGAAGGCCTAGGATTCTGAGACATTATGGTAAGACAATTTCAGTAATCTTTAACAGGAAAAATACAATTACTGTTGACCACTTATACAGTTATCGCTTAAAAGCGCAAATGAAAACCCAAGTCTTCAACAAATCCAAACGCACACAATAAGAAGAATAGCCGTTAAAACAGCTTTTTAAGGCAAAAACAGCAAAAAACTGACAGAAAAAGTTAGTTAAAATAACTACTCAGCTCAGCCAGCTCGAGACCACGTCTTCGCAGGTTAGCGGCAAACGAGATCTGGGGGACTGGTAGTGGTGCATCCTGGGATATAGTAAGCTCAGCCAATTAGAGACTTCGCTCTTTGGCATAAGCGTGCCGAGTCGGAGCCGAGGGATCGGCTCCGAACCCATCAGTCAGAATGTAGGCGAGATAGGATCACATAACATCTGGTATTAAACGTGTTATTCACAATCCTAGAGGTGGTGACTATAGATCTCAGATTGAAGAGTTAAAATGGCAAGTCAGGTTACATGCTACTCATAATCCAGGATTAAATGAAAACATCTCCTTAATGCCCATATTAAATAAGAGGGCTATAACGTTTTTCTATATTTCATAATTGTTTAAACATTTAATTTTGTTAGGTGTATTTGGGTAAGGTTTTTGTCATATACTTCAGTTTTTTTTTTTTAACTTGTGTAGTTATGAATGTTTGTATACATATCTTGTACCTTTAAATTCCTGTATCTAGTAAATTGAGTTAATTCATTGTTCTACAATGGTGCTTGCTGTATATTTTCATTAATTCTGGTGAAGTCCCTGACAGGGGATGAAAGCACTCGTCATGTAATCTGTGGTGATTGTGTCTGTGAATAATAACTTGTTCTCAAGACTGTCTTCCTTTGGTCCTTCATCCTACCGACTGCAGTGTTCGATTTGGTGTATTTGGTTGTACTTGGTTCGCTGTTGCTGCACTTTTTTCTGGTCTTTGAAATGTAAAAAGATGCTGATGTGAAGAAACGATCGGTCTAGGACACCTAAAATAAGTAAAATTTAACAATAAAAAAAAAAAAAAACAGCATATAGTGTCTAAAGGTGGACTAGCTAAATCTGCCACAGGTAATCTTTTCCAGATGACAGGAATGTGAAAAGCTAACAAAATTAAGCCCTATAATGTCTCTGGGAAGAGAGAGATGCAAGAATCCAGTCTACCAAAAGTACAGTTGTGTACACTTACCATAAATGTTGATGTTTTGAGTGAATTCACTTGTTGCAGTCATTACATTTGGGTAATCTGCTTGCAGGTTGCCCTCAGTCGGCCTGATTAACAAAGTCTTGAGTCCTGCATCAGTTGCTGTCCCTTCTTCCATGACGTCAGGTCGTCAAGGATATAAAACATGCAGCCAACACATTACATCAGTTTTTCTTACGTCAGGTGCCCCCCCCCCCCCAATTGGGAGTAATTAAACATAAAAACACAAAGGTATACCTCCAACAAAAAGCAAATACACCAAAAAGACTTTTAAGCACAGTAAAGGAAAGTAGAGGTATAGCCAGAAAAAGGGGGCTGGAGGGAGGGTAACCATGACAGCAACAGTAAATAAACTCAAACATCTACATTTATGGTAAGTGTACACAACTGTACGATGTTCTTCGTATTTCACTGTTGGTCATTACATTTGGGTAGATTCCCAAAGCTATGGTTGGGAGGAGGAGTTTATGTAGCATTAGGGCCAGCAATAAGGCCCTGCAAGTTAGCAGTGACAAAGCCAGCTCTAGATTTAGAGAAAATTGGAAAATGATGTTTAGTGAAAGTATGTACAGAACTCCAAGTAGCAGCTTCTAGGATGTCCCTGGTAGGGACATCTCTGAGAAAGGCTGCAGAAGTAGATGCAGCCCTGGTGGAGTGAGATCTGACCCCCTGGGGGATATGTTTTTCCATGGTGCTTATAGCTGAAATGAATGCAATGGCTTATCCATTTAGTAATGGTTTGTTTTGAAATAGCCTTCCCCTCTGGCCCTCCCTCTGGCTCTGCAGCAAATGCTACCAGTTCTGATTTTCTTAGAGGTTTACTCCTGTCCATATAGAATCTTAAGTTGTCTGTGCACATCCAAGGAATGCAGAATCTGTTCCCGTGTTCTGTGGATTGGGAAAGGTTGGCATATGAATGAACTGATTAAGAGCCACACTGGATACCACCTTGGACATGGATGGATTGGTCCTGAGTGACACCCTGTCCACATGAAAGATGATGAAGGGCTCCACTGCCATAAGAGCCTGCAACTCAGATATCCTTCTAGCTGAAGTGATTGCTAAAAAGAAAGCTGTTTTCCAAGAAAGTAATTTTAAATTGGCAGTCGCAGCTGGCTCGAAAGGAGGTAGAGTAAGTTTCTCCAATAGAGAATTAAGGTCCCAGGAAGGGGTTGGAGCTCTCCTGGGTGGTCTTAGGTTTTTGACCCCTCTGAGGTACTGTTTGAGCAGGGGATAAGAGGGGAGGCTCTGTGTTATAAATGAGCTGAAATGGCTGAGGCGTGGATTTTAATAGAAAAGGACAGGCCCTTGTGAAGCATCTCAGTTAAGTATTGCAAAATCTGAGGCAAACTGGGCACCGCTGTGCTCATCCCTTTAGATTGGTTCCAGGCACAGAATATTTTCCATTTTCAGCATAAGATTTTCTAGTACTAGATCTCCTTCTCTCTAAGATGACATCCATCACAGGTTTGCTGAGAGATGATAGGTGTGAATTTAAATGATTAGCCAGGCTGCAAGGTTCAATGTTGAAAGCAGAGGGTGTAGAATTTGGTTCTCCTGCTAAGACAGCAGGGAAGGAGTCTGAGGCAGGTGCCATGGAGATAACTGCAACACTGCGCAGGAGAGGGTACACCAGTGCTGGCGCGGCCAGTCTGGAGCAATCAAGATAATCCTTGATTTATTGTGTTTGACTTTTAGTAGAACTTTGGAGAGCAGAGGTAGCAGGTTGAAGGCGTAGACGGATAGGCTTTTCCAGCTGAAAGACAGAGCATCCATTTTCCAGGCTTGTTTGTGGGGAGTCCTTGTGCAAAACTTGTCCAACTGGTAGTTCTGGGGGGAGGCAAATAGATCTATGTCTGGGCTCCCCCAATCACTTGTCAACATGCTGAAAATCCTTGGTTCCAGTTTCCACTCGTGTGTGTCCATGAGGTTTCTGCTTTGTCTGTCTGCCAGTGTATTCAATTTCCCTGGCAGGAATTGAGCTTGTAAGTGCACTTGGTAGCTCAAGGCTGTGTTCCACAATGCCATGGCTAGTATGCAGAGGGAGTAGGAATGTGTACCCCCCTGCTTGATTATGTACCACATAACAGAGGTGTTCAGTCTTTACCATTAGTTGTCCTGGAAGAATTTAGTCCTCGAAGGCTGTAAGAGCATTCTGTACAGCTAACATTTCTTTCTGATTGATATGTAGGTGCATTTGATTTGGGTTCGATTTGCCCTGAATGCACTTCCCTGCCAAGTGAGCCCTCCCACGCATAGTCTGATGCATCTGTAGTTAGGGTTTGGGTGGCAGGGGGTAGTCTGAATGTTAGTCCCTTGTTTTGGTGGCAGGCCTCTGCCCACCGGAGGAACTCCAGGCATAGGCAAGGTATGATGGCAGTCACTGTTTCCAGGCTGAGAGAATGTTGACTCCATAGACTTTTTAAGATACCACTGTAGTTTCCTCATATGCAGTCTTGCATATGGAATTAGAAGAATGAAGGAGGCCATGAACCCCAAGGCTTGCAATATTTGTATTGCAGATAGCAGGGTTTTTGTGGCCACTTATTTGAAGTAGGTTACCAAATGAATTTGCTTTTCTGGCATGAGGTAAGCCATCTGGGCATTTGTATTCAAGCTTGCACCCAGGAATGTAATTAGTTGACAGGGTACCAGTTGTGATTTTGTTTATGGTGTACCCTAGACAAGTTAAAACCCTTTTTACAAACGCCAGATGATTTAAAAGTATGCCCTGGTTTTCTGCCTGAATTTAGACAATCGTCCAGGTATGGGTATATTTGAATACTACTATGCCTGCAAAATGCAGTAATTGGAGCCAGGCACTTTGTGAATACCCTGGGTGCAGTACAAGCCAAAGGGCAGTGCAGAGAATTGATAATGCATGTAGCCTGCTTTGAAGCGTAGGTATCTTCTGCAAGATTCCCTGATTGGGATGTGCGGGTATGCTTCTTTTAAATCTAGTGTTGCCAACCAGGCGTATTTGCTTAGCATAAGAAGTAATTGAAGAGTCAGCATCTTGAATTTTGGAATCTCCAGAAAGGTGTTTAGAGTAGATCGGTCCAGGATTGGACACCATGATTTGTCTTTTCTGGGTGCCAGGAAATGTCTGGAGTAGAAACCTTGTCCCTTTTCCTCTTCTGGCACCAATTGAATAGCCCCCATGCTTAATAGGGACACTTGTTTTTGAGCCTCAGCCCACAGATTTGGGGGCAGGTCTGGCCACCCATTTGGTGTTGGTAACGTGTGGAAATGAAATCTGTATCCCTGGGACTATATGTAAAACCCATTTGTCCGGGGTTATGAGTTCCCAGTTCTTTGCATAAAGAGAAATCTTTCCCCCCAAAGGGGAAGTCAAAATACAAGTGCTTGGGAATTTTAAAAGGAAGTCATTGAAACCGTTTACCATAGGGGTGTCTTATTTCCTGATTTGGAAGTGGAGGGCCCCCCACTGCTTAGTTCTGAGAGTCCCCTGGGACTGACACCTGGAGTTTCTGCTGTGTCTAGGTTTGGCTTGAGAGGACCTGGAAGGAACTGGAAAGGACCAATTCTTAGTAGGCCAGTGCCTACTAAATCTCAGAGGTTACACCTGTAAAAAATCTTTAACAGTTTGCATAGATTTAGCTTCATCTTCCATCTTTTTAAGAACTTCTTCAGCCTTGTTGCCAAATAGGTGGTCCTGATTTAAAGGAGCATCCAACAATTGAGCTTTAACATGATCAGGCAAAGATTGCTCCTTAAGCCAAGCATGCCGTCTAAGCACAGACCCAGTAACAGCAGCCCTGCAAGAGGCCTCTGAACAATGAAAACCACATTGCAAAATATGTTTTCCAACTTGTTCAGCAGAATGCATTTAAGTCTTGTAAATCTATTTTCCACACAGTCAGGAATCAACACTATTTTCTGTTTAAGCAGTCCAATACTATATTGTTGATATTTTAACAAATGAAATTGGCAGTTTAAAGCTCTGACTGCCAAGGTAGCAGAAGTATAAACCTTTTTACCCCATCTATCCAGCGCCCTGGACTCTCTATCAGAAGGGGTAGGATTTTTAGCAGTAGAAGCCTTAATGCCCTTGGGGCCCCTGAGAAATAGTCTCTGGATCTGCAACAGGATTTTTGAAAAGGAACTTGTGGGACTCAAGAACCCTGTAGTATCGGTCAGGTTTACTAGGAGTAGGAGGCAGGGAATCAGAGGCCAAACTGGATTCAGAGAACACATCAACACTGTCTAGTACAGGAGGTATAGCCAAAGGCCTATGCTGAGGTAGAAGGAAATCCCTAAGCCTCTTTTTTGAATCAGAAAATTCCTGGCTTTCCCAGTGGAAATGCTCCCTTAAAGTATATAAAGTTTCCTCAAAAGAAAAATCCTCAGGAGGGGAAGAAGAGGGAATAGAATCCTCCGCATCAGGATCCTCATAATTAGGTATGGACAAATCCAGGTCATCAGAAGAAATAGTATCCTGTTCAGAAGATTCATAATCAAGCTCAGGCCTAGGCCTCAGATGGGGGGGGGGGGGTGACTACCCCTGAACTACAGTCATTAGATCTTCAGCCATTTTAATCATTTGTTTTTTAGGCATAGGGACCTGAGCATGTGGCCTGGGCGTCATTTTTTTTTAGACATGGATTGAGATTTAGGCCTTAGTAAAGAAGGAGGTATAGATTTAATATGCAAGACTGTAGGCCTGAATACACCCTCAGAAGCCAGTGCCTGCACAGCGGCTCCGGACCCATCCAAAGTAGACATCTGCCGGTTCCAAAGTTGGAGCATCTCGGACTCCGAATGGGTCTCAGTAGAAGCCTATGAATCAGAAATAGCGGGTATCGGGCTGTGAAAGCGCCTCACTGAGTGCTGGCAAACTGGCCAAGCGCCATCGGCAGTTTTGGACCTCGGCAGCCTGTCTCTGTCTTTATCTTTGCGTTTTTTCGGAATCCTGGTAGTCAGATGACTAACAGACATTTCTGGATAATTAAACAGAGAACTGAAATATTTAGAGGCGAAAATATACCAACGACGGATAGTGCACTAATTAAATAAAGCACAAAACCGACAGCAAGGTAACGTTGTGGTTAGGGCCTAGGCAAGGAATACTGTATGAATGAAAATCTGAGGTATTTGCTTTCCACAAGTAATGCAATTAACTTTTACCGACATCAGTAAGGAGCAAGAAAAAGTTTCCCCAATGGGGTACTTAACTTTAGTTGAAGACTTCGGTTCGGAAACTCGAAAATGAAAATTTCAGAAGTCGGCCGCCCGGCACTTGCCAACTGCTTCTGCTTAGGGCACCGCACGGCAATAAGAACTGATGTAATGGCATCGGCTGCATGTTTTATACCCCTGATGTCATGGAAGAAGGGACAGCAACCGACGCAGGACCCAAGACTTTGTTAATCAGGCCAACTGAGGGCAAGCAGATTACCCAAATGTAATGACTGCAACAGTGAAACATGAAGAACATCAAGAAAAAGCTGTGAGTAATTTTGCTGAGACGTAGCTGCAATAACTCTAAGAAACTCTGTTTACAACTAAAGAGCTGAAAACAAGTCAAAAGGGAGTACCTTAAATGCCACTTTTACTTGATGTGCAAGTGCTGTGTAGCAGCAGTTAGCATTGCTGCCACCCAACATCTGGTACTGTGGTTCATTTCCCAGCTGGTGACACTTGTGAAAAGCATGCAAGTTCTGAAGTCTGATTGGGTTTTACCTCAAATACTAAAATGTTCCTGGAACTAGTTTTATAATGGAAGTTTACCAACTAATGTCCCTTACAATACAACTTAAATGGCTGTCCTCCCCATTAAGGAATATGACATGTATACTGCCATTCTGTAGTGACTGACATCCCACACAGAGCAGTTCTCCAGCTTAGACTAGACTTTGGTTCCTGCCATAATATTTAACAGCGTAATGGAAAACGACAGTGCAAGAATTTCCCACAGCAAGACAAACACTGAGTATGTGCACCACACATCACTGACAGCAATCTTAATTAGCTCCAAAATAAAAGCAATAAATTACAAATCACACAATACATTACGCACAAGTTGTCAAATAAAGGACAAAGAAGTTACCAAGTACTGGCCACTCTGAAGATTACAAAGTAAAATGGCTCATGAGTGCAATATCACGGTATTAGCTACAAAAGGCTCTTCAAACCCCTCTGTTCTCTTCACCTTCAGCTTGTCCTTAGTGAGGCAACACAGAGCATCTCAGTTTATCAATTACTTCCTACTGTGTCTTGTACTGGAAAATCAAACAATCCTACAACCAAATCATATACATAATGCAGTTACCGATGTATTAGTGCAGCATTTCACAAAGTTTACTCCTATGCGAGACAAAACCCCGATCTCCATGATATTACAAATGACACCAATAAAAAAAAACACAACTTGAAGTTTAAGAAACATGTTTGTGCTTATAAAAACAATGTTCCACTGTTGTAAGTTACACAAGTAACAAAAAATTACAAAAGTATCAACACATTTCTCAGATGTTCACTGAACAGTGATCTACCTCAGTGGTAGAATACTGAGGACACAAGTTCATGGGGCAGCTGCTTCGACAGTAGTGGGAAAGAGTTCTAAAATTGTTACAGTTGTCAGTTATGTCCTTTACATGGGTGTGCTTACTGTGTACTCATTCAAGTAGCAAGGCAGCAGAGGACGTCTGTTGCTGAAGCCTTGTTTCAGGAGGACTTGTATGGCAAATAGGTCCCTCTGTTTTAAGATGGTGCAGCAATAATATTGACACTACCCAAAACTGACAAATGTGACCCAAAAGACAATTTATTTACAAGAGTTAAGAAAATAAATATGTACATTTCATAACTATTTTATTAAAATCAGCGTTTTCTTTTTGCTGGTTTGGCTGCTGGTGGAGTGGTTTTAGCATTTTGCTTCCCTCCTTTCTGTTGAGCTTTTGTAGTAGTGCTGCCCTCCAGCCTGTATTTTTCTACATCTATTGACTGCTGAAGAATTCCTGTCAAGATAAATTCTGCACCAACAACTGGTATGGAGGCATCCATGGCAACTTTACACTTTGAGAGATCTTCAGGGCAGGATACAACTAATACTTTATCCTGAAGGGCAAAAAGAAGTGCATAATGTTTAAAAAAATTGTCACTGACAGTCTGAAAATAAGTCAAATTACAAATTGAATGAGGCAAGTTTACAAAGAGTACACTGCAACAATCTCAAAAATTACAGTAATTTCCATGAAACAAATCCATGCTATTTTTTTTAACTGAATAGTTTACAAAGACCTACGTAAAACAGTTTACCCAGAACATGTACAGTAAACAACTCAACAAATATGCCAATACACTGATTAATAAGGCTCACAATGAGTGCATTTTATATAGCATTACCTCAACCACTTCTTATGGTAAAATTTAGCTGGAGCCAAAGATAATGTGCACTTTCCTAAAAATAGCCAGTGCCCTCACATCATTACACACAGGAAAATTTAGGACAGAAGTAATGATGTAGCAGACACTATTTATTCAGGCACCATAACTGAGTATTTGAAGCTTTTCCATCTTTCAAGGGTCAATTAAGACTGGGGCTACAACATTTGAAAGCTTTCTGGAAAAAAAAAAATTTAACTTCCACCACCATTAGACTTGGTCTCAGAGACTATGTTTACGAATGTATAATTTCTAATGGAGTCATTTCCACCTGAGGTCATAGCTAGGTATAAATCATGGGGTCCTCTATTTATTTTACACTAGATATACTATAAAAAAAACTGGCATAAAATTTATAACTTAATAAAGCAAATTTATGTGTGGTGCCCCCCCCATGCCTGGAAGCTTTTTTTTTTTTTTTTCCTGTAGCACAGTACGCTGCCTAGCTTTTCAGGTTAGGGTTTTCATTCTCAAAGACAGGGTGAAATTTCAAAAATCCTAGCCACACCACTGCTTCTGCCCTATCAAGGGCATCCTTACAGCAGATTCGCATCTGAGCTGTTCAGTGCCACCATTAGTACCGCAATAATGTACACCCAAATTAGGGAGATATTCACCTCCTGTTCTCACTTTTCTGAGCAATCCTCCCTATGTGGTCCGGCTAATAAATTCATTGACCCATTCATTCTCCCACTGCCACCAGTCATCACTGTTTCAGTTGTGAGCGAGGGGACTGCAACAGCGGTAGAATACCACCTAGGGTAGATTAGATTCTGGTGGCCCAAATGGGCACTTGTACAGCAAGGCCCACTAAATTGCCAGGGACACAGATGCATATTTCCATATACTTTGGTTTGAGGCAGTGTGCTTGCAGTTTTGCAGGCCAAGTCTAGACTTTGCTGTCTATAACCTCGTTCCTGTGTCCCAATGGGTGCAAAACAGGAAAAACAACAGCTGGTTATGTGCTCATCCTTCAATGGCAAGTTACTTTACTACAAAGGCCTATCAGTTAAAACAGTATGACTGTAGTCAATGCTCCGCAGCTCTGTGCACTGAAGCCAGGTTCCCTTTCCTTACGGCTGAGATAAAAAATAAAGGGAGTTAAATGGATGGATTCCAAAATACTGCAGAAAACAGTTTAAACATGAAGGATGCTTTCATAAACACCATCACTTCACAAGACTTGAGATTTCCTAAACATCAAGACTTAAAGTTAACACATTTTCTTGTCAGATGCGACTGCCACGAGAAGCAGTTTTGGTGACTACTTTATGGTCATTAAGATGGCTTGCTTTAATGGATCTAAAATATTTGTTAGCAAAGTTTAAATCACAGCAAAGTGACTTTTAGTAACTTTTGGAAAGAGGACTAAAACCTCTGAGCAGTTTCCAAAGACACAATAGGGTATGATGACAAAGAATGAAAAGATGCCTCATGACATGGTCTCACCATATCCAGCTTAAATTCGATGGACAAACTAAATGTCATTAGTCCAGATATTTACTTAGGGAGAAAAAAAGTAAGGCAAAGCCATTTTTTGGCTCAAAAATCTACTCAGACAAGCAATATTTATTGACTTCAGCAAGTACAATCTAAGAATAAAAAGACCCCATAAAGGACTGGAAATTAATCCATCACATGCAGGGTAAGACGCAACAAAGCCCAGTTTCAATCAACTGAGTTTTATGCAAGGAAAGTCAAAAAAGAGGTCAGTGTGCTGCATGGGTGAAAGTAGTGCAGCATGACTTTTGCAACAAATTTTAAGGGCAGGCAAGAAAAAAAAATAAAACGGTTGATCCTTTCCATTTAGTTTTGACTAACTTCTCTCTCAATCATAATAATAATTAAATAAAAATTATTTCCCAATCTAGGCAGTAGACAGATTCGTGTGACTATTTCATCCATAGCTTGAAAACAATGCCCGGTTAAATGACATGCAGACCCAGTGGAGGCAAATGAAGATGCAGGGAATCAAAACCTGCTTTTCTGGGACATGGACATTAACAGTACAGAGCCTCAAACCTTTGTAATACCCATTGCAGAGACCAAAACAAACTGCAAGTTCAAGGAGAGAAGCAGTGCATTTTTCAGGCTCTTATGAAGGCAAGGAAGCACAGAGCAAAACATGACTGAGCAAAGTGAACTAACGCAAGAGATCCATCATTGGGTAACCTCACTCTGCTATGGAACACAGAAAGCTTTCTTGCTCAGCTACTCATTATTTTAATAACTTTTTTTAGCACTTGAGACAGGCAAACATACCTCAACAGAAAAATATTAAATTTTTTCTCCATTTATACTACCATTAAATTAGAAACTATGTACTTGGATGAATCTGCCATACTTTTTATGGATGCTGTCAGCTACTGTTATTCAAGAATTAACACTACCTTTTCTGCAGGTGAGAAAATAAAAATTTGCTGCTTCTTGCCTGTAAACACAGTGACTGACTTGCCCCTTACCATCTGTTCCAAACTGGAGAGTATGGTTTGTTTGAGACAGCAACCACAGCACTAGATGCCCAAATAGTTTCTACTGGGTGGTTTAAAAACCTACCTCAAAAGAAATACTTTTTTTAAAAAATACTTTTATTGAATCATCACTTCAGGAGACAGGCTAATACGCATTTATATAAAAGAAAAAACATTACGTTCCTAATTATAAACATACATCACACATTTATGCTTTTCGTATAACTATCAATGCAGCATTACACAAATTGCTCATTTCCTGCTTCCCTTAAATCTCACTCCTCCAAAACATTATTCGGCATGTATGATTCTCACAATTTCCCTTTTTTCCTATTTAATTTGCTAAACAAGAAAGATATAGACGAGCTAGAATTTCCACTGTGTGACTCCTTAAACCTCTTGTATTAGAGGCACACGGGATATATGCAAATGTCCCTTAAGAAAAAAAAGTTGTGTAAAATCTTACCATAACCATCAATGTCCTTCTCTTCCATGTTGCAGTATTCCAAATATGGGTTTACTCCTCTTGCTTTGCGCATGTCCAGCCAGTATGCAAAAAAGTTCAGTCCCTATGTGGTGTCTGGGATATCTGACATGGCTCAAGGAACATGGGCCATAAAATTGACATTTGCATGCACCAGCCCTCAGAACTCAAAAGCCCAGTCAGAGCCAGTCTAGTGCCACCCAGAAAGGGAAATGCAACCTAAGAGGAGGGGAAGGAGGGTGGGAAGGAATACTGCAAAATGGAAGAGGAGGACATCTATGGTTATGGTAAGATTTTACACAACTTTTCTATGTCCTTCTATTCCAATGTTGCAGTATTCCACATATGGGCAAGTGTCAAAGCTCACTGTGAATGGGGAGGTGGTCTAGAGGCAGACTCCAAGAATATGTGAAGGATAGCCCTGGCCAACCCTGCCCTGGCTCTAGAAATGTGGTACAGTTTGTAATGCTTGGTAAAGTGTGAACTGATGACCAATTAGCTGCTTTGAGAATGGTAGAGGTATCCAAGACCCTTGAAGAAGGCTACTGAAGAGGCCATAGCCCTGGTAGTGTGTGCTTTAACAGTAGCTTGCAGAGATTTTCCATGGTATGGGTAGCAGAATGTGATGGCTTTGGAAGTCCAGACAGAGATGGTCTGGGTACCGCCTTCCCTAGGGCTCTGGGGTAGAAGGAGACAAAGTTGGCCAGCCTGTCTGATGGGCTTGGTTTTATGCAGATAAAACCTGAGTTGTCTGAACATCCAAGCAGTGAAGTACTCTCTCACTGTCTGGTGGATGGCCTGATTAAGGGACAGGTCATTCACCACCTTGGGCATGAAGGAAGGGTTAGTTACAAGAGTAACCCTGTCATTCTGGAAAACTAGAAAAGGAGGAATAGCCATAAGGGCTTGTGGTTATGATGCTCTTCTGGCTGAGGTCAAGGCCACTAGCAATACAGTTTTCCATGTACAATATTTTAGAGAGGCTTTGTCTGCTGGCTCAAAATGAGCTTTAATGGAAGAATAAGCCAAACCTGTCTGCAGTAATGTAAACCTGAGCTAACAGGACTAGAGGGGTCTCACTTGCAAGTAGGTCCAGTGTTTTGAAACCATATAGAGAACCTTTTCGCTTTTGGAAGGTAGGATTTTCCTTGTATTTGGTTTCCTGGCCTCCTGCAGGACACTGAGCACGTCCTCATTGTAAAGGTGTCTGAAGGGGATCAGAATCCTATCAACCACAAGGTGAGGTGTACTAACTGCCACTGTGGGTGCATCTGAGATCCCTTGTGCTGTGTGAGTAGGTCCACTCTGAGGGGTAACTTGTGGTGATTGCCCTTGGACAATTGTAGAAGTTGGGGGAACCAGTGCTGTCTTGGCCAGTAAGGAGTCACCAACAAGATTTTGGGTCTGTCCTGCTGGATCTTCAGAAGGCCCTTCTGAATGAGTGTAAAAGGGGGGGGGGAATACATATAGAAATTTCCCCTTCCAGGAGATTGAGAAGGCATCTGTTGCCAGTGCCTGCCAGTATCCCAGTGCAAAAGCGAGGAAGTTGCCTGTATACCCTACCGGTGGACCAGATCCAGGAAGACATCCCCGTGAAGCATCCATTCGTGGGTGTTTGTGATGGTTCTGTTGAGATAGTCTGCCTGGGAATTGTGGAGACAAGGAATGTAGACCACCTGCAGAGAAACCCCCTGAGGTGACTAGTTTCCATACTAGAAGTGCTAGTCCGCAAAGTAGGTATGACTTGGTCCCTCTCCGTTTGAGATACCGCAGAACCATGGTGTTGTCTGTGAAAATCTTCAATGGACCTCGCTGGAGGTGAGGTAGGAAGGCTACACAAGCCAGATGAATTGCCCTCATCTCTTGAACACTGATGTGTTCTAATTTGTGTGGCTCTGGCCAGAGGCCCTGCACCTTTCAATGGCCAGCGTTGCTCCCCAGCCCTAGTTTGAGGCATCTGTGTGAATGACCTGTGTGGGTAGACATGGTTGGAGGGGAAGACCTGGATTGTGGATCACTTGTGCCAGCCACGACTGGATTATCCTTGTTTGAAGCATGGGAAGTGGGGAACCCTGTACGCCAAAGGATAGGAGTGTCGGGTCCAGACTGACTGAAGATAACATTGCAACTTTCTCATATGGAGTCTCGCCAACGGTAAAATAGGGATAGTGGCTGAAATGTAGCCCAGGAGCCTGAGGTACTGCCTTGCTATCAGTTCTGTAGATTGAAGGATCAGAAGCAGATACTCTGTCAGGTTTTCCACTTTTTGTGGTGAGAGGTAAGCTTTCATGAGATCTGTGTGAATTCTGTACCCCAGGGAAAAAATGTCTTGTGTAGATTCCAGGTGGGTGTTTGGGAAATTTATCTGGAATCCCAGAAACTGTAGGAGGGACACAAGGTGTATGTAGCATGAGTGTCTCCTTGCTGCCTGCCTGAATTAGTAGGTCGCCTAGGTAAGGGAATACTTGGATTCCCTTTGTCCTACAGTAAGCAATCACTGGAGCCAAACATTTGGCGAAAACCCTGGATGCAGTGGAAAGCCCAAAGGGCAAGGCAGAGAATTGAAAGCGAGAAGGGTCCACCAAGAACTTCAAGTATTTCTTGGATGTGTAGATAAGCGTCTTTTATATCCAAGGTGGCTATGAACCCTTGGGAGAGTAAGGGGGGAAGATTGTTGGTAAAGTCAACATCCAGAAGGTTGGGACCTTTAGGAACAGATTGAGGTTGGAAAGGTCTAGTACTGGTCTCTATGGTCCATCTTTTCTGGGAACCAGGAAAATCCTGGAGTAGAAACTTCTTCCTTTTGCACATGGAAGCAGTGATTCAACAGTGCCCTGAGCCAGCAGTGCTTGCAACACAGGCTGCAGGAGGTGCAGCTGTTGTGTTGGAGGCAGTGGGATGCCCTTTCACTTTAGGGGTGAGCCAGGTCATGAAATAACCGTTTTGAAGGAATGACAAGACCCATTTGTCTGATGTGATGAGAGTCCACATGGGGAGACAGTGAGAGATGAAATGACAGAGGGGGGGGGGGTGATAGGACAAGGTTGGCAGCTATTCAGATGCTACCAGCCCTATCTTGAAAGGGCGGCCTCTGGCTGGAGGAGGGTGAAACTCTTACTGGAGGGGGGCTTCCTGGTAAGTTTTCTAGTCCTAAAAGGGGCAGCAGGGCGAGAGCGCTTTCTTATGAACAGAGTTTTAGCTGGGTAGTTTCTTTGAAATTTTGGTATGGGTGAAACAAACAGGTGTTTCAAATCTGTATTTCTTTTCCTTTTTGCTGAAGTAACTTTAAAAGATCAGCCACTTTTGCACCAAACAAGGCTGTATTGTCCAGAGGTGCGTCAATAAGCTTTAACCTAAAGTCATCAGGAAGGGGCTGTAAGTGTAGCCAGGAATACCTTTAAGACAAATGCTGACACTGCTGACCTTGCTGAGACTTCAACAGCATCATAACTGCACTTGAGTGCCTGGTAACAAGGCCCAAGAGAAGACAGTAAAGCTTTGGTAGCACAGTCTGGTGCATCAGCCAATTCCTTGGAGGCTTTTTTCAGGCGGGATAGAGCATATTTAGGTGTGTGTCTGGTAATTTGTAGCCCTAAAAGTTAAGGTAGCAGAGCTGTACATTTTCTTACCCAGATGTTCTACGGTTTTGCTGTCTTTGTCAGCAGGAAATATGGTGGTCATGGGTAAGAGCTTAGAAGCCTTGCCTGTAGAGATGGAGACAGTGGCAGTGTCTGCAGGTGGACACCTAAGGAGGTACTTGGCAGTGTCAGGAACTTTATAAAATCTATCAGGTCTGCATGGAGCAAGAGGTTGGGAGTCTGGATTTACGGATAGAGGAAAAGACATCCAGGAAGGCAAACAGGATTGGAGAAACAGCAGACGGGCTTGGGGAATCAATCTGAATAAGGTCGTAGCATCTTTTTTGAACCTTAGTCATGTCAGAAGATTCAAACTTGAAATGATCTTTCATCTTAGAGATGGTTTCCCAAAAGGTGAAATCCTCAACTGGGGAGTCAGAATGGACAGATTCTTTCTCTGGGAAACCATACCCCAAGGGAGAAGAGATCTGGGAGGTGCAAGAAAGATGTGTAAAGGACCGGAGGGATCATATGGACCTATTGATATCACACGGTTCCCCCCTGCGGAGACAGACATTGGAAAAGCCTCTATGGACATGCCCTCCACGCAGGATTATGCTGCTTCCTTGGAGGTACCGCTATATCCAAAGCAGCAGATTCCAATTCCTCTATCAGGCAGACATCAGCCACAGGCAGAGGGTCGGATTCTAGACTCACAACGGTAGTGGTAGTCTGTATAGTCCTGGCCTTCAGCTATTCGATAAGTACATCAGATGAATCCTCCCATCCCTAAGGCAATCTGTTTTAACCGTTGATTTTCTAAGTATAGGTTTAGTGCATGCAAACGACTACACAAAGTTTTGGGCACAAAAGCCTGACAAAGTGAGCAGACCTTGTAGTCATGCAACCATCCCAAACAGAACAGACACTGACTGTGCATGATCCTTGTGAGGAAACAGTCAGCTGCACTTACACTTGCCCTTTATGGATGACATGAACAGGCAATACAATAAAAAAAAAAGGACTGAAAGGTTCTCCAATGGGCTACTTACCTGATTTCTCAAATCCGATGGCAGCGAGACCAGGAACACCTCTCATACGGACTAGTGGCGGAGAAGTTCTGAGGGCTGGTGTGTGAAGACTTCACTTTTAAGGCTCACGTTCCCTGAGCCATGTCAGACGTCCCCACACACCACACAGGGACTGAAAACTTTTGCATAGTGGCCGGACGTACACGAAGCAAGAGGAGAAAACCCATATATGGAATACAGCAACACTGGAATAGGACAAAGTGTTTCAGGTATATGGAGATTCTGAATGCCCATGACTATTTACTTAAGTCATTTAATAGACAAATACAGGCCAATAAAGTCAAAGGGTTTGGCTTTATTGACCTTTCTCCATTAAATGACTTCAAGGAAACTAATCACAGGCATTCAGAATTGCCATATAGCTGAAACACCTGAAGTTCTTGAAGGTCATTTGCATATATCCCATGAGCCTCTAATATAAGAGGTTTAAGGAATCACACAGTGGAAATTCTAGCTTGGCTAGATTTTTTCTTCTAGTTTTTACTGATTGTTTATGTCTCCCTTTTAACTTACATTTCTATTTAATTTGATATAACCTTTTTATGAAGATACTTCCAGTTCTTTTGTCTCTCAAAATATCCAATGCTTCAAAATACAGTTTATTTAGACCGATTTCCAGTTGCAGTAATTGCTTTTTGGCGGCCACCAGAGTTGAACTGGGCAAGGCCCTACTATGTCTAAGCAACTTGGATCTTGCATTCCAGCTAAAAAAAAAAAAAATCACTTTAGTCACACCCATTTGCTTGCTGAATATTTATGACTGAATACTCTGCAAGGACTTTCTGAAGTCTGCCAACTCACTACACTCCCAAAACATATGTTCAATTATCTTTTTCTTACCTCATTAAATCAACATTTGCAAACTACCCGAGGAAAAATTCTTAGCAATCCGCTTGGGGCATAAACACCTACAAAAATGCAACCAAGCAAACTAACTCTTGTAGACTTTGTTGCTTACTTGGGAGCCATATACATGTTTCATTGTTTCCTTCTAAATTGCTTATACAATCACTTTCTGGCTTTATCAAGTACAAAATATTGTCTGCAAATAAAGACAACTTTTCTTGATTAATATACCAATTATATCCTTGAATTTCTGAGTCCCTTCTTTTCACTGTCACTGGATCTAAACAAAGGAAAAAGGGAAAAGAGGACACCCCCTCCTGGTTCCTCTATTCAGACAACATATCCGACAGAACCCTCCCATTTTAAAGATTTGCCACCAATCCCTCTTATATCCTCCTAAATAACCTTTGTAATGTAGGGAATGCAGATGCTTCCACTGCCCTACTCAAAATCCCAGCTTACGTTCAAATGCTCTCTCAGCATCAAGACCACCAACAGTAGTGGTATTTTATTACTTCTGGTTCCTCACTGTTCTATACTAATGTTGTCACATTAACCTCCACTCCACAAAACCATACTGATTCATATCAATTTTGGCAACACCTTTGCCATTCTTTTAGACTTTATAAATGCTTTACAATGGTTTAAAACTGAAATGGGCCTATATGGCACTGGGTCTGATGGGTCTTTATCTTTAAGGTATTACAGCCACCACAACTTTCTTCCAGGATGTTGGTGCTTTCCCTGCTTTTGCAACACTGTTAGTCTTCGAGATTTTTATCAATTTCTTCCCTCCTAGCTTCGAAACTTGCACCGGAATACCATCCGTTAAGCAAAAGCTTTTTTAAAGCTTTTCAGCAGTAATGTAGTTAATGTTGCTCATAGGTTCATACTAGGTTATCTGCCCTAGGGCATTTACAAGCCAAGCCAGAGTGTGTTTGGCTTTCGCCACCCATTTTAAATGAATTTTGCTATGCCCTTTTTCGAGGTTAGTGTACTGTGCCTCTGTCTATCAGTGAGACAGAAGTGATACCCAGAGTAAATCTACGATCTCCCATTCACTCATCAAGATTCCTCTTGAAGAGAGTCAGTGAGGGACTCTGCCTAACCTGGACTGGGATTTTATTCCAGAGTGAAGGGAGCCTCTGAGTTATGAATCTGTCTCTCCAGCATGTCCTATTTATTTCAGTGCTGAGGTTCAAGTCTCTCGAGCGCGTAGCTCGATGGGATTTGGATTTTCTGAGGTGCAGCATGTCCATTAATTCCGGGTTGGACATGGCTTTATAAGTCAGGCACAGATCGCCTCTGAGCAGGCAGTATGCCACTGAGTAGAGCTGGAGTTTCTTTAACCGGGCAGAAATGGCATCTGTTTGAGCCCTTTGATCCTCTTGGTGAGGTACGTTTGGGGTCTTTCCAGTTGCTGCAGGTGTCTGGTAAGGTACATCCCAAAAGGGGCATTGTACTTAATTATGGGCCTGATGAGGGATGAGTAAAGAAGCACGATGACCTCCCCTGATCTAGATGTGAATCCCTTCATGATTAGGTGGGCTATATAAAATGTTATTCTAACCACTTTGGCCACGTGGTTGTCGAATGAGAGAATGCTATATACTTGGGTCCCCAGGTCCCTAATTACTTCTTCCGTACTTAATGGATTACCATCTATGTGGTAATTTGTGGGCACTTTGTGTTTGCCAAAGGGGATGACGATACACTTTTTGGCGTTTAGCTTGAAGCCATGGCTCTGACACCAGTTGTCTGTTTCTATGAGGCCCTTTTGTAGGATGCTTGTGTCGGCTGGAGAGTCAATTATGGCGCCCAGTTTGCAGTCATCTGCAAACTTGGTCAGCCACAGTCCTTCCGTGTTGGCCTGTACCTCCGAGAAATATATACCGAACAAGAAAGGTCCCAGGACTGAGCCTTGTGGGACGCCACTTGTAACTGGTTTTGAGTCTGACATGGCTCCAGCAATTCTAACCATGTGGGTTCTGTCCTTGAGCCAGTTTGCAACCCATCTGGTGACATAGGGGTTTATATTTAAGCTGGTGAGCTTATCTATAATGCCCGAGTGGGGTATTGTATCGAAGGCTTTTGCAAGGTCCAGGCAGGCTGTGGGGACCACCTTCCCCTCGTCAATGGCCTTGGTGACTGTTTCAAAGAAAATCGACCAGCTTTAAGAGGTAGGATCTGCCCTTAAAGCCGAACTGGGTAGGATTCAGTGTCTGTAGGTCCACAATATCTATTTATGAGGTCCATGATGATCCTTTCCATAGCTTTGCAGACCAAGCTAGTCAGGCTTATGGGGCGATAGTTTGCAGGATCCGTTGAGGCACCACCTTTGTGGAGAGGGACCACTGTTGCTGTATGCCACTCTTTGGGTACATATCCTGTAGTAAGGCTGAGAGTGAACAGTAGTTTTATGTTTGGGTTTAGTTCTTCTTGGAGTTCATGTAGGACGCAGCCCGGGACACAGTATGGTCCCATTGATGCTGTGTTTTTTGCTTTGGAGAGGGCGGCTCTTAACTAAGCATCTGAGATGTCGGGGGGGCAGCACTATGCTGGGATAGATATTTGCCCTTTTGGTGGGGAGGGGGGGGGGGAGTTTCCGCTGAACCTGTCAGCAAGAATGTTGGCAATGACTGTGGGTTTGGTGTATTTTTTATCATTTTGGACTAATTCTGAGAATATCTTGGAATTCCCACCCAGGTTCCTAACATAACTAAAGAAAGCCTTGCGATTATCCTTAGTGTCCTGTGCAATCTTTCTCTCGAAGCTGGCCTTAGACGATTTGAGTGCCCGTAGTTTTTTGCTAATACTGATCAGAGATGCCCTCCCTTTTTGGGATTTTGCTCTATCATGTAGTAGCTTCCTCCTTCTATTGTATAGTTTGTTTATGGCTGGGGTCCACCAGACAGGACGCCTGCCTTTGGAGGATTGGGTCTTGGTTTTGTTTGGGATTGCATGATCCATGCATTCCTGAAGGTGTTCATAGAATGCGTTTATAAAGGATTCTGCAGTCAGGGCCGTATTTTCCACAGGCCCGGGGGCTTTGAAGGATTCCACCTCGGTTTTGAGGAGTGTGAAATTTGCTTTAGAGAAGTTTTTCACTGTGGTTTTCTGGGCAGGGGCTGGGGTCGGGATGTGAATATCTAGTGAGATTAGTTTATGGTCTGATCTTACCAGTGAGGGATACACTTCTGGTCTGGAGTATAGAGTCCCCATGTTGGTGATGATCAAGTCCAGTATGTTTTCCCCTCTTGTGGGAGTGGTAACAAGTTGTTCCATAGCATTTGAGTTTATAAATTCTAGGAACCTTTGGGCTATGGTGTTGGAGCTAGAGTAATGCTCCCAGTCTATGTTTGGGTAGTTGAAGTCGCCCAATATAATGGTGTTTGGAGACACCTTCATATTTTCCAGTGTTCTCAGGAAGGCAGAGTGGGGTTCCTGGGTTTGAGAGGGTGGTCTGTAGCAGGCTAAACTGGAAGGCAGTTTTACCCACTGTTAGTTGCACATGGATAGTCTCTGATGCTTCGTGCTGTGCCACCAACATAGAGGTGTGGGTATCTTTGACGAATATTGATACTCCCCCTCCTTTTGAGGTTCGGTCCAAGTTTTGGGGCCAAAAAACATGGTATGAGGTATAACCTGGTAGTGCTTGGGTGCTCTCGGGAGCCTTGAACCAGGTTTCTGTTACTGCACAGATATCAATGTTATTCATGCTAAGGAGAGTTTTGAGTGTGTACATCTTGAGGTTTAGACTTCTGGCATTGAGTAGCATTACTCAGTTTCTTATCCCGTGTGATACCTATGGAGGTGGGTTTGTCTTTTGAGCCTTGCCTAAAAAAGGCACTATGGGGGTGGCAAGAGACTTTGCCAATATCCGAAAGCCCAGGGGTGACAGGTGCAAGCAGTCCCTAGCGAAGCATCGTGGCTTGTCGAGCATGTCATCCCAGGCTGACAGGCACTGGATTCCCTTTGAATGACAACAATACTTAAGCCAATTGTTGAAATTGATCATCTTGTCTTCATATTGTGGCATCATTCTTGGTGAGGGTAAGATGCTACTCAAGGTCAGGGACATACAGGCCTGGGCTACATGCTCAGAGAGCTCCTCTGTCTCTTCATGTAGTCCATGGAGGTACGTCTCAGGTCATTCACACCAGCATGGACAATGACGGAGTCATATTTGTACTTGCCTTGGAGTGACCCGAGTGCTTGTGTTATGTGACGGATCCTAGCGCTGGACAGGCAGCTCACCGTGACCTTCTTGTTCAGCCTGGTGAGTGGGACGTCAGTGTGCCTGACGAGTCACCTATTACAAGTGTATCAGGTGTGTTGTTTAGCCTTAAGGGCTGTGACTGTTTGGCACACTGGCTTTGAGAGCTGTGTGTTGCACGTGTTTTGTTTTGGGGTAGCGGTTGCTTGCGTGTCTGCTTTGGAGGTCTCTGTTGCTTAGGCAGATTTTTATTTAGAGCCTCCGAGTATGTTTGTGTGTTTATGTGTTTGGTTTGCTGTTGTGGTAGGTCTATGTGAGACTGGAATTATAGTGAGTGTGGTTTCCTTCTCCTCCTGACTGGTTACGCCAGTACTGAGTTGAGAGAGCTTAGCCTCCAGTTTGGCTATATGGTTGCATCTCTCATGTGTTGGAATTTGTTGGGAGGAAAAGAGGGTTGTCTGTGTACATGAGGTAGTTGTAACATTGCCTCAAGATTCCCAGATTCACCAGCTGGACCAGAGAGATTGACAACTGACCTTTGGACATGCTAGAATAGTATTGGGAATTCTTTTATAATTGAAAAAAGGGCCAATGGGGAACAAGGTACTCAAGGGGAGTTTGTGAGGGTGTAGTGCTTTTAATTTTTTAGTGCTGACTTATATAATTGCTTTAGTGAGCAAGTGCCAGGCTTTAGAATAGGAATAGGGTGTTTATTATGAGAACTAGATCAGTTCTAAGGGAAAAAGTGAATAGCAGACTTTGTTGAGCCGAGAATGGTTTAAACCCAATTAAGCGGCATTGCCCAATGCTGCGCTATGCTCAAAAATCGCAGATTCTTGTGCTGGGAACACTCCTCCAGGGATAGATAGGCTGCTCTAAGCTCCCCACTGCCACTGGTGAACAAAGAAGCCTCCCTTTATCCAAGAAAGGAAATGGGCAACATAGGAACTTTTCAAAAGTCCAGAATACAGCAAAGCCTGTATTTGGACTACTCTAGGTCACAAAAGACGGGAAACGAGGATAATTTTTTTTTTTCTTTTTTTGCAACAAACAGCAGGAAAATGCAATAAATATGCAACACAGGCTAGCGCACTTGAGTGTGTAGCCTCAACAGATAAATGCAACAAACTGGACAAACTTTAAAAGTGCAGGTGCAAAAAAAACTTCAAACAGTTTAAAACAGTTCAAGAATGCAGAAATACTTGCAGTTTAGCTAGATCGGACAGTCGCCCAGGTAGTAGCAGGAAAAAAACACTTATCAGGTTAGCAGTCACTCTTTTGGCCTCTCTGCTGCTAGAACCACTCTGCAGGACCACGAGGAGCTTGGCTGAGTAAAAACAAGCCTGGTTGGTACTAGGCTA
Organism: Protopterus annectens; assembly: GCF_019279795.1. NCBI lineage: Eukaryota > Metazoa > Chordata > Ceratodontiformes > Protopteridae > Protopterus > Protopterus annectens. The sequence continues at coordinate 685,314,136 of NC_056743.1, forward strand.
CCGACCCTTGGGGCTATACTGGCCTAGCTATAACAATTCCATGACTATTTCTTCCCACAGTATTTACTTCCCTGGACCCCTGTCAAGCAGGGCGACTGACGTGATCCCTGAGGTGAATTTCCTCTCTCACATCCAATCAAGGTTCCTTCTGAAGATGGCCAAAGAGGCGCTCTGCTTGACATGTATGGGCAGTTTATTCCAGAGTCTAGGGAGACTTGGGTAAGGAACCTATCCCACCAGCATGTTTTGTTCATTGTGATGTAAATGTTTAGATCCCTGGAGCGTGCGTCTGAGGGATTGGGATTTCTTTAAGTGTAGCATGTCCAACAGCTCTGGATTTGACATGGCCTTGCATGTTAAGCAGAAATCACCTCTGAGTAGACATGCGACAGAGTATAGGTGGAGTTTTATTTATTTATTTATTTTAGACTGTCAGCATAAGTTAGGCCTGAGATTCTTTTAGTGAGGTATTTCTGTGGCGTTTCCAGTTGTTGCAAATGTCTTGAGAGGTATATACCAAATGGGGCATTGTATTCTATAATGGGTCTAATGAGGGATGAGTACAGTGAGACAATGACCTCCTTTTTTCTAGATGAAAAGCCCTTAGTGATGGTGTGTCGCACAGGATTTCCTGACTATTGTGGCGATTTGGTTACTGAAGGTGAGACCACTATCCACCTGTGTCGCAAAATCTCTTATCACACTGTGTTTAGTGTACTACCACCTATGTGGTAATTCACGGGTACATGTTTTTACCCAAAGGGGATAACTATACATCTCTTGGCATTGAGCTTGAGCCCATGGCTCTGGCACCAAGCATTTGTTTCTATAATGCCCTTTTGTAGAATATCCACATAATTTGGGGACTCAGTAATGGCTCCCAGTTTGCAGTCATCTGCAAACTTTGTTAGCCAGAGTCCCTTAGTGTAGGCCTGTACTTCACAGAAGTAGATGCCAAATTACAGCAGTCCCAGGACTGAACCCTGAGGTACTCCACTTGTCTGGAGCTGGATTTGGAGTCAGCTGCTTTTACAGTGTGGGTTCTGTCAGTAAGCCAGTTGCCAACCCATTGAGTAACGTAGGGATTAATTCCCAGCTTAGTAAGTTTACCAATGATTCCAGAGTGTCTGTGTGGGGGGTGGTGGTGTCCAAGGACATATTAAGGCCCAGATAGGCTGTATGGTCCACCTTACCCTTGAACACGGCTCAGGAGACGGATTCAAATAAATCGATCAGGTTCAGGAGACTTGATCGGAGCTTCACAAAACCAAACAACATGGGGTCCAGAATTTGAAGGTTGCCAAATGTCTTTGTTTATAAGTTCCATAATACGTTCCATAGCCTTGCAGATCAGGGTCCGCAGAATGATGGGGGTGGTAGTTACCGGGATTCAAGGTGGATCCCCCACCTAGTGGAGTGGGATAAATGTAGCTGTGTGCCACTCAGTGGGCACGAAGCCTGAGGTGACGCTATTATTAAACATGACAGTCTGAAATGTCCGGTCCCATGGATGCTGTATTCTTAGCTTTGAAGAGTGCATTTTTTGCCTGTGTGGCTGTTACTAGAATTTGTCAATCTTTCGGCATTGACATGGTCACTTTTGGGGGTGAGAGAGGGGTGAAGTTTGCACTGAACTGATCTGCTAGGATATTGGCAATATCCTTGAGATTAGTATATTTAATGCCATACTGTTGTAGCTCAGAGCAGATTTGAACATTGCCATTTAGATTCTTGACATAGCTATAGAATGCCTTGTGGATATCTTTGGTAATTTTATTTTCTTAACTAGCTTTGGATGATTTTATGAGGGGATCTCAGCTTCTTACTGGGGCTGGTAACGGAGTTTTTTGCATCCAGGGATTTTCCTCTATTCTGCAACAGTTTCTTCCTTTTGTTTTAAAGTTTGTTTATAGCAAGGGAACACCTTTTTTTTTTTTTTTTTTTTTGAGGACAGCGTCTTGTTTCTATTGGGGATGGCAAGATTCAAGCACAGGTGGATGTGCTTGCACAGTGCC